>NC_141374.1:13803578-14163448 GCF_963921425.1 Dryas octopetala | reverse complement strand
CGGCGGGGGAGCGATGGCGGGGGGCGACGGCAGAGGGGGAGGGAGAGAGAGAGAGAGAGAGAGAGAGAGAAAAAAAAAAAAAAACAGTAGCTGCTGAGTGCTGACTGGAGACTCGGGGGAGAAGAAAGGAAAGGAAAGAAAGGGAAAAAAAAGAAGAAAAGAAAAGGGAGGAAAAAAAAAAAGAGAAAAAAAAGAAAAAAAAAAAAAAAGAGAAAAAATTTAAAAGGTTTAGGATTGATTGGGGTTTGCCGGTTTGGGGCCTTTGGACAATTGTAAAGAAAAGAAATGGTTTGAAGTTTTATTTGGCCGTTTTGGAGTTTCGTTTAGTTGTTTTTAAACCATAAATTAGTAAACTATAATATATTTCTATATAAAAAATAATTTAAAATATCCTAAAAGGCCTAAACCCTAATATCATATACCATATTCTAAACAATATAGAATATAGATCATAAAATACATAGGGTTTAGTATACAGATTATAGAGTATAAATAATATACTAATTTTATTTAACAGTATTTGTCTTCAGCGTGTACTATATTCATCTTATATCACATAAAACCTACTATATAATTTGATTTCTTCAATGTTTTTTATCAATTTAGTAGATAATATATTAAATAAACATATGGTAAAGTTTCATTCAAAATTTCCGTATTTTGATAGCAATTTCCATCATTTCCGTCTCATTTTTGTCGAAATTTAAAAATCTTCGAAATTTTCATCGAAATTTCTTCGAAACCCAAAATTTTATTCCTTGTTTAAGACTAAGGGTGATTAGATATTGTGATACATGCTCATTCCTTAAATAGCACAAGTTTTTAGCATCCAATAATTGCCTAGCAACATATAGTATTAAAAGGGGGTGATGGTAGCTTGATAAGTTGATATGTCAATCATCAAGACTATGCCTATCAAATCAATGAACTGTTTTTCATAAATGTGAAAATCTACATTCATATCTTTGTTTCAGTCAATCTACGGTGTAATTAAAAGAAATTTAATTTCCCATTTTGATTACCAACTATGTTGCTTCTTTAGAATTAGAAATTCAAACTCATATTTCCTTTTAAATTAGTTTGTCCCCAAACAAGAATAGAACTCTTGGAGATCTGGACAAAGTATACATATAATTAAAGAGTTAATTACACTTACACCCCATGAGATTTATCGTCTTTTCACATACACCTCTGAGGTTTCAATAATTACACATACATCCCATGAGATTTCAAAACGGTTGCATATAACCCCATACAAGAGAAAAAAATAAATAAACAAAAAAAAAATTTGTATTGAGGTTGGACCTTACACCTTAAGTAATCTTATTAGGCCATTTTATCCCTTAGTATGCCTTTTACATAATTTCTCATCATTTTTTGTCTCACTATAGAGGGTTATATGCAACAGTTTTGAAACCTCAGGGGGTGTATGTGTAATTATTGAAACTACATGGGATGTATATGAAAAGACGATAAACCTCAAGGGGTGTAAGTGTAATTAACTCTATAATTAAATTAAATTAAACAGTCGGTGGGTCTCATGCATTATGCTATAGTACTGTAATGTAAATATAAACCCATTACCGTATGACCCACTGCATGCATAGTCTGATTAAACAAAGCAAAAGAGTCTTGGCCAAAAAAAAAAAAAAAACAAAGCAAAAGAGTGCGTAATCCTCATCATAGCTTTGAAGCAACAACGATAACTAACAACAACCAATTCCCAAAGCCCCATCTCACTACAGTTGCAGACCAAACCAGTAAAACCTCCATTTCCCACATTTTATAAACAGTTTTAAGCCAAAAAGATCGACCCACTTGCCTTCCTCTACTAGCCCACCACTAGTTTTAAGCCATAGTTGTTTGTACACAGTACACCGTATAGTTTGAGCACAGCAAGTCGGCAACCCTGAAAAGGCGCCAACTTCAACTATCTCGTACTCAGTCCTTAAAAAAGCGAACTGCTTTTGTTTGTCGAGTTTATACTTAGCCCGTGCCAGTTTTCTCTCTCTCTCTCTCCAACTGAATCCAAGGACAGACACAGAGTGGTACCTACTACCCTCCCATTATTTTTTCTAAAGAAAACCAATACCCAAAAATAAACATTATGGCAAAAGAGCAAAAGCGGGAGCCTGCAATCATCAACCCCCTGCAGGTCCAGGTATTCCCCTTCATTCTCTTTAATCTTTTTTATTTTCTTTTAAATTATTAAATCTCATTCTCTATTGGTTAATTGACTTAATTCACATTGGATTCATATATTTGGGGTCTTTTGGGATCTGGGTTTTCAGCTCATTGCATAAATGTGGCAATTCTTTTTTGGGATTTCTTTAAAAAATAAAACAAATTGTGTTTTCTGATATCTTCTTGCTGTTTATATGCTGGAATTGCAGGGCAAAGAGGAAGACTTGTACCCCGGATCTGACGAGCTTGAGGCTCCTTTGCCTCTCACTGTTACTTCCCGGGTTAGTAACTTTTATATGCATTTACCAGAAGCAGGTAATGATAACGCTTTTGTTTGTTTAAAAAAAAAAAAAAAAAAAAAAAAAAAAAAAAAAAAAAAAAAAAAAAAAACTAGAAAGAGGAAAGAGCAAATGGGAATCATATTTGTATAGTTAGCATTCTTGGAATGCTGGTGTTGTAATATAAATTTTCCATAGATGAAACAAAGATAGTGACTGAAGTTTAGAGAAACAAAGATGAAATTAAATTTAGTTGGGGTTGTATTGGGAATGCAGGTCTTGTATATGTTGGGCGACATTGCATCAGGGCCGGCGTATAGGATCACGCAATGGCTGGAGTTGGTCCGTAAACGTAGTGCCAAATATCACTCATCTGGCTTCCCTTACCGCCCTACAAGGCTTGACACCATGCCTTCTAGGTTTGTTTCAATTTTGTTATCTTATGTGTTTCCCTTCTTTATCATTAGAATTTTGTTGTTGGTCAACTTTTGTGTGATAATTTGATAATGGACATAGATTTGCAAGTCTTGTGAGTATTTTGTCTAAGTGAGTGCATCATTAAAAGGTGATTTTGGATTTTTTACGTATCACTTGAGGATAGAAGTACCTGTGTCCATTATTTCTGCCCTCAATAAGTAACCTTCTACTCACAAACTCTTGGAATACTATGTATGAGTATGGACTATGAAGTGCTACATGTAATAGTGAGATAAAAAACCATGACATAATAATTTGTGTTTACATGCATTGAAATGCATAGTAACAACCTCTATAGAATGAAATTTCTGATTTTGCGTGGTAGTCATCTTGGTTGCCATTCAGTGCAGGAGAATCTATTGATGACTGGAAAGGTCCTCTGCCTTCTGAGCAAACCACAGAAGTCAATCTCTGGGAGAGACTTGGTAAAGCTGCTATATTGGACATTGAGTCAAGTTCTTTTTCCTGGGATTGGCTTTCTTCACTTCACCACACTGAACATAGTAGTAGCAATGAAAATTCTGAGGATGAAATGAATAAGGCTCTTGAGGTGTGTAATCTCTTTTAACTATAGTATATAGAACATCATGTTCCGTTTACTGGATTGAATCAGAGAAGAAATATGTGCATTATTATTTATATTCTTATCTGCTGCCTCATCTTCTCTTTCGTTGTGTGCATATAGGTCACTGTGAATTCAGGGGGAGTTGTCTTCTTTGCCCTATTCAACCAGCCGGGGAATGATGATGCTTTTCCTAAGGAAGCAGCAGCTGTCATAAAGATATCATCTTCAAGGATGGCCACACAATCTGAACGTCTTGGTTATGAATTTGCAAAGTGGCTTGGAATTCGAACTCCACAGGTTGTTCCTTGTCACTCCTGCAATCATATTATATTCACCATAATCAGTATTCTCTGTGTAATTTGTGTTTTCTTTTACTGATTTATTCTGTTGGATATTGCAGGCCAGAGTCATTCATAATCCTAGTCCGGAGTGGCTTCAGATGAAGGAAGCTGCAGAGAAAGCAAGAGAGGCAGCATGTTCAGAAGGAGATGAAGGTGGGGAAATGACATGTTCAGAACTTTTGGAAGCTCTTGAACTTAGCCGATGCCTTTTGCTCATGAGGTGAGGTCTAACTACAACCTTAATGTTTCTATTTTTTTACGTAACTGAGGTGTTAATGCTGCAGTATGAAATATTTGTGCTTCATTCACCATCTAGTGCAACTTTTTGTTGATAAAGGGATAGACAAGTCAAGTAATATAATAGCTTTTTAACTTTATTCTACTATATATTGGTCTGCATAGATGATAACGTATTTTGCCTGAGCTTATTTACCCAATGCACTGTTGTTGAAGAGTTCAGGGTCATTTGATCAAGCATTTCCAATTTTCCATAGATTCCATGAGACTGTTACCTAGCATGCACATGACTAGTTAGAGCCATGGAAAAATGTTTGTGACTTTGTGTTGTTTTCTGGGGCCATTACACATACAGTTAACATATGCCCTTGGTTTTCTAGATCATACTCTCTGGTCCCCATTCCTGTATATTTATAATAGCAATTAAATAAGGATGCATGATGTTCCATGATGTGAGCACTAGAAAATGATTCCCAGTAGATAACTAGATCTTTTATATGGTATGAAGACCAAAGATTTCATTTTTGCAGCTATGTTCACGGGTCTCCTTTACTAGAAAACTCAACTGCATTTGAGTCAAGGGAAACTGCAGAAAAAATAGCAGCTGCTCTTGGTAGGATCTTGATGTTGGACCTTGTTATCAGAAATGAAGATAGGCTTCCTTGCCGTGAGCTCAGATGGCGGGGAAATTCTGCAAATTTGTTGTTGGCTGACAAAATGGCCTTTGCAAATATGGACAGATTTGAGGAAGCCTATGACTCTGCTATCAAGCGATACAGACCAAGAGTGATCAAAGCTCTTCAAAAGGATAGAAGGGCAACTTCAGTAGATAGCAGATTGGGTGCTCATAATTCAGGATTGGTATCTCAGACCTCTGATCTTTCAGATATTATGGAGTCGCCAAGATCTAGTCAGATGAGTTTAAAGAGTCAACTATCAGATGAATCAATGTTTTCTGATTTTCAGATTGTGGCTATTGATTCCGGTGTTCCTCGTCGACCTCCTGCTGGAAAACGTGCAAATGACCAGGAATTTTATCCTAAGTTGGTTGAGTTACTACTCAACAGTTCTGAATACTCCTCTAATCTGTTACATGACATAACAGGAGGAAAATTAGGACGTCTTCCCTTACAAGTTGCCAATGCTTCTGATACACGGGTGATTGAAATGACTTCGGTTGTTCAAGAATTCCGTAGTGGATTCAAAGCTGCTCTTAGGGATCTGCAGGGATTTCATATATTCTTACTCACACTTCACCAAAAACTGGATAACTTATTACGAGCATTTTTTAATATTATAGATAAAATATACTCAGGGGAGTCCGACAAAGAGGATTTGGTAGTTCCTGAGTCGCCCTTACATGCTGGTGTAAGTATTCGTTGTTCTTCTCCTCCACCAAGTAAGGAACAGCTTGTTAATGAGAACCATCCAGATTTTAGTGATTCTGAATTGCAGAGAACTGCTATAAGGGCTTCATCTTCAGGAAATAAAGAAAGCTCAGACTCCAGCTCTCCCATGTCACGGGATAGTTGGCCGGGGAAGTGCTATAAAGGGAGTGTGGGTCTGCGTTTGACAGCAAAGCTCCGGGACTTCCATAAATATGCCAAGGTTTGGAAGTTTACTCAAGGAAAACTGAACTTTCTTATTACTTCATGATGTCTAAAATGAGTTGGGAAGTTTTCATCATTGAATTCATCTACCGATATGATTAATAGTCAATGGTATGCTATTCATATTGCGTGTTGTCAGAGAAACTGGGACTACTTTTCATTCTGGGATATGTTTTGAATATTAACCAAATTGTGTAATGGTTCGGATATTATAAAATGCAGATAATTTCTATGGTGTAGCGTAGAATCACGAATGAAATTGACTAAGCAGTGTCTTCTGTCTCAAAAATACATGCTATGCTTTGTGATGTTGATCTGTGGGCATATATTATCTGTTATGATAGGTGACGTGATTAATTTTCCTAACATTTGTTTCAAACAAGGGAAATTATATGTTGATTCTGGAGCTGCTTTCTTCTCATGATACTGTACTAGATATTCTAGTTGCATGTATATCAGTCAAACATGTAGGAGATGAATATTTAGATAATCATGATGAGTTGGGGAATAAAGTTCATGCTATGTGGAACAGAAAGTCCTTTGTTAATACAATGTTTTTATAAGAAAAAAAAAATAAAAAAAAACTTCAATATTGTAATGCTCAGGTCGATGCTGAATCAAGCAAAGAATTGGAACAGTGGAATGAAATGCTAAAGACCGAAGCTGTCAAACTCTGCAACGAGAACAATTTTAATGCTGGGTTTTTTGAGGGTAGTGACAATAACAGTGTTGTTGATGCCTATGAATTAAAGGTAATATTTTTATTGAACTCTCTCTCTCTCTCTCTCTCTCTCTCTCTCTCTCTCTCTCTCTCTACAAATTTAAAATATATTATAATTCTATTCCACTATTTAGGGGGACATATTTCTGAGAAAAGCTTGCCCCACCTTTTTTTTTTTTTTTACTTTCCTTTCTTCTTTTTTAAACATTTTCTCTATGACAGGTCAGACTTGAACATATTCTTGAGAGGATTGCCTTGATATCTGAGGCTGCAAGTACAGAGAGGCCATCTTCCATCACAAGTATCCTGTTCATTGGCGGGGCCCTGGCTGCACGATCTGTATTCACACTGCAACGCTTAGGAATTACTCACATATTGTGTTTGTGTTCCAATGAAATTGGACAGGCAGATTCTCAGTTTCCTGATCTATTTGAGTATAAAAATTTCTCAGTAAGTTCTCTTTCTCAACTGTTATTCCCATTGTTGGTTCACTTCATGTAGGGAATTATTTTGCTTATGTCCACATCCACATCCAAATAAGCCCATGTGAAGGTTATCTCATAATATCTTTGCTCCCGGAAACATGTGCACATACTGAAATCTCTCTCTCTCTCTCTGTCTCTGTGTGTGTGTGTGTAAATATATATGCTATCTCCAAGTATCTTTAGTAAGATGAAAGGCTTTGTTGGATTTGGATCACCAAATCTGCATGTATTTTTTGTCTTCGTTGGATTTCTGGCACCTGCATTGTCCTGATTATATGCTATCTGCCCCCTTTGAACAGATATGTGACAATGAAGATTCAAACATCAGCAGTATCTTTGATGAAGCTTTCCATTTTATTGATCATGTTGAACAAATAGGAGGGAAGGTTCTGGTTCATTGCTTTGAGGGGAGAAGTAGAAGTGCCACGCTAGTGCTTGCATACCTAATGCTCAGAAAGTAAGTAAAAACTGCAATATACATTGTTGAACGTATATACTGATATGGAACATCCTCATAGACCTGTGTCCGTGAATTGTGATTTCAACAAGATTACTTTGAGAAATGCTTTGTTAAATAATCTTCTTCTTGTGGTGCAGGAATTCCACTCTATTAGAAGCTTGGAATGCTCTAAAGCGAGTTCATCGCCGTGCACAACCCAATGATGGGTTTGCAAAGATCCTATTAGATCTGGATAAGAAACTGCGTGGGAAAGTTTCCATGGAGTGGCAACAGAGGAAGCCAATGATGAAAGTTTGCCCAATCTGTGGGGTGAATGCAGGTTTGAGTAGCAGCTCGCTTAAGCTTCATTTGCAGAAATCACACAAGAAACTATCATCAGGTAGTGTAGATAGTGCAATGACAATGGAAATACAAAAGGTTTTGACAGCACTAAAAATTAGTCGAGGTGGAAGCGTCAGCCCTACACAGAGGTCTCATTCAGATGTGGAAGATTAAGGATTCTCAAGCTTCTTATTAATTTCCATAAGGTGTTTTTGGAAAGTAAGGACCCTTGGTTGCATAATATAGCAGTCGTTCTTGTAGATATCTACAGAAACATTGTTGAAGACTCTTGTAATGGAGCTTTAGCTCAGTATTTGGGAGTGGTGGTGGGGTTTATATATATCTGGGTTTCAAGTTCCATAGAAGTAGTATTTGTATCATCGAATTCGACCCAGCGGCTAGCATATCCAAAGGTACTGTATGTATAGTCCCAGTGAATTATGGGATGAATTCCCAATGTAAGTTATCGGCCATACGGCCCATACCCTGCTTTTCATGTGTACATACTTCCGTATTGTGAAGAAATAACACTAAACTAATAGTTGGTACATGCTTGAATACGCAATTTTTAACTGAATTTTGAGTGTAGGCTCAATCATTGACTGAACTTTGAGTGTAGGCTGGTCTGATTCAACAAACTCGTTAAGAGGATTGCTACCTTAAGAAATGAATATCAACAACTTTTACCTTATAATATAAAGACTTCAGTCACCTGTTAATAATTCACGTGAAATATGACCTGCTATCATTATTTAACATCACAGTCATAGAACATTATAACTCAACATCACAACGGATAGAATTGAGGAGTGAAGCAAGACAATTCTTTTATTATAAAAAACCAGAATTCCCAAAACCAGTTTTACCAGACAAGCTATGTAAAAGAAAAAACTGAACCTAGTATTTTGCGAATGAAAAATGCATGCTATTCTTCTATATAACTGGTACAGCCTTGAATAATCAAGTCAACCATTAAAAAAGCAGCTTTCAATTACCGCTACCAACTATTACTTTAAGAAAACAACAGACTACCAATAATAAAAAAGTTCAAACGAAAAAAAAATAAAAAATACAGACATATTGGCAAAAGGTTAACAAAAGTGGCTATATTGTTAAGATTCAAACGGGAATTGCCTCTGGCAAAGACTCGGGAGAACCACTGCTACCATTGAGCACGGTCACATTGCCATCAGAATCAACATCCACGATAACTGAGTCGCCCTCTTTGATCTCCCTTGCAAGCATCTTCTCAGCCATGCTGTCCTCCAAAAGTCTCATTATGGCTCTTCTTAGAGGCCTTGCTCCATAGCTTGGGTTATATCCTTCGTCAACCACTCTATCCCTAAACCTCTCTGTCACTTGAAGCTCTATCTCTTTAGTCTTCAGCCTCTCGAAAACCTCCTTCAGCATTATATCTGCTATATCCTTGACCTCCAGCTTAGTGAGCTGCCGGAAAACAATCATTTCATCCAACCTATTTAAGAACTCTGGTCTAAAGTACTGTTTCAGTTCCTCTGTCACCAAGCTCTTTATTCGGTTGTAACTGCTATCCTTCTCATCATAATCAAGGTCAAATCCTATTCTCCGGCCTCCTTTCTCAATAACACTGCTTCCAACATTAGATGTCATGATCAGAAGTGTATTCTTGAAATCCACAGTTCTACCTTTGCTGTCGGTCAATCTTCCATCCTCAAGTATTTGAAGCATCATGTTGAAGACATCAGGATGAGCCTTCTCAATCTCATCAAAAAGCACCACAGTGTAAGGACGACGTCGAACAGCTTCAGTCAGCTGACCTCCCTCAGTGTAACCAACATAACCAGGGGGAGAACCAATGAGCTTGGAAACTGTGTGCCTTTCCATGAACTCACTCATATCAAGCCGAATCATGGCTTCTTCAGAGCCAAAGTAGTAAGCAGCCAAAGCTTTTGCCAGCTCAGATTTTCCAACACCAGTTGGACCAGAAAAGATGAAACTGGCAATTGGACGATTAGGATTCTTCAGTCCAACACGAGCTCGGCGAATAGCACGACTAATAGCCTTGACTGCTTCATCCTGACCAATAACCCGCTTATGAAGGGACTCTTCCATCTTGAGGAGGCGATCCGATTCATCAGTTGACACCTTCTCAACTGGAATTCCAGTCCAGGAGGACACAATATGTTGAATATCGACTTCAGTCACAAGAGGACCTACATCCCCTGCCTCACTCTCCGCCTTGCTCATCTCCTTGCCTTTGTCAACAACAGCTGAGATCTGAGCCTTAAGGTCCATTTCTCTGTCACGTAATTCGCCAGCCTGTCCAAGAACTTATATTATCAGCTTAACCGATGAAAGCTTTTTCAAGCCACAGATTAACAGGTAACAATATTTGACATTATAAATTTACAATTAGAAACTCAAAAATTCTGATATGATTTTACTCTAAAAACCACTTGAAAGCTTATAGATATTGCTAGTAGCAACTTCTATTGATTCAGTATGTTTAAAATCCCTAAAATGATTTTGTTTTTTCACAATGGCTCTATCTGGTTCATCATCATGGAAATAATGGAAACATGTCATTTAGAATTCCAGCATGCATAGTAATGCAAAGCACAGTTAGCAGCATAAATTTGTACCTTCTCAAAGTCTTGGCTTCGAACAGCTTCATTCTTCTCCTTAGTGATCTGCCTCAGTTCTTTCTCAAGCTCTCTTGCTTCTTCAGGTAGCTGCAAAGAACATATAACATGCTCCCCATCAACTCAAAAAAGCCCAACAATAAAAAAAACTGGCTGTCTGAATGAAAAAGTGAGGTCATACCTGTGCATGACGAAGCCGAACACGAGAACCAGCTTCATCAATCAAGTCAATTGCTTTATCAGGCAGAAAGCGATCACTGTAAGTATACACAATTATCAATTAGAACAAAACAATTCAATTGTATATCCATAGGGAAAGGAAGAAGTAGCTAGCACCAGTAAAAACAAACAAACCAAAAAATGGGAGTAAAAAAATCGCCATAAAGATACTAAATGAATACTTAAGATGCCGATCACTATTCAAGGAAGCTAAACTTCCTGTTAGACAACAATGTTTATACAATCAAAAGTGCACTTATCACTGAATTTGGCATTCATACACATAAAGTTCTTCACTTTAGCTACACAATTCATCCACAACAGGATGCACACTGTAATTATTCTTTCGATCAATAAATTTCCACTGATTTATTCTTCAAATCAGTACAAAATAGGCATGCCATGCATACTCGATGTAAAGCAATGAAAAGCAACTTTACATAGAAGTAGGGATGCAAAATTGAGGCATATAGAGGGCAACCTACCTGATGTACTGGTATGATAGCTGTGCAGCCGATACCAGGGCTTCATCAGTATAGCGGAGCTTGTGGTGAATCTCATACCGCTCTCGAAGCCCTCTCAAAATCTGTATGGTTTCGTCCACAGTTGGTTCAGGAACTTTGACTGGTTGAAATCGTCTTTCCAAGGCTGGGTCTTTCTCAATGTGCTTTCTGTATTCATCTAGTGTTGTGGCCCCAATGCACTGCAGCAATAGAGATAAAACTTACTATTTGAAAGCAATATGCAAGCCTCAGTAAACTACTATAATGTAACAAGCACATAATTCCTAAACCATCAGGAATTCTATGACCCAAAAAAAGGATCATCAGGAATTCCATGATCTTCTCAAAATCAGGAAAACAAAGAGCCCATGACAAGAACATAATCTCAACCCCCAGACATCTAGTTAACAAAGAGATTCATATATATAATAAAACAGCACACTTGATTCAGTACATAACAAAAAAAGAAACAATGGTTATGTTCTTTCTGTCCATACATCATACTGAAAAAATTACCTGCAGTTCACCTCTTGCAAGAGCTGGTTTTAATATATTTGCGGCATCAATTGCCCCTTCTGCTGCTCCTGCTCCAATTAAAGTGTGCACTTCATCAATAAATAAAATGATCTCATCACTTTGTTTGATTTCCTCCATTAGCTTCTTTAATCTTTCCTCAAACTCTCCACGGTACTTTGTACCAGCAACAAGGAGACCCATATCGAGAGTAATAACCTAAAAATAAAAAGTGACATAATTCATTACATTGCTTTCCAAGGTATTAAAGGATAATATAAACAGAATCAAAGAAAACCCAAGAGTTGAACATATTGCGCCTAGCCTTTGCGCCCACACACACAATGTTACATTATAAATAAACTCACACACACCTTCTTTCCCTCTATTGTTTCAGGGACATCACCAGTTGAAATCCGTTGAGCAAGTCCTTCCGCAATTGCAGTCTTCCCAACACCAGGTTCTCCAATGAGGCAGGGATTGTTCTTAGTCCGCCTACCCAAAATTTGGACAACACGTTCTATTTGCGGTTGTCTTCCAACAACAGGATCCAACTTACCCTGAGAATGCAAGAAAAATATCTTAAGTAAGAAGCCTTTACACAAAAAAGCAGCACATTCTACAACTGGCATAAAAGATTCAAAAAATAAAAAAATGAAGTGTCAACCTACCTCTTCTGCTAGCTTAGTCAAATTGGTACCATACTCCTCTAGAGTCGGCATCTTATTGCCACTGCTGCTTCCTCCAACACCAGCACCAACAGCTTCTGTGCTCTCACCCACCATACGAATAACCTGCATGTACCACGAAAGTTTTTCATGGTTACTTTCTTATAATGAATTTCTTTAAAAGAAATATAACTAAATAAGGATGCTATCTTGCCTGTGTGCGAATGTTACTAGGGTCGGCACCTAAATTCTCAAGAACACGAGCTGCTACTCCCTCGCCCTCCCGAAGCAGTCCCAGAAGCAAGTGCTCAGATCCAATATAGTTATGGCCTAAAATGAAAATAAATCATTTATGGTCTATTCAGTTAACCCAAAAACATGAATATAAATCATTTATGGTCTATTCAGTTCACCCAGAGAAGCAACCACTTTTTTTTCTTTATAGGAATAAGCAAATGCTTACCAATTTGCATAAAGATAAAAAGGGGTGATCAAGAAACTCAGATTTATATAGGAAAGAAACACGAATAGACAATTGATTTAACAGGGATTGAATTAGTTCTGCCGCAGTCAACCAAATCCATGCTACTAATTTTAATTCAAATACATCAATATTTCCTTTAATGACCTACTTTTGTCTTCAATTTCATGTAAGGACCCCACAAGGTGGTGCAATTAAAATGTTGGTCGACTCCACAAGGATTATGTTGGATACCATACAGTCCATTTACCTTGCTGTACCTACTTTAAGTGAGGGCTTACACATCAAAATTACCAGAAAGACCCAGAGAATATAAGTAGGATTCCCTTAAATTAAAAAATGGATGCTTCTTATTCGAGAGCAGGAGAAAGAGAAAGAAATGTACCAAGTTGGCGAGCTTCCTCCAGTGACAGCTCCAAAACTCGCTTTGCACGAGGAGTGAATGGAATTTCAACGGCAACAAATCCACTACCCCTTCCAATTATCTTTTCCACTTCAACCCGTGCATCTTTGAGATTGATTCCCATTGATTTTAGAACCTTCGCAGCAATACCAGTTCCTTCACCAATAAGACCCAATAGAATCTGTTCGGTTCCCACGAAATTGTGGCCTAGTCGCCTTGCTTCCTCTTGAGCAAGCATAATTACTTTAATTGCTTTTTCGGTGAAGCGTTCAAACATGGCTTTAGGCACACATCTGCTAGCTCTTTGACGCCTGGAGGAGATTGCAACTCGCACCTTAGATAAGAAGTTCACTTGCCCGGGCTTGGCCATAATATCTACAGCATTAACGCTTCGAAGTCCAGAGAAACTGGACATTCTCAATCCAGGTGCTCGTAAAGTACACATCATCTTGGCTGCCCTTTTGGCATTTCCAGATCCTTTAGATTGGCCAAGCCTTCGCCCAGCAACAACACCAGGGATATTAGTTGACTGAACCAGAACCCTAGCCATGATGCCAACCGTCTGCATTTGGCAACGACCAGTATTAAATTTACTTGACAATTTGACACATTCATAGAGACAGAAAATAAAGAAAACAGATTGCACCAATAACTTAACACTTATGTTCCACATTCATATGGGCAAAAAATAAAATAAAAAACAGAAAAATCTGTTTTTTTAAACATCATGGTCTACCAAAACCAGCATAGAAGTGATTAAGCAAGTTCAACAACAAATCTAATAACAGTTAGGAGCGGTTACCCAGGAGCTTAAGTTGCGAACTCCCTTGGAAAAAGTTCAGAAACAAAGCAATCGTAAGACTAACGAAGGATACACTATCAGCGATATATACACCAAGGGAGTTCGCAACCACAAATCAAAGAAATCCAACCATAAAAGCTCAAAGGCACAACCTTTAATATTAAATACCCAGATTATAGTGAACAAATACTTGAGCAAGAGCTCAAAGTCAAAGCAACGTATCAATTTTATGAACATAACCCATCACCACAATACCAACAAATTCAAAACCTGAGCATCAAAAGACACTTTCTTTTTGGCATAGATAAGAATCATCGATTAAAAGGGGGATAGAACACTAAATTCAAAGAACAGAAGAAAACCCAAAAACCCTAATTTTCATACACAGAAGCTGCAAATCAGACAGGTAAAAACAAACTGAAATGAAAGCTTACCTAAACAAATGTAAATGAAATCTTCAGATGAGCTTCCAATAAAACAAATGTCAATGAAAATTGCAGAGAGATAAAGAGAGAGAGAGAGAGAGGAGATAGAGGAAGAGAGGGTCTTTCTTCAGAGAGAAGAGAGAGACCCTATTCTTAGTATTCTATGGTCGGCCGAAGAGGAAGAGATAGGTGTGGTCTTAAGAAGCTCGCTCTCTCTCTCTTGCTTCTTCTCTATAAATTGATAAATGAATTAACAATATTTGGGTCACTTGGCTGTCACCCCACTTTTCAAATTATGATTTCGGTAATATCGGTGTGTAGAACCATTCAATTTTTAGAAAATATGTTAAAAATTATCTTTATAAAAAATTAAATTAATTATAAATTATTTAATTATATAATTATTATTAATTAAATAAAAGAAATTAACAATTTAATAAAAAATTATTTTTTAATTAAAAATTATTTATTTTTTTTATTTAATTGATAACAGTTATATAATCAAACGATTTTTAATTAATTTAATTTTTTACAAAAATGATCTTTAATATGTTATCTAAAAAATGAACGATTCTGATTATATTTTAATATTGTCGAAATTATAATTTGAGGGGTGGGTGACTTGAGGTGACCCCTAAGTGACCCAAATATTGATCTAAATCAATCTATCTATCTAATCTCTTTTGCCTTTTCTCTTTGAAACTGCATGAACCTTCGTGCACCGTCGCGTACCGAATAAGCTACACGACACACTTGCTACCTACGTCCCTGATTCATCAACGCCACCAGATCGCGCCACGTCGTCGTAAGTGTGAGATTATAGCTCCCAGTGGGCCCACCGGGCTTATCTGTAAGTCAATGTTGGCACAGTCCCTATCTTGCCCGGAGATATTTCGCTGGATGACTGTTTTGCACTTAAAGTGCTACGCCTCATTCGCCAAAACCAATCAGTTGCAAGAATATCAATACGCCATACGTCGCTTTAAGCCTTGTAGCACAGCCGTACACGAGACCAGTTGCTTAAGTTTTTTCCTTTTTTATTTTATTTTTTATTTTAGTGTAATTTACATTCCAATTTTAACTTTTTATACTAAACTTATAATATAGTTATATGTACCCATTTTTCCATTGGTTGCTAATTTTCAAGTAACCTCTAAATATACGACCACTCATAAATCACTCATAAACCACTATAATTTTTAGTCCTTGGAACTAAATTTGACAATTTTCTTCTGTGTTATAAGTTTATATTTGAAAAATAGATAGGGTGAATATTACTAATATTGTAATGGAAAAATTATAAATTAAATGGAGGAGTTTGAGGCCTGTTTGACAAATTCCAATGATTAGGATGTGTTTGACGGTTTGTAACTTTGTATATCTAAAAATATCAAACAGTAGTAGGCCTATTGGGTCGGCAGCCTTAATTTTGGCCTTGTTGTAAGTCCAACGACCATAATTATGATTTTTTCCATTTTATTCTTCTTTTTGTTTTTCAAACCTTTGTATTTGTTCTATGGACAGAAACTTTTATTATCAGTACATTGTTTTGTAGGCTTATGGGATGGCGGATTTGGGCTATTGGGCTTTCGGGTACCCTCCAGCCCAGATTGGCAAAGCTTTGTTAAAGGACTTGTAAAAATGAGAAAACTGAAAGTTAGTCCATTTAGGGTTCATGCTGTTCATGTTTTCTGTAGTGCGGATGCATGAGATGTGAGAGAGTGTTCGAATGTTCGCACACATCCCACATTTGAATCCCGCATCGGAGAAAAATTCTTTGATTGAGATTAAAAAGCCCAAAAGAACAAACTAGCCCAACACTACTCTGAACCAAGCACACCAGAAAGGTCTGCATTTATAAAATCTATACTCTGGGCCTCAAAGACATACAGCCCAAAGGAAGGTCAAAGCTCAAACCAACCAATCTATCAGCCACAAGGTTTTGTTCCCTGTAGATGTGCTTTACAGTTAAACTCCAGTCTTTGCATAAAAATGCTCTGCAACTCCAAATAAGATTATGCAAAGGGTGAGAGGCAGTTTGAAATTCTGATCAAACACATAAGAGCATCTCCATATTTCCATCACAAATACCAAAGAGATATGGCAAATTTGATGTCCCAGTTTTTTTCTTGTCATGAGATTCAGCCTTCATCCTTAGATTAGTGTGGAGAGCCAATCAAAGAAGACAAGGAGAATGTATGAGCAACATATGTGGCATAGTCTAGAGCATACCAGGAAATCCAATGTTCTTTGTCAAAGCAGGACATGCAGAGCTGTCTTTTGAAAGCATAAAGCATTTAAAGCTTATTAAACTTGTATTCAGTTTTTTTCTTTTTTGAACGGGCTGAACCTGCTTAACAGCATTATACCCTTGATGACTTCAACAATTCAAAACAGTTGCTGTGTTTGGTATATTCTTTAACACAGTTGCTGTTCAATTAAGATTTTCTCAAAAAACATTTAGCAGCTATTTTAACTTTCGAAAACCACTGCTACCATTGAGCACAATCACATTGCCATCAGAATTGACATCCACGATAACTGAGTCACCCTCTTTGATCTCCCTTGCAAGCATCTTCTCAGCCATGCAGTCCTCCAAAAGTCTCATTATGGCTCTTCTTAGAGGCCTTGCCCCATAGCTTGGGTCATATCCTTCCTCAACCATTCTATCTCTAAAGTTCTCTGTCACTCGAATCTCTACCTCTTTAGACCTCAGCCTATTGAAAACCTCCTTTAGCATTATATCTGCTATTTCCTTTACCTCCATCTTAGTGAGCTGCCGGAAAACAATCATTTCATCCAACCTATTTAAGAACTCTGGTCTAAAGTAGTGTTTCAGTTCCTCTGTCACCAAGCTCTTAATTTGATTGTAACTGCTGTCCTCCTCATCATAATCAAGGTCAAATCCTATTCTTCTGCCACCTTTCTCAATTACACTGCTTCCAACATTAGATGTCATGATCAGAAGTGTATTCTTGAAATCCACAGTTCTGCCTTTGTTGTCAGTCAATCTCCCATCCTCAAGTATTTGAAGCATCATGTTGAAGACATCAGGATGAGCCTTCTCAATCTCATCAAAAAGCACCAATGTGTAAGGACGACGTCGAACAGCTTCAGTCAGCTGACCTTCCTCAGTGTAACCAACATAACCAGGGGGAGAACCAGTGAGCTTGGAAACGGTGTGCCTTTCCATGAACTCACTCATATCAAGCCGAACCATGGCTTCTTCAGAGCCAAAGTAGTAAGCAGCCAAAGTCTTTGCAAGCTCAGATTTTCCAACCCCGGTTGGACCAGAAAAGATGAAACTGGCAATTGGACGATTAGGATTCTTCAGTCCTACACGAGCTCGGCGAATAGCACGACTAATAGCCTTGACTGCTTCATCCTGACCAATAACCCGTTTATGGAGGGTAGCTTCCATCTTGAGGAGGCGATTTGATTCATCAATGGACACCTTGTCAACTGGAATGCCAGTCCAGGAGGACACAATATGTTGAATATCCACTTCAGTCACTATAGGACCTACTTCCCCTGCCTCACTCTCTGCCTTATTCTTCTCCTTGTCTTTGTTAACAACAGCTGAGATCTGTGCCTCAAGGTCCATTTCTCTGTCACGCAATGCCCCAGCCTGTCCAAGATCTTGTGTTGTCAGCTTAACCGATGAATATAGCTAAATTAAGCCACAGATTAACATGCAAACCACATTCACCAACAACAAAATTTTACCTTTTCAAAGTCTTGGCATCGAACAGCTTCATTCTTCTCCTTAATGATCTGCCTCAGTACTTTCTCAAGCTCTCTAGCTTGTTCAGGTAGCTGCACACAACATATAATATGGCCCTATTAACTCAAAGAAGCCCAGGTATTAAAAAGACTGGCTGTCTGAACTAGAAATTGAGGTCATACCTGTGCATGACGTAGCCTAACTAGAGAACCAGCTTCGTCCAGCAAGTCAATTGCTTTATCAGGCAGAAAGCGATCACTGAAGTAACACAATTATTTAATTGTACATGCCCGTGATAATTGCCAAAAGGATTCTAAATGAGTACTTAAGATGCCCACCACTAATCATGGATGCTAAAATTTCAGTTAAACAACAATGTTTATGCAAATCAAAAGTGCACTTAACACTGAAATTTGGATATTCATGCACATAACACTTAACAAGATGCACACCTTACTTACTCTTCAAATCAATATATTTCCATTGGTCTATTCTTCAAATCAGTAAAAAATATGCATTTCATGCAAACCTGAAAATCAACTTTTCCAGTAAAATGAAAAGCAACTTTGCATAGTAGTAGGGATGCAAAAATAATACATATAAAAGGCTGCCTACCTGATATACTGGTGTGATAGCTGTGCAGCAGATATCAGGGATTTATCAGTAAAGTGGACCTTGTGGTGAATTTCATATCGCTCTCGAAGCCCTCTCAAAACCTGTATGCTTTCGTCCACAGTTGGTTCAGGAACTTTGACTGGTTGGAATCGTCGTTCCAAGGCTGGGTCTTTTTCAATGTGCTTTCTGTATTCATCTAGTGTTGTGTCTCCAATGCACTGCACCAATAGAGATAAAACTTACCTATTTGGATCCAATATGTAAACAGCAGTAAGCTATTATAATGTAGCAAGCACAGCAATCCTGAATCATCATGAATTCCAAGATCCCAAAACCAGAACATAAATGTAAAGCTAAGCCCCCAGACATCAAAATCTATAGCTGCTTCCTCCAGTTAACAAATATGTATATATATATATATATATGTATATATTTAATAAATCATTCAACTTGATTTTACCTGCAATTCACCTCTTGCAAGAGCTGGTTTTAATATATTTGCAGCATCAATTGCCCCTTCTGCTGCTCCTGCTCCAATTAAAGTGTGCACCTCATCAATAAATAAAATTATCTTATCACTTTGTTTGATTTCCTCCATTAGCTTCTTTAATCTTTCCTCAAACTCTCCACGGTACTTTGTACCAGCAACAAGGAGACCCATATCCAAAGTTATGACCTAAAAAATGGCAAGGGGAAAAAGAATTACATGTTTTATTACATTACATTAATTTCCAAGAGTTTAAGGAAGATATTTGAGAAAGTCATAGCAAGACTAGAGGAACATCAACACACAGCATGTAGAAATTAGAAGTATAATACATAGAAGACAAAATCCTATCTAACTTATAGAGAAGACAGATTCAAAACAATCCTAAGATAATGATAATATAACTAGAGTATCGAAATAGTTGAACATGTTAGATTGTAAATAAACTCTCACACACGTTTTTTCCCTCTAGTGTTTCAGGAACGTCGTCACTTGCAATACGTTGAGCAAGACCTTCTGCAATTGCAGTCTTCCCAACACCAGGTTCTCCAATGAGGCAGGGATTATTCTTACTCCGCCTACCCAAAATTTGGACAACACGTTCTATTTGTTGTTGTCTTCCAACAACAGGATCCAATTTACCCTGGGAATGCAAGAAAAATATCTTAAGAAATTGGTATTTGCACACATAAATAAAAAATTTAAAAAGCAGCACATTCTGCAACATGGTATAAAAGACAAGAAAGAATTTCAACTTACCTCCTCTGCTAGCTTAGTCAAATTTGTGCCATACTTCTCTAGAGTTGGCATCTTATTGTCATTGCTTTCTCCTCCAACAACAGGAACAACATTCTCACCCATCATACGAATAACCTGCTCGTACCAAGAAAGTTTTTCATGGTTACTTTCTTATAATGAATTTCTATAAAGAAATATAACTAATTAAGGATGCTATGCTTGCCTGTTTGCGAATGTTACTAGGGTCGACACCTAAATTCTCAAGAACAAGAGCTGCTACACCCTTGCCCTCCCGAAGCAGTCCCAGAAGCAAGTGCTCAGTTCCAATATAATTATGGCCTAAAATTCATCATTTATGGTCTCTTTAGTTAACCCCAAAAATGAATATAAATCATCTCTGAGAAGCAAAAACCGTTATTCTTTATAAGAATAAGAAAACACACACTTACCAATTTGCATAAATATCAAATGGATGACAAAGAAACTAGGATTATATAGGAAACAAACATAAATAGACCACGAATTTAACAGAGGTTGAATTGATTCACACGAAAACAGTCAACAGAGTCCATGCTACTAATTTGTCTTCAATTTTTTGGATGGAATCCCCCACAGTGTTCTTCAATTAAAATGTTGGTCGACCCAAGTAGGATTATGTTGGATACTAGTTTTTTTATTTGGTCGACTTCTTATTAGTTTCTATCATTGTTTTCAAAGGAATTTAGATAACAGGAGAAGGAGAAAGAAGGGCTACCAAGTTGGCGAGCTTCTTCCAGTGACAGCTCCAAAACTTGCTTTCCACTAGGAGTGAATGGAATTTCACCACCAACAAATCCACTACCCCTTCCAATGATCTTCTCCACTTCAACCCGTGCATATTTAAGACTAATTCCAAAAGATTTAAGAACCTTGGCAGAAATGCCAGTTCCTTCACCAATAAGACCCAAAAGAAATTGTTCCGTTCCCACATGATTGTGCCCGAGTCGCTTTGCTTCCTCTTGTGCAAGCATAATTGCTTGAATTGCTTTTCCTGTGAAGCGCTCAAACATGGCCTTAGGCACACATCTGCTAGCCCTTCGACCCGGCCGTGAGGAGATTGCAATTCCCACCTTAGAATACAAGTCATGAGCAGGTCTACTAGCCATAAAGTCTAAAGCATTAACACTTCGGAGTCCTGTCATTCTCAACACAGGTGCTCGAAAATTCGACATCATCCTGGCTGTGCTTTTGGCATTTCCATACCCTTTAGATTGGCCAAGCCTTTGGCCAGGAACGACACAAGGAACCTTAGGGGGGTGTCCCCAACTCAGATTTTAAAGGAGTTTAATGGATTTTAAAATCCATAGAATCTATCAAAATCCAAAGGAATTGGGTGGAATTCTTATGGAATTTGTTATGTGTAAAAAATGCATTCAAATCCAACCAAATCCATCCAAATCCATTAAAATCCTTCACTTAATGAAATCCATGACTTTTTGAGGACACCTGGATTTCATTGGAATCCATTAAAATCTGAATTGGGGACACCTAAACTTCATTGGAATCCATTAAAATCTAAATTGGGGACACCTAAATTTCATTAGACTTTTAAAATCCAATGAAATCTAAGTTGGGGACACCCCCCTTAGTTGACTGAACCCGAACCCTAGCCATGATACCAAAATAAAGAACGTAGTGGGTGAGTAAATGGCAAATACCAGTGAAGACCAGACCTGGAATTTCAAACAAGAAGACTAGTAGCCGGAGGGAGATTCTCCAGCTCCACTCCTTGTTGAAAATAGAGTGGAATAGAGTGGGATAGTACGCTTCAAACTCACATTCATAGAGACAGAAAAAATAAGGAAATCATATTGCGCCAATAACTTGGCACTCAAGTTATTGTTTGTTGGGCCTCTTTTGGTCTCTGTCTCAGTTCATTTTCTTTGGGCCTTTTGTTGTATTTTGGGAAGGCCTAGTAAGCGTGGGCTGTGTCCTCTTCCATCCTTAGCTTATTGGGCCTTTCTATTGTATTTCAACCTTAATCCAATGAAAGTTATGTTGGTCTCCTCCGGCCCAGATTGGCAAGGCTTTCTTCTGTTGTGATTCATAGACTAAATGCTTGTTTGGCAGTGCTTTCTTAAAAGCGTTTTTGCTTATGTTCTAGCAAAAGCGCTTCCTACATAAGCACTTTCAAACAAGCCCTAAGATTATGTAGGATGAAAATTCTTTTTTCCTTATTTGGGGAAGGAGGATTGAACTTGAATACAGGGGCAAATTCTATAATTCTTCCAAGTGGGTTACCCCAATAAATAAGGTTTCGTAGATGTCTAAGGTTACCGGTAAGTAAATTGGCAATTAAAAGATTATTGTGATTTAATTTTGACAAGAAAATGTTCCACTTCCAATGCTAATTCATAAAAGTGGGCTTTAGTATTGATGTAGGACATAATCTTCTCTTACTAGATAATTTGACTCATTATCATTGTCTTGCCAACTCTAAATTCGGACCACATATTCAAATTAACGGTCCAATAAATGGGAATCATAACTCCAATAGCATATAGCATTTACCTCACATTCAAGGTCAAAATTTGAACCTTCCCTTCTTTATTTGGTCTATTTTGTACCCAAAAAGAAAAATCAACAACATGACGTCATGACATGTTAGAGTTCAGATATTTCTCTTATTGTGGTTTTATCATGACTACATGTTTCATGACAGAAAAAGGGCATGGTTATTGTTCCTATATTGGTAAAAGGAGTGTTTGTGTTGAAACTCAAAGTGCATGAGCGTATATGTTTTTAGGGACATAGTGCATGCGGTGTCCGTGTAAATGTAATTAAGCCAAGGCGTACAAAAGTTGATAGCCATCGCAGTTGTGATATGTATGAGAGTAAAAAGAACGTTTCCCTTGCAAGTAATATGGGGTAGGGTAACCCCACAAATTAAGGGCAGTCTTTTATGCCAATGTCCCAAACTCACGAGGATGCTCAAGGAATATTAAAGGCAGCTTTCCTTCCCTAGCCAAAGCAGAGCCACTCCCAGCTGCAACTTAATTAAAATTCTTGTCTCACTCTCTTTGCTCCTTGGCATCTCTTCCATTTAACATTGATTACACTTTCATTGTGGTCCATATTTCCACTTGAGATATGTTATATATTATAGATTTAGTGGGTCCATATGATATAAATGAGGTTTTCTAGCTACTTTCAATACACTTATTTACATGTAATACTCCTCAGTATATTGGGACCGAAGGAAATGAATCTCTTATGCTATGTTGTTTGATAAGCATTTGGATCTAAGATTTTAAAAAAAATTGAGGTTAACCTTTGTCACCCTATGTGTCAGTTACCAAATAAGAAGCGTACGAGATGTAATTTGAATGGATGAGTTTTGGATTGCAAGTCGGGTGAGTTGAAGAGTCGATTCAAATTTGACCTTAACTTAACTAGTTGTAAATTCAAGTTGAGAATATGAATTAGAATTTAAATAGAGAATTTGAGTAAATTCAAGTTGAATTGAGACAGTTGAGCTTTCAAACTCAACTCAATCATAATTTGTTTGGATTAGTAATTTTTAAATTTGTACGAACTCACCCAAGTTTAAATTTCAAGGCAAATTAGGATTAACGCATCCAATTGCTGCTGTCCTTTTCCAACTTGGCTTGACATAATGAAAGGAAAAACAAGTAAAAGAGTTGAGCTAAATGCAATCATGTCACATCAATCACTGAAAATTTCATAGAGAACATGTACATTAATAGGACAATGTAATGTATGTGACATATCATCTCGATTGCTATATTAGTTTACAAGACAATTTTTATAAAAATCTTTGTAGATATATGTAAGATTGTCCGAAAAAATGTTGATAAAATTTGAGCCACCCAGCTGAGAGTTTGATTACTACTTGGGAAAGATGAAATGGCACTAGACAGACCAAGGGGCAAGGGCAAAGAGATGGGGGAAGTAACCGTTGAGCAACCACAGATACTGGAAAGAGAAAAAGAAAAGTGAATGAGAAAGAGAGGTTCGATTGGGTAGTAGGTGGCGGTGAACAGAAAGACATCACGAGATGCTTGGGTTTCCTTTTACATCAACCATATCATCCTCTGAAAATTATTCCCTCTGGAGCTACAAGGAACTACCTCCTGGCTGCTCTAATCTCATCCCCATCTCTCTGCACAACTCTTGCTATTTAATCGTGTCTCAACCATATATTTGAATCTCTAAATTCAAAGGTCAAATAAAGGCTACAATTACAAATTGGCTTTTGGACCCTTTTTTTTTTTTTTTTTTTTTTTTTAACCGATGGTATCTTAGGCCAGATTTCGTGCACCAGACTAATTTTTTTGGTCAATCAAAGGCAGACAGTCCACACTGGGCCTGGGAATTCACAAGAAATTTTATCTCCCTTGCTACCCGACTCCAAGGGTCGAAATGAAAACTTGAACTCGGGTGCATGGGTTTATAGCTACATCTCCAAACCAACTCTTACAACACCTTAAAGTTGGCTTTTGGACCTTTTAGCAAAGATATCAATATTAACTTGGATATATATATATATATTATTGGTTCATTACATAACTGGTTTTTGAGATTCAATAGTTGTTTAATATAGTATTAAAGTCTTGAGTTCAAATTCTAGAATCCCCAAATCCCCACTTGTTTGTTAGTTTGTAAGGTACAAGGTGGGGTTGCATGTTTTTCTATGTCTTCATTTTTTTTTTCTTCAATCGGGAATATAAGTGAAAAAGAGTGTTAGTTAGATGTACATTATTTTACCATTTCTCATAGTTTAAGTTTTAATAAAATAATGAATATGAGACGAGTAGTAAACTTATTCATTCTAAATTTCAACCCTCACAAATCTAAAACTGTTCACAATTGATGGTAAAGGGTGTTACAGTATTTATTATGCTAGACTCCTGAGAATCGCGCCCATTGACCATGTCATTAAAAGTTAAAACAAACAAATAGTTGTTGAAACGGGCATCATCTTTATTAATTAGCATAACCTGTAATTATAGTCGTATCCAATAAGATCAGAAAATGAGCTTGCAAAGTGATTAGATTAGCCTATTAAACTGGCTTGCAGACACTACAAAATTTCCCAAATCTGCAACATTCATTTTGTGCCTTAAGGTTTAACATCTCAAACACTTCAAAGCACATTTCTTCTAACATGTAATGTTGACAAGTATTGGGGCACGTAGCTGCAAATAACATGTATAGTTGTTCACTGCTTAAAGGAAAAGGGAAAATATATAACATGTTCAAATTCAGCAAATAAGCCCAGCAAAAAAAAGAAAAGAAAATATGTTGCAGCAAATAACATGTTCAAATGCAGCAAATAGCTTATCATGTTGTGAATAGGACAAGTACTATCTGGGACCACACTGACCACGCCTTAAATACCCTTCAGTCTATCCTTCTCATTTCTCATAACAGGACATTGGTTTTATTGACACAAAATTTGAAGTAAAGAGATGAAACTAGCTATCACTATTTTCCTTAATTAATTGACTGCAATAACATTAACGCCCTTCATATTTTGCATGCTTACAATATTTATATATAAAAACAAAATGCTTGTAAAACTCTAGTTTTGAAAATTTGAAATAGTCGATTCCAAAATGGTTTTGACATCTATGTTGGTCAAGTTTAACATGTGAAACTTATGAACTCTTGGGATTAATAAAAAGAGGCTTCGAGATAAGGAAACCAAAGGAGTGAAGGATAATAGTGTTGTTACCTTCATAGCATTTAAGTCTACATATATTCAAATAATTAGTATTTGGTCAAATTGGTTTTTTTCTCTTAAAGAGGATTCAAGTTTGAATTTTCACTCCCACCATCAAAAAAGAAAAAGTGAATATGTTAGTAACCCTAAGAGTTAATTAACCAAATGCACTAATGACCATGACCCATAGATGTAATAACAGACGGAAAGTATCATTATCTTTGGATTACGAAAATGATATTTGCATATTGTCCTATTGAATCATGAAATAATGTTTTTTTCCTACTTTCGCACACGGGAAACATGTGCAATATGGTGAGTTATGTACACAAGAGTATAGTGCATTGTGCATTGGTTGAAAGATAAAAGGTTTTTTTTGAAAGATAAAAAGGTTTTTTTTTGAAAAAACGAATTCACTAGACTAGTGGGACAATGTATAATTCTTAGGTTTTAAAAGTATTAGTAAATTACTTTTAAAACGGTGAAGTATACTAAACGTTGCTCTAACAATGATTACAAACACCATACACGTGACCAACGCACACTGCAATAGAGATTATGTAGAAAGAATGAAAGTAATCTGAGCGTAACGACTTACCAAAGATCCAAAAGAAGTAAGTAAAACGAACGAATAATTTCAAAGTGTGTAATACGAAATTACCATGTTATCATTAACTTTTAAACTCAACCCGCAGTACGGTATCAATATGCACACTGCAATAGAGATTATGTAGAAATAAGGAAAGTAATCTGAGCGTAACGAATTATCAAAGATCCAAAAGAAGTAAGTAAAACAAATGAATAATTTCAAAGTGTGTAATACGAAATTACCATGTTATCCTTAACTTTTAAACCCAACCCGTAGCACGGTATCAATATAGCAAGTGAGACAAGGGTATAGTGAATTCGTTGAAAGATAAAAGACACATTAAAAAAAGAATTCACTAAACTAGTAGGACACAATGTATAATTCTTAGGTTTTTAAACTATTATTAAGATTACTTAAAAAATGATGAAATATACTAAACATTTCTCTAATAATGATTACAAACACCATACACGTGAACGCGAAATGCAAAAAACGAATTCACTAAACTAGTGGGATACCGTGCATAATTCTTAGGTTTTTAAATTATTATTAAAATTACTTAAAAAATGGTGAGATATACTAAACGCTTTTCTAATAATTATTACAAATACTTTACATGTGACCGGCGCAAAATCCAATAAAAGTTACGTAAAAAGAAAGAAAGTAATCTGCGCGTAACGACTTGCTAAAAAAAGTAAGTGAAACAAACGAATTAGTTAAAAGCGGATGATACAAAATTACCATATTACCCTTAACTTTTAAACTTAACCCGCAGCGCACGGTATCGATACAGTGGGTGGGGCAAACCTATTACCAGTAATTTGTAATTAGGATTCACTAATTTCTGTAATAAAGAGAACTCCTTTCCTCTGTTCATACTTCATACTTACTTCATACTTCATGGGTTAATTATAGGAAGAAGAACTCACATTGAAAGAAAAAAAAAAAAAAAAAAACTAGCAGTTGGGATTTCTGCAATTACAGAAATGCAGATTGGCTGTGGTAGTGTGAAAGGCTGAGTGGTGTTATGATGCTTATCCTGAGTTGCTAACCGTAATCATCATCATATAAGTACAAATTGCTGATAAGGTGTAGTGATTAGTGTAACGTTCCAAAGGCTAGCGTGTCAAACATTGGCCATAAAGCCAATGCCCTTTTCCCTCTGCAACGTCCATTTCCTCCTTCCTTAAAAACTCAGTCTCCCTCTCTCTCTCTCTCTCACTCACTTTTCCCTCATTTCTCGATGAGCAATTTCAGTTCTTTCTGAGTCTGTCACTTTCCTCTTGAGTTTCCCGAGAAAACCCAGCAAGAGAAAAGGTTCTCCGGTCTCAGAATGCTGCCCAGAATGAACGGCGTCGTTTGGATGGAGGATAGGGAAGGGGGTGACTCTGGTTCATGGGCTCGAACCACCACCAACACCGCCGCTAACAACGGCAACAACAACAACAATTGCGGTGTTGTGGAGAACAAAGACGAGATGGGTTCGCTGTCTACCTTCAAATCCATGCTCGAGGTTGAAGACGACTGGTACATGCCGAATAATGGCATTCAAAACCACTCTGATGTCAGAGACTTAACCTTCTCGCCGAGCTTCGTTGACCCAGAAAGCTTGTTGCTCCACCAGGTGGACTCTTCCTCTTCTTGCTCACCATCTTCCTCCGTTTTCAACAATCTTGACCCATCTCAGGTTCACTACTATTTGCCGCCTCCAAACCCCTCCTTGTCTTCACTCCTTAATGTTGTTCCAAATAACAACCCTTTAGATCATGGCTTCGATTTGGGCTGTGAAATTGGGTTTCTTGACGCTCAAGCCTCAGGTGGCTCAAGTTTGATGAACAGGGGAGGTGGGGTTGTAACTGGGCTCAATGATATGAGCTCAAACAACCAGATGAATGCTCAAAATTTGTGTTCAAATTTACAGTTTTCAGCCACCCGTCTGCCTCAATTGCTTGAAAACACTTCAAATTTTTCGGGTTTTCGGGGTTTTGACGAGAATCCAGCCAATGCTTTGTTTCCCAACAGGTCTAAATTATTGAGACCCCTTGATTCCTTCCCACAGGGAGGACAGCCCACTCTTTTTCAGAAAAGACTTCAGAAAAATTTGGCTGATAATGGAGGCAATTTGGGGGTTTTGGGCTCGGAAGGCGGCCTGGTTTTGAGTACTCTTGAAGGGGATAAGGGAAGGAGGGAAATGGGTGAAGATAATGAGAAGAAGAGGAAAATGAGTGGTGGAGATGATCTTGAAGATGTGAGTATCGATGGTTCGGGTTTGAACTATGATTCAGATGAGTTTACTGAGAACACTAAGGTGGATGAGAGTGCCAAGAATGGTGGGAATAGCTCGAATGCGAATAGTACTGTTACTGCTGGTGGGGATCCTAAGGGGAAGAAGAAAGGGTTGCCTGCTAAGAATTTGATGGCTGAGAGGCGCCGCCGGAAGAAGCTCAATGATAGGCTGTACATGCTGAGATCTGTTGTTCCAAAGATCAGCAAAGTAAGAATTTATTTTCCATTTACAGTTTTCTCGTGAATTTGAGTATGCACTAATATTTTGTTTTAGGTGATTAGGTCCTCAAGATTCACAAGCAATTTGTTTTTAGCCTTTGCATTGTTGAACAAGTAGCATCTTTTACAAGGTTCCAAAATGCTTCAGTTCAGTTTATGATAGCATTAATTTCTCTCACATGGCCTCTGGCAGAAGTTCTTAAATTTTCAACAGAATTTTTCAAATTACAATTGTGTTGTTTAACACGTCCAGAAAGTAAAAATGCAGAGTGAAACACAAGTCATATTTGTTGTTCTAAACAGACTCCATGAAGGTGCCTGTAGTGCAAACCTTCAATGAATACTTATTCAAACTTTTAGGCCAACTTAAATGAAAGATAAGTCAGTAAGTCACTATTTAAAGAGGCTACAAAAGAGGCTTTTAAAGTTTTTTTCTTGTGCTTCATGACTATTGTATGATCCAAATGACATATTCTGTATTGTTCTATCAGATGGATAGGGCTTCAATCCTTGGAGATGCAATTGAGTACTTGAATGAACTTCTGCAGAGGATCAACAACCTCCATAACGAATTGGAGTCAATCCCTCCTGGGTCTTCATTGGCACCAACTGCAAGTACTTTCCACCCTTTGACACCCACTCCGTCTACTCTGCCAAGTCGTATTAAGGAAGAACTTTGCCCTAGCTCATTGCCTAGCCCAAATGGCCAACCTACAAGGGTAAACCCTCTATGCTTGAAAAGTCCTTTTGAATTTCTTCAACCCAATAGTATAATTAGATTTTCCTCTTTTAATCTCAAACTTTTCTGGTGAGGAATAAATGGTTGGTGCATTCTACTCTTCCACTTCAGGTGATTTTACTTTTTGACAAAAATCCAAAAGGAATGAGCCACTCTTTTCATTAAGATCTTTATTTATCCTAGAACATGGTGCCACTATCATAGAAAATATATCATTATGGTGTTCTGATGTTGATGATTATATAGGTTGAAGTTAGGGTCCGAGAAGGAAGAGCAGTGAACATCCACATGTTTTGCGGCCGAAGGCCTGGTCTCTTGCTCTCCACTATGAGAGCTTTAGATAACCTTGGGTTAGACATCCAGCAAGCTGTGATTAGCTGTTTCAATGGTTTTGCCATGGATATTTTCCGTGCTGAGGTATTATTTCTTCCAGTTGTGAGTTCTTTATATACACACCGCACCACTAATATTACCACTGCACAATATGGTTGAGGCAGACAATGTTCTCTTATCAACAATCTGACATGTTATATCATCAAACTGTCAATTCGGACTACACATTCAAACAAGAATTCATTTAACTAATGATTTAGATTGACAATTACATAACATGCCAGTCCGCCAAAAGAACATTTTTCTTATACTATTACTAAATGCTAGTGCAATAGATAACTTCTCTCTATTTTCAGCAATGCAAGGAAGGTCAAGACGTCCACCCTGATCATGTGAAAGCAGTACTTTTGGACTCAGCTGGGTTCCATGGCATGATATAGGTTGCAGCAAAACAACTGACTTAAGAAGTTGCTTTACCATGATAGGAGTCATGCAATCTGTATATGTTTTGCTTTGCCATAAGCTCAATTGTCCCATCCATCAAAGTTTTAATTAGCAGCTTTTGAAGAAACTCTGTAGTTCTCAGCCTTTTTCCTTTTCAAGTTCTTAAGCTTTGTTTTAGCAGAAAGTTCAGCGCTGGTCAGACCTGAATTGACTGAAAAGTTGTAATTCTCAGCATTTTCCTTTTTAAGTTGTTAAATAAATTGTCTCTTTAGGACCATTGTGTTTGTGTTTTACTCTTGTGGGGGCTGAAACTTGAAATTATCTATGAACGTACTCCAAAAATAATTGGGCTTCACTTGGGCTTGGTCAATATTGGGGTTCGGTCTAATCCAAGAAGTGACCTGTGACGTAATGCGGTTGTGATGATGAGGATGAGATCATGAAAGCAGAATGAGAATGGTCCCAAATCTCCAGATCATAAAATTGAGGGGGTATGAGGTGGTGTTTTGTGTTGGCATATACTTTCGGATTTTGGCCTCTCATCTCATCTCAATATCGCATCCTGAATATTCCAACCAATTATATGACTTCTATTTCACGTATCCTATGGCTTTACATCTTATCCTTTACTCTCTTTTGATAAGAATTTCGTACACTGGACCGTCCCCTTTTTATATGGGTGTCGGTGGCTTGAACAATGTGTTCAGTTCAACTTTTTCAATTTTTGGACCAGAAAAAATAAATAATTTAATTTCATGCCTTAAAACAGTATGACCTAATGAAATTTTAAAAAGTAAAATAAAAGCACGAGGGAAAAACCATGATAATGGTACTGTGTTAGACATCACATAAATTAACAATTCAAGCAAACCCGCTCTTAACAATAAAACAAAAGCAATATTAATCACTTGAATACAACAAAAAACAAGGGGCACGTATGCTCAACAACAACACACAATTTTTAGAAGAATAAAACGGTATTCTAAACTTATATCGACTTTTTTTTTTTTTTCAAAACTTCGCAAGGGTCATGGCCCTTCTTAGTCCCTTCTACGTTCCACCCCTGCCCTGGTTACTTACAAATTACAGCTGTACAGTGCAAATAGCCAAATATCTTGCATAATATAACCCCTAAACAGAATTTCAACAATGGCAGAAAAGCACAGTATTTTAAGATAAGAAACCAGCAAAACTGACTACATTAGGTAATTTCTTCCTTAACCCAAAAAGCATAACATTAGACAATCTGTGCACTTACTTTACTTACATTACAAGGTTGGGAAAAAGAGGTAAAACAGCTATATGTACAAGGTGGAATTGTTTGACAAAGGAAGGCCACATCACCTTTACTCAAACCCAGGTATACATATTTATCTATATCTACATAACCGTGCACTTCAAAATAAACTACCTCCAGAACATATGTCCAAAACTGGATAAATCACATGCACATCTATCTGGGACTTATCGTATGAATTTGAAGTCCAATAGAGAAACGGGCTAACATCCATCTCGAGTAGTTCATATATCCGAATAGTTTAATAGCACTCTCACCAACGAACGGTGAATATCATCTTTCCCCCAAATCTACAAAACATCAGTAAGAAACTATGAGAAAAATGGCACAGGACATAAAATGCTCAAACAAAGCAACTTGGCAGAGAAACTAGACTACAAAATAAAAAGCCATCCCAACACATTCAACTCTTTTGGAGTGGGGGTGTAGCCACTGCCTTTTTCCTTTGGGGTGGAGGTGTAGCCAACAGTCAAAACAAGAGCATCTCTAATTGAATAATGATGATGTGCAAAGTCATATTACCTACAAATCTTGAGGTAGGCCTAACAGTTCTCAGGAGTAGATGCTGAAGGTGGCTGATACTTTCCCTCTCTTGTGTCCACACCCTCAGCAGCCAAGGATGGATTCTCCTCCCCCTGTGAATTTAGGGTCCCAGGGTTCATCTTTTGGACCTCCTCTCTGGTGTAGATGAAAATCTTCCGGACTATGCCACAAAATTCCCTACATCACACACATATAAAAGCACTCCTCAATAACGTCACAAAGAAAGATATAACAGATACAATTAATTGACTTAAAAAGCAACAAATGATGTACTTTCAGATCGATGCAAGATAAATACTTACTGCCAGGGATCATCACCAACAAGCATCATATCACCCTCATCATCAGTATATACAATCAGCCAATTCTTTTTCGGGTCCATAAGTTCACCACCAAATTCAAACAATTGGTCCAATTCAGTAATCAGTTCTTTGTAGTCGTTGAACTTGGTAAGATCAACAGACCTACCGAGTGCAATACCTTGCTTGTGAACCTGGAACCAATAGCAATTTATTAAGTCCTGCTTCAGATAGGCCGTCATATTGTCTACAGAGATCTAAAGGAAGTCTAAAAATATACAAAGTCAGGAAGAAGATATACAATACCTTCGTACAACTCCTAGTTGAACCACCCTGTGCTTTACCCTGAACGTCTCTGCCATGTTGCTGAGAAGTTTGTAGCAGTTTCTCTGGCTCACTAACAGCTAAGGGATTATCCGCTGGTTTTGATCCCCTTGATTTTTCAGACTTCTGGTCAGACTCAAATGTATGAGCTTGGTTATGACGGGCTGACTCAGTCATCAAACTTGTGTGAAACAATGTGGGCTCTGGTGTTATGAGCGGAATGCCAAAGAGCTTGTGGTTCCCATCTTTAGGTTTCACAACCTCATGTTTCTGTGGTGATAAATGTTTTGGCATGACCTCCCTTGCATTTGCATGATTCTCATAATGAGATGGGGGTGGTGGAGGCATCAACCAATTTCCATGTGGTTGCTCAACTCTATGACCATGCAGAATAGAATAGTCACTAAACCCACCAAATCTAACATTCCCTTGTGCTTGGTAAGATATATTGCCAACAGGACCCTTCAGATTAGAGTCTAAGCTAAGTGACAGAGATGATGGCAGCATGGACCATGGATGCAAGTTAAACTTGCCTTCCTGATCCAGTGAATGTTTTCTCATCAAATTAGCAGATACTGCAGCTTGATCAACAAAGGGTGGACAAATACCATGCGAGGAATCAACGTTAGCACCAAAGCCTGATAGCAAATCTGTGTAAGTTGGTTCATGCCTCCCTGTGGGCATCCAGTTCTCTGAACCATATCTTCTTGAAGCAGAACCCGCACCCAACTTCTCATCATCCAGTGAAGGTGGCCACACAACAGACTTTTCAGCAGTATCAGACTCGCTCTCCACAAAATGGCCTCTCAAGGTCGAGAATTCTTGACCTTGCAAGACCCTTGAAAACCCACTTGGTTGTGCAGGGTCTACAGTCACTTTCGATGAACCTACTAAATTAACAAAGAAAAATTATATATCCTTTTGAGTAGCAAGAAAACTACAAATCTTCTGGATAACGATATTTAAGGTATCTAAAAGAATAACAAAGTCGGTAATTCTGTACCTTCTCTTGTGAGAACAGAGGAGTCTGGGGATGAGGGTACCATGTTTGACCGAGGCCTTTTCTGCCTGGGCATTGGAAGGGGATTCAATGCAGGAGGAGCAAGAGCAGGCTCTATTTTCCAAGGTGAAACTCTCTCTGGACGAGGTATGGTAGAAGTTTCGTCCCATCTCACCTACAAGAAACATAAGAATGTTAGTTTTAGCATGAGAAAAAAAGAATCACATGTTTTCTCAAGGAATTTATATTACCTTAAGGCATCTCCATTTGGAATCCCGCCATCTTTTGGGGTCAGCATCTTCGATTCCAATTATTGTACCAGTAAACCTACAATAAAATATATTATACATTTTCTGGCAGTTTAGACAGAACAAAGAAGAAGCACAGAATAAAAATAAGCATCCATCAAACATACCTCTGCTCTGGAGCTTCTTCACCTTCAAACCTCATCTTGAACCTCATCCCTATAGAATAGTTGTTTTTAAAAGACTCCATGTATTGATCAAATGGAACAATGAACTCAGCAGGGCTTGTCCTGTAACAAACATTTACAAGAGCATTTCAAAAAATTTAAATCTATTTGAAAGCCATATTCCCTTTCGCGACTATCGCCGTCATAAAGATGCAATTACAACATAAAAAAATATTAAGAAAATAGAAAACCAAAACTAACAGTTGCATACTTAGCATCGACGAGATTAAGTCAAAAGCTGAGACAAATAATTTGAGCAAGTTTATACTAATTTTTGAGAAATATAAATAAATAAACCACACCTTGGCTTGTAGTAGACAGTGAACATGGTTCCTGTTAATATGGCATGCCATGCAGTTGCAAGGACACCAAGATGCATGCTGTGACTAGATATCACTGAAGATGGAACACTGCCCTGCTGCCTCATTGCACGTCTAACACCAACACGAAGCTCCCCATTTTCACCCCTATAAGTCAGAAGATAGTCCCATTAATAAAAAAAAAATAAACCAAGCAAGCAAGCATATGGAATCTCAGATATGTAAGAAATCAACTAACCTTAGAAATATAAACGCATCCCCTGCAACAAGCCTCTTGGAGCTAACAAAAACACTCCAACCACTTTGAAGCAAATGCCTCCGTGGTTGACCTGTCATTACCATCATTCGTCATGTTAATTAAACAATAGAAAGCTAAACAAGATGTAAATTCTACAATTACATTACCAAAAGTCAACCATCAACCTTATTTCACTAGCATCAGTAACAATGGTCCCAAGAGAAGGACTGGATAACACAAGTCCACCGGCATGCAATTAATGTTAGATACATAGCAATTACCTCGGAAGATATGGCGAAAGCGCCACTCATTTCCATGCAAATCTTTGGCAACCAACTCCTGGGTCGGAGGCTGGCGAGACATGTCCTGCAAAAGAACAAGCCAAAAAACAGCCCACATCAAATCCAATTTCCCAGACAAAATTAAAGGAACGCAACAAACTATAAGGTAACAGAAACCAACCAGTGGTGGAAGGCATTCATCTGCATGCCGCCTTAGCACTGAAAATCCACCATGAGTGCTTGTATCCGAGGCAGTTAAGGTCTTACAAAATGAATGTACTTGAAATCTTGGTGGCAGAGGTGGGGGAGGTTCCTTCTCCACCGCTTTCTCATCTTGCTGGAATACCAAAGAACATCAAAGTGTCAAAATCTCAACCCTCATCAATTGCACTCAAATCTTAATAACCCAGAATATGAGAGAGAGAACTTACACTTGGCTCAGGAAGTAAAGTGACTTGTGCAAACACCTCATCAGTGTCAGGTTCAGCCTACAAAAAGAAATTAATTAATTCATTTCCAATGTAATAGGTCCTTAAGTACATAGAAGCTGCAAATTAATTACTGCTAATAAACCCCGAAACCTAATTCCTTAATTTCTTCACAAGATTGAACAACCACTACCTTCAATTGTACATTGATCACCCGACAAAGGATCTTTGACGGAAGATTATACACCGGCATCTGTTGGTCAGCCACCTGATTAGTCGAAGCCTCCACCTAATTGAATGCCCAGAAAACAAAACCATTGATAATTAGTAAATGAACAAAAACCCAAAAACGCACACACCCAAGGATGTTAACAAACAAATAAATGAAGTACAACTCAAACCCCTCAAATTCACACCAATCAACCATCAAAATCAATTGACATGTATTGACCCAAAAACACAATAATTGAATGCCCTTCAATTTCGTCAAAAATGAAAGAAAATGAAGGCAATTGAAACAATTCAAGTCAAGCCCAAATATGGGTAGATAGCACAGTAGCAGAATGACTTTTGAAAAGCCAAACCTGCTCGATGTGTCCCTGAGGGAAATAAAAGACACGTTCCCGTTCACGGGGCACAGTCACTAGCGGCCCAGCGCATGCGTGCCAAAGCTCCGTGTAGAGTGCAGTTTCAGCATCTACAAAAAAGAAAACATCAAAATCAGAGAAAAAAACCACAACAATCAGAGACCGTATCACATGTAATAATACTCCAAAAACCACAATATGTCCCCGGAAACGAAACCAAATTCACCGGAATTTACCTCTGCCGGCGGCGGAAGCTTTGAATTGACCTTTATGCCCCTCAGCAGTATTCCTAGCATCGTTGTGGTCGCTGAAACCCGAAGAGAAGCTCTCTCCCCTCTGGTTTCCGCAATTGTCCTTTATCGAAACCTCCGATGACGTCATTTCTTCAAGAGCTCAGCACAGATCTCTCATCTGAAACTCTAAAACACAGCAATTTCTCGGCTCTCGGAAACAGCCTATGATCCAAACTAGTCTTTATAGTCCTTAATCCACCATAGGCATCTGTATATCCACCTCTATCTCTCTCTCTCAGACCTCAATCGAAACCCTAGCTCAGAGCTCGAACCAGAAGTTGTCTCTATAAAAAACCTCACAGTTCTCACCTATCAAACCCGTAGCTCGATGAATAGTTAAATACCCCCTAGTTTCAGAACTCAAAGCAAAGCTTTCTCTCAATTCTCAACCAATTCCCTCGATTCAACCGTCAATGGCTGCCTCTCCCTCTTCTCTATCTCGCTCTGCAACTCACGGCCTCTCGTTCTCTCTCTTCACCACAGCTCTTCATGCACCAAAGTAGCTCCAAACTCTCTCTCTCTCTCTCTCTCTCTCTCTCTCTCTGTGTGAGTCTCCGAGTGTCTGAAAATGGGGACTTAACCTGGGTGGGTCAAAACAGCGTGCAATGATTTCAACCGCAGTCAATTTCTAACCCAGTGGTCTGAGCAAGCAACCCGAAATCACCGGTGACCGAGCCCTTTGCAACCGGCTATAGCCCGTGGACCGGGTCACCAAGCCCCATACAGCGACACCTTATTAGGTGTTCATTAATAAAGGCGGCTTGGGGACAGTACAAACGGCGTTTAACCTCGCCGTTCCCAGGTGTCGGAGCTTCATTGGGCATTGGAGTGAGCGGCAGGTAACGGCGTTTAGTGGGAAAAGTTGTTGTGTTTTTATTGGGAAATGGCATTGTCGTGCTATTAACGGGCAGGCTTGGATGGATGTGGATGGAGGGAGGAGTGAGCGTACTTAATACACACCCTTTTCGAGTGTGCGCATGACTTCTTTTTCTTTTTTTCTTTTTTTCTTTTTTTATTTTTTTCTTTTTTTCTTTTTTTCTTTTTTTCTTTTTTTCTTTTTTTCTTTTTTTCTTTTTTTCTTTTTTGCTTTGTATCCTATGCTAATCGGTTATAAAAACTTTTTTCTTCTCAAAATTATAAACAACCCGTTAATACAATATGATTTCGCACAAAAAATTTAGTGTTCGGGTTTATATTTATTATGTCATGTTAAAATTGTATGAACTCGTTAGCTTTATTTAGATCTATTGAGAATAAGGGTATGAATCGTATAATGGGTTAAAATGAGTCAATCAACATTCAATATGTAAATTCCTATAAGTAATAGTCTTAATAGGTAAAACGAGTCATATTGTGTTCACCAATTATTTTTAGTATTGTGTTTATGTTTGAATTTTTTTCACTTGTTACCTTAACAGGTCATGTTCAAATTGTACCATTTTTCACACTGAACCCAAAAAACGACTTGTTGCCGAGCCTACAAAAAATGTTAGGAAAAATGAATTCTTCTTTTTCCCCGTAAAATGAATGGTTGAGAAAAATGTTTTAGTTAGTAAATGGACTTCTATATTTTATATACACATAGAATTGGCAAATATATATGTAATTAACTAAGAATTTTTATTTTTTACTCGAATGATGTTTTGTAGTAAGGATAAATTCATTATTAATGTATGAGTCTTACCATGTTAAATTATTATCATGACAATTATTCACTTTTTATTTTCTAACAACAATTATTTATTATCATCAAAAAACAATTACTTCAACTAATTTTTAATACTTTAATATTTAAATAGGAATATGTTCTTACACATCAAGAGTTTGCCTCTCTAGGTCATATTTCCTTAATATAAGACGATCACTAGTACATTTGGCATAAAAACCTTACGCATTTTATCAATAATTAAGAAGATGATATCATAGTTTGGTCGTATGCAACTTATGACAATTGTCCATTATCATGAATAACTCCCACTTTCACCGATTCCTAAGACTTCAATATATAATTACGAATTTGTTCTTAAATGGCAAGAGTTTGACTCTCGTCCTATTCTTTCCTTAATATACAATTAGCATAAAAACCTTAGTCGTTTTATCAATAGTTTAGAAGATGATATCATAATTTGGTTGTATGTAGCTGATGATAATTGTTTATTATCATGAATAACTATTACGTTTAATGATCCTAAGACTTCAATATTTAATTAGGAATTTGTTATTACACGGCAATAGTTTGACTTTCGTCTCTTCTTTCCTTAATATAAGACGACCACTAGTATATTTGGCATAAAAACCTTGTGTATTTTATCAATATTTAAGAAAATTACACCCTGAATTAGTCTTGTGCAATAAAATTAATTTGGTTAGTTAATGGAATTACCCTTCCTACATTGCCTTGGTATAAGATTTATGGTCGTTTCCTTGTTTAAGGGACCTATCCTTTAGGTTAGAACATATGGATTAGGATCTCCACATTTATTGTGGACTCTGTCATGTGGGATAAAAAACTTGGTGCGCTCGAGATTATTAATGATGAATGTAAACTTTTAAACATATTAGGCGTAATATATATTAGATGGCGTACCAAGGTAAAAACTCAATTTTTTGTTTTAAAAGTTAAAAGCTCAATTTTTTGTTTTATAAGTTAAAAACTCAATTTTTTGTTTTATAAGTTAAAAACTCAAATTGAGAATTTGCATAAAAGTTGTTATTAAATACAAATTGTTGAGATGTATTGCAAATGAAAATGAGTGAGTTATATAGTTCTTGGGGTTAGTTCAAGAGCTGAGGGCGAGTGATGTAATGGGTTTGGGTTAGATGTTTTAATTTTATTCAAAAGTGTGTTGTTTCACATTAAAAAATAATAATATTGTATAAGTGATTATAATGGTTTTGGACTTCTCTTCTCATAACCAATTAGTTTTGGGTTGTATGCTATAATTTTCATCAAATTGTTCATGTATAATTTGAGTTAACTTGCAAAATTTCAAGTTAAATTCTCGACTTAACAATTTACAAACCCCTTAATTTTTCTTAAATTTGCATAGTAAAATAAGAAAAAAAAAATGAACAATTAAATTATTATATACTTGGTTTGCATAACACAACCCTCACTTACAACTCTACAAGTTGCATTTCAAAATGGCCGGCCACCTTAATTTAGAGGTAACCCTTATTGTTGTCACATCATGTGCTACTAACATTCCCATAATGTATATACTATCTACAACACGAAGTTTACTATACATTCATCTATATTTGCTTGTTGCAATAAATTCATGCAAACCATGTTGCTTTCAAGCCAAGGTCCTCTTAAATTTATAGTTTTTACTTTTATATGCATTTAACTTTTTTTAATGGCACAATCTTCTAAGTTATTGTTGCAATAAATTCATGCAAACCATGTTGCTCTCAATGAGAACGCCTAAAAGATATTTTGATTGGAACCAAAAAAAGAAAAAGAAAATGAAAGGGCTACGAGCCACCTTCTTTAAACGTGCTTATTCCATTTTGAGTGTGAATTTTTATTGTACTAATAATTAAACAAAAATATTAAAATCATCTGATTAATTTATAATTCTATTATCCATTTAAGAATAAAAATAAATTTATAGTTGCTAAACCATTTTAAAAGTTAAAATTAGTAATACAAGTCAATTTTAATTCATTAAAATTTCTTTTATCGATATATCCAAAATGACTGAATATCTCGCGAGATAAGAAGAGGCAAGTCACGTGCTGGCGGAAGGTTGCAGTGGAGGGCGTAGCATAGGTAAAGAAAGTGAGTGGGGGCCCACGTGTATTGTCCAATAGCAGGTGTGTATGGTCTAAAGCAACAAATGGAGGAATCTTTGTCCGGAAAAAAGGTGATATTCCACATGGTAATAATAAAATAATAATTAAAAAAAAAAAAAAACATCTTGCTTAACAGTCTCTTGACTCTTCCTTTTCAAACTGTTCGTTTCCATCCTACACAAACTCACAAAGCAAAGGGGCAAAGGGAAGCGGGTCACCGCATCAGCAGCAAAGGTTATAGTGTTATATATTCTTCACGCTCCCTTCACCTTTTTATGGGTCGGATATTTTGGGCTATTTAGGCGTTTCCATAGGTGTGGTCCGTGTGTTTTCGCGAATCCTCATTTTCTCCGTATTGTTCGATGGAAAAATAATATACAATTGTATCTCAGACTCTCAGTTAATCATTTGATTAAATAGTGATTATTTTATTGTTTATTAAAAATATTGTGTTTATCTTTAGATTTGTTTTTTTTAATTGATGATCATTGAATGAAAATTGATTAAAAAAAAACGATTCAAATTATTAACCTACAAGAAATCTCTTAAGTATATTCAAATAATTCATAAATGTAAGCTCTCTATATATATGTCACATTTCACTGTTGGTTCATGTTGTGTAGATAAAGTAAACTTTGGTTCGTATAGTTTCTATTGTTATGATTTTGACATGTACTTTACAAACCGTTGAAATTTAAAGTACACGTTAACATTTCTGTTTAGCAAATAATCAAATTTATTGCTTTATGGGTCATATACATTCTAAATCGTTACGATTTTGGTCATGTACATTATAAAACATTATAATTTTAGTCATTTGATTTATAATGTTAGCGATTCAATAATAAAATGAACGAATTAATGGATGAAAATGCTAATATATCATTAAATTGCAACGATTTATAAAATACATAACCAATATTAAAATAATTGAATAAAACCATAGAAACAAAAGTGAAACTTGGCCAAACTACTAAGACCAAAAATGAAATTAAGTCATATACATATATATCTTATGATTAAAAGACTCAACCAAAAGTTGTATCGGCTTCAAGAACACAAGAGAGCCATTGTAGGCTCTCTTCCATTCAAACAATAATATGGACAAGATATGTTATCAATACCCTTGTTGGAGGAGCTCTTCCAACCCTCATTCACAAAAGCATGTTCTTTTTTATTTTTTTCATTAATATATGGATTAATTTTTTATGTGAGAGGGAATTAGAAGAATTCCTCTAATATTGTTCTTGGCTAAAATAAGAGCCACTTAATTACAATGACCAAAAACAAAATTAGTATTCACTAACTTGAAAACAAAAAAATTGAAAACGGGGAGCATTTAAAAAAAAAAAAAAGGAGGGGTATTTGTTAACATTTCCCTATATTGCAATTGCATTATGCATGTAGATACCACCAAAATATTGGACACCAACGTCCGTATCTTAGATCGAACCTTGTATTATTATTATTAACGAAACTTAGAATTTAGTCCATTTTATAAGTATTTTTTAGGCTAAAACCAGTAGTGATTTAGGGTTTTTAATTAAGTCATTTTATTTTTCTTATTTGACGACTTTATGTTAGGTTTTAACCAAGATTTTGAAATCCAAAATCTCGGAGTTAAAACCTAATATGTAGCCTCTGCAAAGCTCACTTTACACCCTAGGAGGAAAAATACTTTTCAAATAGGGGAATGACTTTATTATGAATTAAAAAGATTTTTTCTTATAAATTAAAAGGACTTTATTATAAATTAAAATGATTTTCTTATAAATTATTATGAATTAAAAGTATTTTTTTATAAATTTTAAAACACTTCTACTTTTCATTTAAAAACTGTTTTTTTTTAGGATTTAAGCCTAATTATATTTTATTATTTATAAAATTATGATTAAATACTAAATTTTAATAAGTTTTTGATACAGCATGAAAACCATATAATATTTCAATTGAATTACTAAATTTAAATATAATTTTTTAGATTAGGTCACAAATATGTTAACCCCTTTGATTTGAGCTTTTTTCATTTGAGATTTGTGTCTTTTGGCACACATATGATGGGTGTTAGTTAAAATTTATAAGGTTTTGACAAAATTGTCCTTGAGACTTTTATATTATCTTGAAAATTTGCTAATGTAGTCTCAACTTCACATCAAATTTAGTTATGACTGAACGACAATCACATCTAAGTTGTGAAACAATCACACTTAAGTTGTAACTTAATTAAATTTTTTTTAGAGAAATTATACTACAATATAATATAAATGGAGGTCAAAACAATATTTTTACTCAAAATAATACATAGTATAGTGGTGTGAGTTGTCTCTTTCAATTTACCAAGACAGTTAAGTTGTGACTGGATTGATTTTTTTTTTAATATAATATAATATAAATTAATGTAATTTTTGTGATGTAATTTTTTTTATTATAGTAATATATAATGTAATATTTGTAAATTCTAATACCTTTTATTTTATTATTTTGTTTAACTTTTCAATTAGTAGCTAATTTAAAATACTATTTAATTTTAGTATCTAAATTAAAAATTTATTAAAATTTAGTAATTAAAATCAATGTACCTTTTATTATTATTATTATATATATATTTTATAGAAAACCTTTTATTAATGTGGTGAGAAGACCGAGAACTTTAACAACACATCAATATAAATACGAAGCAAGAAGATTAAATAAAACGTGCGTAATTTGGTCACACGCCCAAACCAAACAAGCTTTCGTCTTCTAGCTAACAAGCAGTGCAACACTGCAACTATTTTCAGGCAAACATATTAAAGTGAAGTGGTACAGTTTTGCTAATTGATGTAATATTATTTCCCTACCGTCACCACTCACCACCATAGTACAATGAGTTTTCAAAGTTTCTATCCATTACCTAACCCTTGATGATCTGAGTCTTCAATCAAAAATTATGTAGGGTACACCGTATAATTGGGTCTACACAATTTTCATACTGTCCGATGTGTTATCATTATGAATCATAGAGATGAAATTTGTCAATAAAAAAATAAGAGTGAATCTTCGATGATTTAAGTTTCACAAGTCGACACTCCAACATGAAAATTTGATAAGAGAAAATAAATTTTTTTAAAGTAAATAAAACAAAAAACTTTTATTGAGTATGTTAATATGTCGTTGTGTGGTCACATACTCACATATGTGAAATGTAATTATTAAATGAGTACTAGTACTGCTATTTAAATTATCTTAATTAATTATTTTATGTACTATTTTTCATATAGAGGTATTTATGTAGGACTCACTCAAATAATCTCCACGTTTACTTAAGAGATGATATAAGATGATTAGTTAAAATAATTCTTAAATTATTTATAGATTCTTCTTAAAAAAATTAAATTAAATTAAATGACGAGTGAGAACACTAGAAAAAAAAAGGATTCAGATTCTTTCCTGATCCACTATATTTTTTGGAAAAAAATGTTCGTCTAAAAAACAAAAAAGCAAATCAATGGCATTTAGTTTAATTAATTATTGACTTTCAGTAACAGTTTTAAGTAAAAATTTGGATGTTAGGAAAACAAAGAAAAAAAGGTCTAAAAAATAATTATAGAAACTATGAAAAATCAAGATCCTAAGGTAAATTGGGTAGTTGAAACTTGTAGCCAAAGCAATTAAAAGGGAAGGTTCGATGGTTTTCAAAAGTAATGAAATGATATTGAAATTACTTCGAAACTCAAGGGTCTACAGACTCTACACAATGCTTCTCAAATTTCCTATTAAGGTAAATGTGTCATAAGCTAATTTGGAGAGATGATACATATCCCGCAAAACGAGTATTTCACGAGATGGTCCTTCACCAAAAAGAGAGGGAAAGATAGTCTGACTGGCGGGTGAAGCTGGAGAAAATAAAGACCCGAATCCGCCTCTCTTTTCTCTCTGTAAATCGGGTGGGTCCCGCTCCACAGGGTGTCCCCTAATTAGCTTACAATTAACCCGAGTTGTGGGCCGGGCGTCCTCTGCCTCCTCTCCCCTCAGCAATTTGGACAATCCCCTAATCCCTAATCCCTCTTCCCTGACACCTAACCCACAGACCGAACCCCGTCATGTCTTTCTCTCTCATCCCAACTTAACCTTGAACATTTTCTTTATTATTCCTTTTCTTTTGATTAGCATGCTAATCTCACCGGGGGGGCCCACCGGCTTTATCACCGCCAACGTCACCATTACGGATCACGAACCCAATAACGGTTACGGACTTGAAACGGGATTAAATTGTGGTTTTGCAGACTTCAAATGGGTATTGCATTTCAGTTGAGGAACTTTATGGGGAAAACTGATCCCTTTTGAGTTGCCAGTAGCGTATCGCCACGTGGCGGAGAAATCAGTTTCTGGGGACACGTGGATCTCGAAGATAAATGCCACAAGTCGCGAGTGTTTTTCCACGATTTCTCAGAAATTTGGTCGCGTCCTAATCCCACCACGGGGGTTGCGTGACTATGGTTAGGTGGGGGATGGAACGTTACGGGATGACGGCATAAATCAAATGCAAAACGCATTATAAATAAAGTTTCAAATTTCAATGCGACTTTTTGTTTTTTTATTTGCATTAAAAATTTAAAACTTATTTCTAAATTGTAAACAGTAAATATGAAGAAAAAAAATTAGTGTGTTACCATGCTGAATTGCTGATGTAGTATAACAGTCGACTCAAATTATAATAAACATTTAAATTTATAAATATAGTACATGAGGTTTAAGGTTTTATTTTATAATGAATGTATTCGTATTATAATTTGAGTATATTAATAACATTGTATCAATATATTACTTGGTGCTATAATCATATAAATTTTTTGTTTTGTGAATATGGCCGCAATCGATTCCCAACCATATTTGTAGGTCATGAGTCATGACCAACCTAATCATATGTTATAGATCGACGGGTCTCAACCAATACATTTGGAAAATCTTCTTTCATAAGTTTTGACCGGCTCATCCATATTATTTCAGAGATCTACTTATTTGTTAAATATTAATTATGTATTGTCATGGTAGCCATTGATTTATATACACATTGTTTATATTAAAGCTGTTAAGGACTATTTAAGTTTAAAATTTACTAGATACTTACTAGATTCAAACAAATTGATAGGAGTAAGTTTAGAATGTAGACAAATCGACTCAATCCTTATTGGTGCGATGAAAATTAACAAAAATAAAGAAGATGCCTAGAGGGAGGTGCCATGGTGGGGGTGAAGAAATGTAGGCATCTATCTCAAAACTAATTGGCAATGGAAGGAGTAGACCAAACCCTTATAAGCCACTAGCAAGGCTCTCACATTTTCAATGTGAGATTTTTCTCAACACGCCCCGCACGTATGACATCATTTAAGCTTAACATGTGAACAATTTAATTGAGTGACGTGAGAGAACATGTGGCCGTTAGACGCATCACGTGAATAACCTGCTCTGATAGCATGAAGAAATCCAGCCATTCATCCCAAAACCAACTGGTAATAGGAAAAGTAGCCCAAACCCTTATAAGCCACTAGTAAGACCTTCACATTTTCAATATGGGATTTCTCTCGATAGGGGTTTGATAATGATCCTAATTTTATTATATGGGTTCTTCTGATTAATCACCAGATAAGCATTAACCAACATAGAATTAATTAACTAATTAAAAATGGAAACTTGCACGTCCACTAGTCTAGTTTAAGTTTTAGGTTAATAAAATGAAACCGACCTGATGCATATCCTTTCTCTTTTAGTGGGTGGACTAGTGGGGAAACAAAGACCATGTCATAAAGATTGAGAAAATTCTACATGCCATGGACCCCTGAGGCCTAAGCTTAAAACAAAGATGAATTCAACTTTATGATGTTCATATTCCATCTTTTACACTATGTATGTTGTAATTGTGACTCAGTTTTGTCTTGGGTCACCATCAAGTAAGTGTTAGGATGGCTTAATATCATTAGTCCAAGATAATACACGTATTATATTTACAAATTTTATCTCTTGTATGTAACAATCATACCTATTTATTCATATTCTATGTATAAATGAGTGAATTACAAATAAATTAATTATATTTCGGTGAAAGATAAAATTATAAGACTTTACATTTGTAGATGTAGTTCAAATAATTTTATTTACTAATTAATTCATAAACTATCGTTATGGGTGATTGTCAAATTAGAGAAATGGTCAAATAGAGAAAAATACTCTATGAAATTCAGTCATTTGTTCATCACACATAATGTTGAGTTTGGGGAATTAAATGATTAATTAAAACAAAATGAAGCTAACTTTTGAGGTTTTGGACAAATGCAATAAAAATATCACCGGCCATGAAAGCAGGTAGCTAAGGGGGCATCCATGCTACCTCCTAGCAAGGGAAACTGAGGTGCTGGTTTTGTCTCGGCATTATTAGTTTAGTTTTATTATTATTTATTATTATTATTAGTCTTTAAACCCTATTATTAAATAAATGGTCTGTGATTAGTGGCACAAGACCCCCAGTAATTAAATACACACATAAAAAAACAAAAAAAAGAAAGCATGTTATAACTTTCATAATTAAGGTGTCTTGGTCCTCCTGGACCACCTACACGATTGTACTTATTGTAACAAACCATCATTATCCAGTACGTTATAAACTTGAAGCAAGTAATTTAAAATTACGAGAGTACGTATATTGTGGAAATAGATATTTGAACAGTCAACTTTGGGATTAACATAATTAATTAGAAATTAATAATCTAATACAAAATAAGGTTGCAAGAGGTCCAATAATCCTTGACGTATAGCACGTTTGCTAGCTGCTGCTCACTTACACTTGAAGCATCATATTTCTTTGGCTGCACGTATGGCTGCAGACATGCAAATTTTTGATACCCAATGTTTTATTAAGTCCTTAACTGTAATTTTATTTGGTCTGAGTCCTTAACTGTTGATGAACATATTCCCTGTACAGCAAAATACTCATCGTATGTATGCGAGCAATAGAACATAAGAACATAAATACGTGTAAGTTGTAAGGTCGGGCTTGAGATTCTGGGATTCAAAACAAACTATAAAATTGAAGCTCTCGACCATTCATATACATTTATGTAATTTTATTTTTTAATAAGTACTCATAAAAGTCATCCTAATATATAAGCAATTTAAAATTTAAAATTATAAACATTTAGAGTTCCAAGACAATTGTATTATTTGCCAATTCTAAGATAGACCCTAATACATTATTAGAAAGAAGAAGACGTATAATTAAGGACGATTCACTCTAAAAATTTTCCATCATTGAGTGCGTGGTTTAAAAATTTGTTCCGTCATTCAAATGATAAAAAAAAATAATAAGATTTTATATATATGTTACGTGCACACATATGTATATACTGAACTTGGACCCATTAAAAAACAACATTAACAATGTATATACTAGCTAGCTAGCTAGATGCATGCATATATATGCTGGGCAAGTAATTAAACTATTTTTTTCTTATTTTTGCACATAAGCATTCCTGATCGATCGAGAATAAATTAATTAAAAAGAAAACAAATATAATAACTGAGAATTATTCTTCACAATATTAAGCTCCATTCATAGTTGAACATGGGGGCCTGCAAGTCAAAGAAAGCATAAATTAATTGTATTGCAGGCTTTTGTTTGTTCATATTTGAAGTGTGTTTTACGTGCCTGACCTTTCTTACTACATGGGGGCATACTGCATTGAATTTGATACTCCATACATTAAATAATAAAGGCTTCCTAACTTTGAATCAATGCCACCATTTATGGATCAACTTTCTGGTTGTCCTAGTGATTTAAAGCTATCTTATTCTAACAAGAATTTAGCTACAAATTTTGAGCGGTTACCATACGTCTAATTAAATCAATGATCTGCTTGTTTTTGTTTGACATTTAAGAATTCAAATTCATTTTATAAACCGTACCAATTATAAATAAGCAAAATTAAGGTTCCATGGTGTCAAAATTTTTGTGTAAAAAAGTTTGTACAATCAACTATTTTTCATTTGGCAAGTTCATGAACCATTCCAACCCAACCAACACATACAGTCACATTTTTCATGTGTTTATTATCTATTTATATATTTTCTCCCACATGTTAATTACTTATTAGCTAGGCCTGGTGGTTGAATAACTTCACCCTTTAGACTTGAATATTGAATGATAATGAAAGAACAAAGAATCGCATCACTTAACCAAATATATATAATTTTACTCAGTCATGTCATGCTTCCTTGTAGTTTACACAAAAGGCCACAAATCAGATATACGAGATTATATTCATCAATGGAATCATGGGCAAGCAAAAAATATCAATATTTTTGGCGCAGGATAAGTTTTAAGAATATGGAACACAATCCCATATGTCATCCCATTTTTTATTTAAAAAAAAACAAAAACCCCAGAGACCACATCCAGGCTAGGTGTCTGAAATTTTGTGATGAGATTGCTTATTTGCAGTCACCAGTGAGCTCATACGGCACCGTTTCTGCCGACATTGAATTAAATTTGCCATTAAGAAACACAAATTAAATATTATAGTCGTGTTCGTGTTTGTCCAACTAGTCACATTAATTTCTATATCAGTACATTTTTAATATATTGTCCTTATGTAATGGTTTCATTATGCCAGCCTAATATATTCATTATAATAAATTTTGATTATTAAAAGCTTAAATACTGCCAATAATGATAATTTTGTATGAAAAATTGCATTCCACAAGAGTTGGAATGACATTCTCAAAGGCAACCGTCCTAGCTATTCTATCATAATTTATTTGCAATACTTTGAGAGACATATAATTTAATTTAATATTTCGAGTATACACACCAATGATTAAGAATTTAAGATTCAATTAGAGTTATTAATTGCACCCAATACCGCAAAATAATGTTCTTGTATTTAGAGAGATGAGTTGAACGTCATTCAACCGTATGCATTACGAACCAAGGACATATTTCTTTTGAAACAAGGTATTTTTATGCTTACCTATGAATTTTTTTTTTGGTCACCCTCATTTGTCATTAATTAATCCAATGTATAGATGAAAAATTGTTGTGCGTGATAATAACATCACATGGTATTACGAATGTACTCAAATTATCTTATGAGCTAAAGCCAGAGGCAGCAGAAGTAAATGTCTGTGTAAGCAACAACACAAAGAAAATGGTACCAGAAACATCACACACATATATATATATATATATTTTTTTTCGGCCACGCTGAAACATCACATATTTTGTTACATGAAAAAGTATTATTATCCACCACCGGCTGTGTTATGTCAGATTACACATTAAAAATGGAGTTAGGCGCCGGCTAGACCTCCTTCTCCTATTTCTTACACACCATTGGCAGCTGAATAAATCAAGCTGGCACACATCAAGTTTTAAAGTCAGGCTTTTTAACACCTCTTGCATGGGCCAAAACCTCATGGGGAAGTGAGCTTTTTGAGTTACTGGTCATGGTGGATATTAGTGGGGTCTTCTATAGGAGAAGCTCAAGGTTGTGGATTAGTTTGAGATTTGCTGTGTGTTGGCTGTGAAATCCTTAGCTTTCATGGTTTAGTTGTTTGTTATGTAAATCTAGCCCCAATTATCACCCAAGCTCAAACCGATCCAGAACGGTTCAGCCGGTTTAAACCGACCCATTTGAGTTTTGGACCTGTTTAATAATCGGGCAAGATTGGACCAGTCCGATTATCCAGGTTAGCAAATAGCAAGTTAGGAAGGCTGTATTATAACCCTGATGATAAAAACTTGGTGGTAGCCAACAATTCAAAAAGGGTCAGAAGCAGATCTAACTTGAAGGGTGGAACAAGGTTTTTTGACCCAGAAGATAGCAAATGAGGTAATAATACTTCACCAGCTGCAGCCCAAGATGTCACAGTTTGCCATTGGAAAGCCAACATCATAATATCGTGTAGGCCCAACAATTGAACAAACTTGTACACGGGTTCTGTCACTCTCTGGTGTCTGGCTAGCATCACATGCAATGCAAGCTGACTGCACTTTACTATCTGCATAATGAACTATCAGTACAGGACTAATATGAGGGACAAAATATGAAGGACAACACATCTAAGGGTTGGATTTACTTCTATCTTGTATTGGTTTTACAATCGTGTTAAATCCAACCCTTGGATGTGTTGTCCCTCACATTAGCCGGACTCAATGAATTATGTGCAACCAATGCTTTGTGATGGTTTTAAAAGTACATTCCATGTTAAAACAGAGCAAGATTATATGCAAATACACAAAGTTTTAGATATTACGGCAATTTGATCATCCTTTCGTGGCAGCCATCACAAACCTATGGTATCAAGAATATAAAAGTAAATCAAACCACATGGTTGAAAGATATTCTTTCAGAAGCTCCTCATAGTTGGTCGGTAAGTAGTTTGATGCCATGGCATTCCATCTGTAGAGTTTTGCCTAAGCAATCATTGTATACGATTGCTGATATTATAGATATCAATATTTCAAAAAAATCAATTCTCACCATGTAGCATTACTCAAAAGATGGGGAGCAACCGAACAAGTCACTTGGAACTGTGTCTAACACTTTCTTCAACCCGAGCAAGTGCATCCGTGAGCACATCAATGGTCCAATCTTTCAAATCCTCCTGCAAAAACATGTGAACAAGTATAAACTTTAGCATTTCTTTCACTTCTTGAAAGCGAAACATAGAGATATGGACAAAGCATATGTACAAGAAAAAACCAAAAACTTTATTTTTCAAGACAATGGAATATAACTTTCCTAGCACAGTATATGTGGCATGAGAGCCACTAATAACTGGGGGATTAGGCTTTAGTGAGTTAGAATAATTTGTTATCTTGTCGGATGCCCAGGTAAAGACATTCCCCTGCAGGTAATGAAACAAAATTATGAAAACAAGAAGGCATCAAAATAAATTATTGTAGAGATCGTCTACTGCATGATACTGGCCACGGCAGTCACACATAGCAAGTTCATAACACAAAGTTTTAAGCGGTTTGGAAGCTGCTTGGTGCTTAAACTACCGATAGAGTAAATTATTATGATTAAACCAAATTGATGCATCCTTAAACTATGAATAGAGCACCTGAATTAGCCAAGCTATCAATATTTATAGGAATATTTGCATATTAACATACACATGGTAAACCCAATAAAATGAATGAGAGAAGAAATAGTTGGGAGACAGATCAGATTATCATATAAAAAATGTATCACTCCATGTAAATAACTATCATAATTTACATATTTATAACAAGAGAGTACGGTTGGGAAACCATGATATAACTCCTAAGAACAAGAGGGGAAAAAAATAGTTCTAAAAAAACTTGACAAAAGCTCAGCAGGCTAGTTATTATTAGCAGTAATGCTACATTCAGCAGATTATTCAAGAATACAAGTTTATATATGTATATATCCAAATGGTAAATGGCCAATGGAAAGCAGAAAAGAAACCAAATCAAAGACATGGTTTTTTTTCCTGCACAATTTAGGCATGTCTAGATGTCCTGCCAAAACTGAATGGCTCAAATGCTGTATATGGCTGTTTGGGGAAAAAAGTGTGGTGTTTCAAGGGGTTTAATTAGTTTTAGAACTTGAGAGGCTATACCAATTTTCTATGTATATTCCCAAAATGACACCATGAAGTAATGTGGGAAAACAAGATGATCCTAGCCTATTATCCAACCATCAGCAAGACTATGTGAAACAAGTATAAATTAATTTGTGCCTCACCATGCGCAACTGTTCTCCAGTTCTTAGGCGTGCATTTGGACGAGCAAGCTTGGATTCAAACGGAGTCCTCGGCCTCACTTCTCGAATTTCTTCCCACTCCTCACGACTGAGCATCCTAACAGTGCCTTGCTCAGCAGGAGCATTCTTTATTTTGCGCTCAATCAATTCTTGAGATCTTGAGTCATCATACTGCCAGCATTATAGATCAGTCACATTACTCACTCAGTAGGCAAACCAATGGAAGCCAAAACATTAACATAAAAGGAGGCAAGCTATTCACTTTATTGCCAGGAAACATCAAATAAAACCTTTGCATGAAAAGCTCTACTTTCCTCTCAACAAGGGAATCTATTATTTATTTCACCTTCCATTCCAAAATCAAACATGACAAGTGACAGGTTACTTAAAGAAGACAACATATGGAACCTCCACATCAAAGATGTGATATTTTCGATCAGTCAGAGCCACTTACATCTCCATTCAACCAAATGAATTACCATTCTCAAAACTACAACAATTATAACGTGCAAAGAAGTAGAAAACCATTGTTAACATGATAATCCGAGACCCTTTTGCAAGCATGGCATGCAACGATTGTTTCGTGCAAAACACAAACAGCACCAATAGGCAGAATCCAAAAGTAATAATGTGAGAACCTTAAAGTCCTTAGCCCAAACCACATCTATGAATATCATTACATTTAATGAGATGAAATTATTTTCAGAGATTATGATAGAAGAAACAAAATTTAGGAAATAGAGAGCAAATAAACAAATGGGGTTTTGAAAATAAAAAAAAAATTTGTTAATTTACCATCATGAGGAGCTTAGCGAAGAGGGCTATGCCAACAGCAGCGAGAATCATGGGCATAGTGGCTGTGTCTAGGTAGGTTAAAGGCTCTGGAACCTCAACGAACACTTGTTGTTTTAATTTCTTGGTGTTTTTTCCCTTCCTCATTTTTTCCAGCTCTGCCATCTGTGTCTTCAAGCTTTCACTTGGCCCATCATAAGTATGCAACTTCCTCCCCATAGAAACCAACACTCTCTGCCTCACCCAATTCATGGCTTATAATGGACAATAATGCAATTGAACTCTTAACGAGAGCTATAGGACAGAGGAATATGCAGAAGGGTATAAAGGACAGATGGGTCTCTCTCACCTTCCTCAGGTACAGTTGAAATGAGGGAGAAGAAAGCTGCAACCAACTCAATTGGGCATCGCACGTGAGTGTTTGAAGCAGAAAATGGGTATGGCCATATCATATGGGTATAGCCCATATAGCCCACATTCATTCTTTGGGCTTCTAAGCGTACCCCCACAATTTTCTTCCCCTACCCCTAAAATTTTATTTCTTGAATCTTCCAATGTTACCCTCAATTGTAGAAAAAAAAAAAAAAAATCAAAAACCCAGATAGACCCCCCCACCTGACACTACCCTGCTCCCTCCCCACCCACACATTGTTGGACGGCCCCCTTCCTCTCTCTTCCCTTCTTTTTCTTACACTCTCTCTCTTCTCTCTAACTCGAAGCAAGGGAGTTTGACGATCTTATCAACTTCCAAATCAAATATGTCATCTGGTAGTGGGGGCTGGCTGACGGGGTGAGTGGATTGGAGGGAGGAGGGAAGGGTGGTATTGGGTGGGTCCTTTTGGGTTCTTTTTAGGCTCAATTACAATTTACCCTTACGAACTATAGGGGTGATTTCAAGATGGTCCTCAAACAAAAAAATCTTTCAAGCGCGTCCACCAGCTTTCATAAATTATGCACCGTTAGTGTTTCCGTCAAATTTTTCGTTAAATGCTTATGTGTCTTTGCTGACTGGATTTTTTAATGACATGGAGTGCCATGTGGATGCCATGTGGAAAACAAAATAATAAAAAATTACAAAACTTGAAAAAATCTGATTTCCTTTTCCTCTCTCCTCCTTCATCTCTCTCTCTCTCTCTCTCTCTCTCTCTCCTTCCCCCACCCAGCCTCCCGCAGCCACCCTCTCCCCCCCAGCCCCAGCCTCACCCCGCCCCTCTCCTCTCTCTTTTCTTTCTCTCTTCACTCTCTTCGGCCACCCCACCCTCACCACAGCCCCTCCTGACCCACCACCCTCCCTTCCCTCTCACTGACCTTCTGTACCAGCCCACCACCACACCCGTCCACCGACCCACCGACCCACCTCCCCCCTCCACCCAGCCCCCAGCCCCTTCCCCGACCCAGCCCTTTCCCTCTCCCCCATCTTGCATCAAACCAGCCCCACCCAGCCCCCTCCCCCAATCCCACCCAGCTAGGCCAATAGTAGCCGCGCACCCCTATGCAGCCCCTGCTTTCGAGCTAGCCTAGCAAGAAAAAAGACAAAATATTCAAGTAAAAAATCCATTGTATTGGATCCGCAGACAAAAAATAAAAAATCCAACTAAAAAGCCCATCATAATCCAACAGACCATGAATTGATGGTGAAGTTAGATTTCCAGATCCAATTCAACTAACGTACTGTGATAATTCAAAAACCAACCATAATCAAAGGAAGAAGACGAAGCTAGATTTGCGACCGGGAGGGGGAAGGTCGCCGGGGCTGGGGCTGGGTGGAGGGGGGAGGTGGGTCGGTGGACGGGTGTGGTGGTGGGCCGGTGCAGAAGGTCAGTGAGAGGGAGGGGAGGGTGGTGGGTCAAGAGGGGCTGTGGTGAGGGTGGGGTGGCCGAAGAGAGTAAAGAGAGAGAGAATAGAGAAAGAAAAGAGAGAGGAGAAGGGCGGGGTGAGGCTGGGGCTGAGGGGGAGAGGGTGGCTGCGGGAGGCTGGGTGGGGGGAAGGGGAGGGTCGCCGGGGCTGGGTGGGGGAAGGGGAGAGAGAGAGAGAGATGAAAGAGGAGAGAGGAAAAGGAAATCAGATTTTTTCAAGTTTTGTAATTTTTTATTATTTTGTTTTCCACATGGCACTCCATGTCATTAAAAAATCCAGTCAGCAAAGACACGTAAGCATTTAATGAAAAATTGGACGGAAACACTAACGTTGCATAATTTATGAAAGCTGGTGGACGCGCTTGAAATATTTTTTTGTTTATGGACCATCTTGAAATCACCCCTATAGTTCGTAGGAGTAAATTGTAATTGAGCCTTCTTTTTATATTTGAGGGTAGAAATGGAATATTTAGGAGAAAAAATTTGATGGGTAGGGAAAGAAAATGGTCGGGTACATCTAGAAGCCGGTTCAATTAAGAAAATTGTGGGCTAACGTTCAAACTAGTCCAGCCCAACATCAGCACCATTGCTGCATCGTCCTCTGTCTTTGCATTTCTCTGATGCCTGCACTTCCATAGCTTAGTAAGCTCACCAAAATCACCATTAGGCATTCGAGAATAAAATGGGTTTAGTTTCACATAGAAACTTCCTTGCATTTCAGCTAAACAATCGAACTGCTATTGCAAAAGCACTTGTGATTTCCATGAAATATTGCACCTCACAGTCAGAGACCTGGAAACAGGACGAGGACACAGCGAGAGAAATCTCTACCATTCTCAAACAAAGCGACTGGCACTACGTTTTGGACTCCTCTGACCTTTTCAAGAAGCTAAACCCTCATGTGGTCCGAGCTGTTCTTCAACAAAACCAACAGGTTGGTGACCCCAAACGCCTTCTCAGTTTCTTTAACTGGTCTGATACCCAGATGGGTGTTCCCCAAAAATTGCATTCTTTTTCGATTCTTGCTGTTGTTTTATGCAATTCCAAGCTGTATGGGCAAGTTCATGGTCTATTAGAGAGAATGGTTAAGACCCGTAAGCCGCCTTTGGAAGTTTTGGATTCTCTTGTCAGGTGTTTTAAAAAGTGTGATGAGTCAGATGGAGTGGTTTTTGAGATTTTAATTAATGTTTTTAAGATGGTGGGTTGCTTGAATGAGGCTGCTGATGTGTTTTTGACTGTTATGCGTGTTGGGATTTTGCCAAGATTGGACTGCTGCAATTCTCTGTTGAACGACTTGTTGAAATGTAATAGGATGGAGCTGTTCTGGAAGGTGTATAATGGGATGTTAGAGGCTAAGATAAACCCTGATTTTTACACTTATACCAATGTGATCAATGCACATTGTAAGGCCGGGAATGCTGAGCTGGGTAAGAGGGCCCTCTTTCAGATGGAGGAGAAGCGCTGCAGTCCAAATGTAAGTACCTACAATGTGGTGATTGGTGGGTTGTGTAGAACTGGGGCTGTTGATCAAGCCTTTGAGGTAAAGAAGTCTATGGTCGAGAAGGGATTGGTCCCAGATAGGTATACTTATTCGGCACTTCTTGATGGGTTGTGCAAACAGAAGAGATCGGAAGAAGCAAAATTGATATTGAAAGACATGTATGATATAGGTTTGAATCCTGACCACAGCTACTATGTTGCTTTGATTGATGGGCTCATGAAAGAAGGTAAGATGGAAGAGGCCTTGAAGATCAAGGACGAGGTGGTTGCTCGAGGATTTAAGTTGTGTGATTCCACGTATAATGTGATCCTTGCTGGGATCTGTAGAATTGGTGCAATGGAGAAGGCAGAAGCTCTCCTCAATGAGATGAATGCTATGGGCATTAAACCTAACACTCAGACATATAACTTTTTGATTGATGCGTATTGTCGGAAGCAAAATATGGTAAAGGTTTGTGAATTACTTAATGAGATGAAGAAGGGGAACTTGGCACCCAATGACTTCACTTATGGAGTGATAATCAATGGCCTAATCCGGTGTGGTGATCTGCAAAGGGCTAATAATGTTTTGAATGAAATGATTACTGTGGGTTTGAAACCAGGTGTTGTTATCTACACGAATGTAATTAGAGGTCATGTCCAGGAAAGAAAATTTGAAGAGGCAATAAAATTATTAAAAGGAATGAGTGAAAAAGGGGTCACGCCTGACGTCTTTTGCTACAATTCCCTTATAATTGGCCTGAGCAAAGCCAGAAAAATGGACGAAGCTAGGACTTACTTCATGGAAATGGTTGAGAGAGGATTAAGGCCTAATGCATATACTTATGGGGCTTTTATTCACGGATACTGTAAGGAGGGGGAAATGCAACTTGCAAATAGGTATTTTGAGGAGATGCTAGGTTGTGGTATAGCTCCTAATGATGTTATCTATACAGCCCTGATTGAAGGACACTGCAAAGGGGGTAACTTAGTGGAAGCCTTTTCAACATTTAGACGTATGCTTGGACGAGGGGTGCTCCCAGACATCAAAACTTACAGTGTCATCATTCATGGTCTCTCCAGGAATGGAAAAATCGAAGAAGCAATGGAGGTTTTCTCTGAGCTCCTTGAGAGGGATCTGGTTCCAGATGTTTTTACTTACAGCTCTCTCATATCTGGCTTTTGTAAGCAGGGAAATGTAGAGAAGGCTTTCCAACTTCTTGAACAGATGCGTCAGAGAGGCATTGATCCAAACATTGTTACTTATAATGCCTTGATTAATGGATTGTGCAAGTCAGGTGACATTGATAGAGCCAGAGAACTGTTTGATGGAATCTCAGGAAAGGGTTTGACTCCTAACGCTGTGACTTGTGCTACAATGATGGACGGATATAGCAAATCTGGAAAATTGACTGAGGCATTTCAATTATTAGATGAGATGCGATTGCATAGGATTCCTACTGATAGTTTCATCTACTGCATCCTCATTGATGGGTGTTGCAAGGCAGGTGATTCGGAGAAGGCCCTGTCTTTGTTTCATGATATGGTGGAGAAGGGCTTTGCTGCCACTTCTTCTTTCAATGCCTTGATTGATGGACTCTGCAAATTGGGGAGGGTGATGGAAGCTAACCAGTTGGTTGAAGATATGGTCGATAAGCATGTGACACCAAATCATGTGACCTACACAATTCTGATTGATTCTCTATGCAAAGGGGGATTGATGAGGGAATCAGAAGAGCTCTTTCTTGAAATGCAGAAAAGGAATCTGTCGCCAAATATTTTAACCTACACTTCACTTTTACACGGCTACAACAGCACAGGAAGCAGATGTAAGATGTTTGCTCTTTTTGAGGAGATGGTGACAAGGGGACTAAAGCCTGATGAAGTATCCTATGGTATGATGGTTGATGCTTATTGCAAAGAAGGTGATTTGGTAAAATCTTTAAAGCTGGTGGATCAAATTTTGGTCAATGGTGCAATCTTGAACAGTAATGCGGTAGATGCACTATTCCAAAGGGAAGGATTTTCTGAAGTGATGAAATCACTTGATGAAATGGGAGAACAAGGTATTGTGCTCAGTCTTGCTACATGTAGCACATTAGTTCGTGGATTTTACAAAGCAGGGAATGCGGAGAAAGCAGAAAGGATTCTGGAGAGCATGCTCAGGTTTGGATGGGTTTCAGAGTCCACTAGTTTAAGTGACTTAATTAATGAAGACCAAAATGAGGCTTGCTCTGAGAATATCCTGAAGCAAGGAACATTGGGAGTTTCTTATCAGGCACAAGTCTAGTTGATTAAGGTGGAATTTCTGGTTCTCTTCTATTTATGGCTCCATGAACCAAATACAAATGCTGGCCCAAGCAGGGTGGGCTTAGCAAGTTGTGGTGGTGGAAAAGCTCTGTTTTTGCAATGTGCAGCTTCCCCATCTCGAACCAGTGATTGTGTACTCCTTAAGATAAGTGGTTGATACAGAGCTTAGAAAGGTAAACTTCCACTTGATATCATTAAGAAACAACATTTTTTAAATATTTGCCAAGCTACATGAAAAAAGAAAAGAATAACTTTAGTCTCTGCTAAATGATAATGTGCCCTAAGATACAGTGTTGTACAGACTCACAGAGTGATAGATTAATCTCATTACATAGAAAATGTATATTTAAATATAATTTAGTTGGACATGGTTACTTTGCTAGTTATATGAGATGTCCATATTAAACTTTTTTTCTTTCTTGTAATAGAACATTGGTGGAATGCTCAAGAATGAGAATCATTTGAATAAGTCATTCCCTTAGTATACATCTCTTAGTAGTTATAATGTATAACTGATTGAATTGATTCACCAGGAAAGGTTAGCCCTGATGGAGGGATTTTTCTTGGGTGCAGATGGAGGGATATGGTTTGAAGAGATCTAAATGATATCATATCTACAAAAATTCGCTCCCGATGAATGTTTCTGTGATATATAAACTGGAAGTTTGTGAATTTTACTACAGATTGGCTTGGAAAAGTTTGTTTTCATGTAGTGTTTTCCTCTTCTGAAAATTTGATGCAACTGCTTTTTGGTTTGAAACAGGCATCCATGCAAAGAGGATGGGGAAGGGACAACAGGGAGGATGCAAGGTGGTCTTATTGAATGCGGTGATTCCAATGATGAAGATGGGTGATAAAGCAAGAGCAGGTAGCAATGTCAAGAGGTGATGGTGCAGTTAACATATCTAAACGAATGTGGCTGAGTCAGTAGCAGTTTTGCTTGTGAGAGAAACCTCTTGGTTTAGGCCCTTTCCATGGTTAGGGTGAATTTGCTGGCTTGCTGGCTGATATTTCCATGGTTCAACAACTCTGCAAGAAATGCTCATTTGCTTAGAACCTCATAGGACATAGGTTATGCCTCCCAAGTCCTAATAGTTGCTGTTATAATGTAGCAAGCGATCTTGTATTTTATAGAATGTATGCGGAATTGACTACGGACTAGGGCAGATGGTGTTTAGTAAAATTGAAATAGTCATCCGTTAAAATTGTCTGATTTCGCATGGTCTACATTTTGTGACAGTTTTCAACCTGTAATGCTTATGTTAAATTCAATAATGAAAATAAGATGTTACAGAAAGATTTATTAATAGAATTTTCAATAATTTTTTAAAATTATTTCAAAATATGTCCTTTATGTTCATAGACGACCTAATCACTACTAATTCAATAATCAATCCACATCTTTCCTCATGACTTTTACAAGCAAGTTATAGTGAGTCCCTTAAAAAGAACCAAGAAAATAAACTAAATTAGATTCGCCATATGGACAGATTTATGTTACATTTGCATTTTATCTGCACGTCATGGTTTAAACGAAGCTTCTTTCCGCAAGGAAAGCATCTGTAATCTTATATACACCAGCAACATAACTTGCTAATGACCTAAAATTCTATAGGGAGAAGAAATCAGATACCGCGAAAAAGTAAGTCAAAAGTAAATTAATAGTTAAAAAGTAAGTCAAAGTGCCTCCATTTACCTCAACCCACAAAACTAAACTGATCTACATACACCAACAAAACAATTTGCTAATGGCCTAAAATTCTATACAAGAAAACAAATCAAATTGAAAGAAAAAAGTACATAGAAAGATACAAAGCAAAGCAAATCAAATTGCCTATATTTACCTCCACCCACAAAACTATACTGATGTACATTTAGGAAAATTAGTTTCCATATTTTCAGTCTGTTCTTGTATTCTTAAATACGGTAAAAAATTATCTCCCCTTCAATTTGAAACCATCATCTGTTGAGTTTGTTAAAAGAGCAAGCATCCCATTGTCATTGGAGGTTGATTCTGATACAAGCTTAGATGGTGTTTTACCTTCTCTGTCAGTGGCTTGAGGATCAGCTCCCCTGAAATTGAATAGATAGAACAACATGAGAGGCCTTTTACAATTATGGAAAGAGATAAACATCATAGACAAACAGGATGTGAATGAATATCAACCAAATGGGTGAAAAACTAAAATGATATAAAACAGATTTCAAACATGATAACCCACCAGGCCATGGTTTTCTAATAGCCCATCAACAATATTATTGACATATATACTGTGGGAAAAGCTAGTCTAAAGATCTTGTTACTAGGGACAAGCTAGTCTCAAAAAGTCAATTGCAGGGAAGATGAAATTTCAGTCATGGAATGGCAAGCCAAACGTGTACATAGAAATTAAACATGCTAATAATCAACAACGACTGAAAAGCTTCCAATTCCACTAAAAATTAAACATACTACTGACATAAATATGTTTGTGTGTGTGTGTGGGTGGGTGGATGGGGGAAGTAGACCAAATGCACAAACAAAAGGTTACCTCATAAGAAGCATCTTTGCAATAGCAGTTTTCCCTCCGATAACGCAATAATGCAGTGGTGTTTGACCTTTTAAATCTGTGGCATTTATGTTTGCACCATACTGTAAAAGTAGCTCTACCATGCCAATATCAGCAGTTTGGCAGGCTAGGTGAAGATGGGAACAGCCCTTGGGGATGTCCTCTATGAGCTGATCTTCACTTTTGTTTGATGAATTTAATTGACTTGATGAAGGCTTGTCTATAGAACTATCTGCAAAGCAACCAAATTCTGATCAATTCATTTCCGCTCATCCAACTGCACTACATTTCCAGATTTTAAGGGCATACCACGTAATGCTTGCCCACATATACCATTGACATCTGCTTCAAAGCTGATAATATAGCGGTAAACTCCTTTCTTGTCATTAGCACGGACACTTTGCCACAAGTGTTGCTCCATTGAGCGGAGCTTCCAATTGTTCTTTGTACGGCGAACAAATAGTTTTTCTGCATACTGAAATTAGAGGGACATCTCAGTTCTAGGTCCCAAACAACAAATCCTATCATGCTTATTACCATTGAAATTTTTGCTACCAATAAAAGAAATTCTATAGAGTGACATAATCATGAAATTAACACATTAACAGCAGAGCAGATTATAGAAGGCCAGATGAACATGCATATAAAGGTCGTGTATGAAATGCATAAATTACGAAACTATCCCATAGAACCTTTCAAATGGATGCCAAAAGAGCAGCACAGCCTTTACAGGGGCTCAGAGCCCTTGCCTCGGGAAGCAGCCAGGTACAGGCTCCATGGGGCCTATTCCTTGCATTGGACCACCGATGGTCTAGCAGCTCAAGGGAGCTGGCTACTGTACTTTTTCATATTTTTATTTCCTCAGGTCCCAAGAAATTTGATGTAAAGGCTCTTTGTAAGTAGGGTTTTTTTTTTTAATTTCCCTCAAAATTTCTTTCTCCCTGTGCATATCATTTCCATTTGTGCTATTATTTCTAATCAAGAAGAAAAAAACACTCTCCTATCTCCATCAGCATCAACTCCATTAAGAATGGGAAATTATAATAGGAAATGCCCAAAGGGAGTAAGAAAATTATATGGAAGAATACCTTTGCAACAATAAACCTCTCCTTTACCGCAATAAGATCATCTTGACAGGGCTTTATCATAAGAAGTGGTTCATTTCTATCAGACTTGGAAAAGCTACATCACACCAACTGACAAGTTATTAGCACAACATGAGTATTAATTTCAATCATATAAAATTATGCATCTCTTAGTTACCCCTTAGGCATGTCATCAGCCTGCAAAGTACTTCTTGAATGCAACATCTCCTCCCAAATTGAGTTTACAAAAGCATTGCCCAATGATTGAAACAAGGTTATGACAGAAGGTTCCCATACTTTCACATCAAGTGTCAGTGACCTAACCTGCATTAAAGGTTATACAAAAGAATTGCCTCAATGAGAAAATTGACGAAAGCATACTACTATGCTAGCACTATTGTAGATAGACATAAAGTACACAATCCTGACACAATTATAAAGTAAGACAACCTTTTTAATATACCTGCTCTGGACGCTTTTGGTTAGCACCTAGCACACCTACAAATCTGAATTGGAAAAGCTTATACACCTGCTCTTATCTCTTATCTATTTCATTAGAATAAGCATACAAATGCTTGTATAGAGATTATGTAAATTCGATTATTACCATCTCAATTGCCCAATTGTTTGAATACAGATTTTCTGAGTTGAAACAAAATGTTGCATAGCTCTTAAGTTGGTTTCGTTTTCAACCTTAGATGACTGAAACAAACTTGGTAAGGCACAATGGGAGAACAAAATTATTATAAAAAATGCACAAGGAGAACTAAAATGAAGAAAGCATTTTTCTTTTTATAATTATCACTTAAAGTTCCATTTGTCTTCAATTAGTAGGTCACTTAAATTTCAGCATGAACCAAAATGCCTCAGGAGGAAAGTAGAATGCAAAAGAACCAAGTGACTGTGCAGTGCTTGCAACTTGATTTGGCTGAAGAAAAATGCATTGGGACTTGATATAACTAAGGCACATACTCACAGGTGAGTACATTGTCAGATCCTGACTCATGTCTAAGACATGCACCCCATACAAATACGCGAGGAAGAATTAGTTCCATAATATCCATGTAACTAATACACAAAAAGAAGAAAAAACAAAATCATCCTATCATTTAGTTAATTTGAGAAAAAAAAAAAAATGTTCAGCTCAGCTCTTTACAAACCAGTTGATTAATTAACAAAGTCTCTCAAAAAGCTCATTATCATGAAAACAAACATTTGCTAGCATCTCTCAAAGGGATCAGAGTATTTTTTTTCTTGGTCTGACTTATGAACAAATCTTTTAAAACTGAAATTTGAACATTGAAACATTTCTTGCTGACTACAAATTTCACAAGATGGTCAATTACAATTTTATGCTTGTAGTTTGGCCTCGCAATCAAACATAAAAAGGTCCAAATTTCCTGCCTCAAGCTTTCAGTTAATAAACTAACACAGCGATAACCATTATATAATATAGATCTGAAACTAGAAACTTGCCTTTGATACATGTACACCAAGATTACGATGAACACCAGAACATTCAATGCAAATAAGAATGCCAAGGTTCAAGGATGCCCAATCTGGTTCAGGTGCACCACAATCAGCACATTTGTCGTTACCACATACTCTTCTCAGTATGTCCATTGGCTTCTCACTTTTCATACTGGACTTATGCGGTTGCAAACTTTTAGAGTTTCGCCAATAATTAATAGTAGGGTTCTTAAGTGAACGTTCCTGAATAGATGTCTGATCAATACCAGAACTTTCTAATAAATTATTCTCGCTTCCAGAGAAATGATAGTCGCTTCCCGTAGGACTAGTAGAGAGACGCTGCCAAATAATTGATTATAACCATTACAACAACTATGGAAATAAAAGGTTGCATATTTTTAAGAATGCACATACTTAACAATTACCCTCTCAGGTGCCTGGAAGCTCAATAATGAAGCAATCACTCCAGTGATTTTCTCAATCCAGTCCATTTGGTCGATTGCATTTTCTGCCTACATCACCAACAAAGTTAAGAATCTACTGCTTTGTGTTTGGTGTGTTCAAGAAAAGCAAGGTTAGCCTTACAATCACTAAATTCACTAATAAACCCGCATATCACATCCAAGCAAAATTTTGAGAAAAATACCTGCAAAGTGTAGATTTTTGTAGGTGATATAATCCTGAAGCAGAATCTTAAGTCTGTCTGGTCTGCATCAACCTTTATTGTTGATGTCAGCAAGTTCACAGTGTGACGTGCAACAGATTTTTCATCATGTACTCCACCATGGTAGTGAGATGAAAGCCATCGGCTCAAAATCCCAGAGCCATTTTCAGAAGAATTATTCTTCTGTGGAGAAGATTGACACCCAGACTGAAACAATATAATTAACATCAAGTAAGCAGTGGGAGAGACATATAGAATAAGCTTTACAACTTATCCTCCAGCTAATGACTTACAGATGGCCGACTCCACGGTTTGCGATAGTAGTACAGCATTCCTCGACTATCAAGAATGAAATACCTTCTTTTCCAGTCACCTCTCAAATTGGAGGAACGCTTTGAGAGATATCCTTGCCGAATGGTTTGTACCTGAAAATGTACTCATATTTATAGGGATGCAACTTAAAACTATTGTGGGAATGTGGAGTGTTGTCCCACATTGGAAAATTATAACAACACTCCACGTTCTCGTAACTGCAATGAAAACTAAAGAATCTGAAATATATAGAGCCTGGTTTCAGTAGAAAGTCATGCAAAAGGAAAGGGAAGATCATATCTGCAATTGCAAGTACCTTCCCGTTTGCAGCAGATTGCATCACCTCCTCTATCACTTTATGAGATTTCCTAGTGAAAGGCTGCATACCATCTCCATTAGGAGAATCATGGACGCCACTCAAGAACTGCCTACTTCCTTGATCAACCTGCCTTCTGTACTCTAGTATCCTTTCATTGAGAGATATCTGCTCCTGGTTGGAACTTTCTCTTGTCTGTTGTGCATAATCCAAAACCTGTAACAAAAAAGAACTAAACTCTTACAAATTAACACTTAAGAGAGATTAATTTGACAGGGAAACCATAAAGTCTCCAACAAGATCATTGATGCTGCTTGCCAAATATGTGATGATACCCATCCTCTTATGGAAAAATATCAAGGGAAAAGGACAAGTAGAGTTGCTAGCCTTGATAGGGCGACCTTTGGCCAGAAAATAGCAAACTCTCAAGCATTAAGGAAGGTAGCTTACAGCATTGTTGAGAGACCAACTCTTAAGTTAAACTTAATTTCTATATCTGAAAGAAAAATTAGTCTCAGAAAAGAAGAGGTTAAATGATTTGATAGTTAAATTCTATAAGAATCAGCTGATTGGCAGTGCAGGTTAAGCAAAAACTCAAGCGGTTACTTTCCATTCGTTTGCATGACCAGGGGAAAATTCTATATCTAATGCTCTTCCAGAAAAAGGTAAACATCATACCACCTCAAATTTTGATTTTGATTTTGAATTCACATCGGAAGGAAAAAAATGCAAGGCATAATTTAAAAATATCTTAAATAAAGGAGGATGGCAGATACAAATAGAAGCCTGGTTGAACGCATGTCTTTTTTCTTAGATCTAAATTGTGGGGGACTGGTCTCCCAGTTACATACTATGTCAAAAGAATGGGAGTACATTATATACTGAATCAAACGCCAGACAATCAAGGAAATGAACCGTTCACTGCAAGTTATAAAGAAAGTTTATATTCACAAACCTGAACAATATATGGTTCCATTGTGTGCAGGAGCTCATATCCCTGCAAGAGGGGGTGGGGGGGAGGGGGGTGAATATCAGAAGCAGTGTATATCCATGGTTTCGCTTTGCAGAAATCAACATATGGTTGTGTCAATACCTGTTTGAAATAACGAAGATGAGCATCCATCACCCCACTAACAGCTTCCAGAAACTCATATCTCGTTCTGGCCTCAATTTCGGAGAGAGCAGAAACCTGGATACAGAGGTACACTATATTATTGAAAGCCTAATTGCTTCTGTATTATATCTTTATTTGAACCAAAATATCTTTGTGAAACTTATCTTACCAGGTTGAAGCGGGCTTGCTCAAATGAGGACCTCGCATTGTTAAATTCCTGGAATGTCTCTCTACCAAATTAGATTTAAAAGGATAATGGTCACCCATGGCAAACTATCTTAATTCAACTTATACAACAGTACTTCAATTCAGAGATAAACCATTTTGGATATACCTCCTCTATACTAGCAGCTATATCCATCCTAGTGCTCTTCCTCAATGACTTAAACTTCTCGCGTGCCTGTGGCCCAGAATAGGCATTAACCTTATAAGTGACAATCAGAAGAAATGGTGGAGCTTAATAGTGTTTAGTTCAGAAAAGTGTCTTTACCAGTAAGCTCTTAATTTAATTTAGAAATGGTAACTTCAATAGGATTTCTAGGTGCCCCGTATGACATCCATTGAGAATTCAGTATTTACTGAGGTAAAAATGACCTAGAAATTACGTCTTTTGATCCCCCAAGGGGACCATTGTTTGGCCATTTTTTCGCAAGAAGTATTACTCTCTTTTTTCCCCTCTTCCTTTTCATTTTTCTCCACAAATAGGGTCTCCAATACCTATTGATATGCAAATATATCTGCTAAAATGATAACCAAATTTCAAATGGTATCCGTATAGATCTATCAATTAGTCAGTTGATATACTAAATACATAAATTAACATACTCAAGGCAATCCGTAATATAAGTATTGTCAGTCTCTCACTCTTGTTTTATTATCAATTAGATTAAATCTCACAATAACAGATTAATAAAGAAATGATTCCTACAGTTGTTGAATAATCTTTCTAAGGAAACTACTTAGCATGAGAAAGGCACATACATAGTGGCTGACACTAAAAAGTCTAAAAGGTGCAGATATTGCTACTCTGAAAGAACAAGAAGGCACCATAAATAATATTCAAGTCTAACAAAAATACATACAGTTGCTGCGCAAGAAATCATATTTTGAATGAAGAAAAAAATAGAAAATTTTTCCAAGAAAATATCTGTCAATGAAGAAAAATAATATATTGTGCAAACTTCAATGTGATGTATGAATTTTTCAGAACTGAAAACCACCTGATCATATATAAGTGAGGCCTTGTCAAACCGCTTTCGGGCTTCCTGCATCAATAAGATACTTTAGCGAAAAAAGGAATTTGTTAGACAATGAGAGGGAAGAAAGGCAATACAGTTGTTAATATTAAACCAATGCCATGTAAAAGTGAAGACCAAGCAACAGTTGCAAGTGTTGTGCGTACACAAATATACATACTCCCATTATAGTCTCAAATAAAAACTTCAAGCACATGATTAGAATTCACCATTTTAGTCCATTTTTTCTGTTGTGACACCTCAAGCAGTAGTTATCCACCATGAGATTACAGGTGTAACTGGAGAATAGCACCTCTATCTTAGTTATGTCATATAGTAAATGATATTGATTCCTAAAACTAGAAACATTATGGATGTCATGGGAAAACTTTCAAACAACCAATAAATTGAGAAAGTAAAGGGAAAAGCTTCGTGAATTTGCAAAGTACACTGTTGAAACAGAAACACAACTACCAAGGACAGTATTTGGGCATTGCCTTCATATATAAAACAAGCACACTTAAATGCTTCACCAGACCAATATTGTACCTTGACATCAGGGAGGTCTTCATTGACAAGGTGCAGCAGCCTATCATTTAGCATGTGCTCTACCTGAGAACAAATTGAGAAACTTCAGCACAGAAAAATCAATCAGAACAGTTCCCTATAACTCAATATATGGTTATCCTGTCGTGATGAAAGTTGCCACCCCTAACCTGACCCTAAAGGTAGATAAATGTGGTAAATTATGACTGGTCACTCAAAACATCTCTTAGATAATGAACACACTTTACATTTTAACATGCATACATGTGGACATGAAGTCCACAAAGATAGGACCCATTTCTCACTCAAAGCTACATAATGGAGGCACAACTGTCAAGTTATTTGTCTCTTACGAACCTACCCTTACACAAAAGACTCATAATGAAAAACAACATGGCTTATGTTCAATAAACTTAAAAAATCAGTAAGCATAACCTGGTAAAGACAAATGTACAAAATAATAAGATTGCAATAAAGAATGGTACAGACAAATATCATTCAATTTATGATTTTGTTCAGCACACCAAAAAAAATTACTACCTGTGTTCGTAAAACTTCCTTGTATGTTGCAATTTCTCTTAAAGCAATTGTGAATTTGGTCATAACATGGCCTGAGAAAATTATTGTGGAATTTATGAGTATTGACAGCAAATTCACAAACACAAACACACACACACACACACAAGTATGAAACCATAAATTATGCTTTTCAGAGTTCTAAATTTAAAAAATTAAAGTCAAACAAGCAGCAGCAGTCTACAAAAGGTATAAGATACACATTACACGTTGTTCAACAATTCCTTCAACTTTGGCTCCTCGAGTTAAGATTGTTAGCTTGATATACATTATTAGCCTATTTCCTAACAAGTTAAGCTTTTGGGGTCTAGTGGTTGTCTAACATGGTATCAGAACTCAGTTTGTAGGAAGTTCTAGGTTTGAAAACCTCCAACCCTCATTCCCTACTACTTTGTTGATTTGCAGGGTGTGGAATGGGGCGGCACCTATATATTTCTCTACATCTTGGTGTTAACTTGAAATACATTGTTGGCTCATTCTCTAAAAGCTTAAGCTTTTTGGGTCTAATGGTTGTCTAACAAAGAGATCATAACGTTATTCACTTCCTAAATATAATGAGCACAAGACTGAGTTTGATCACAACCAATAGGTATCCTGACGTATTATTCTCTTGCAAGTAAGCAGAACATAGGGGAGAAAATATTATTTTTACAACCAAGGAATAAAAAGAGATACAAAGACATACCTCCCGAAGCTGCAAAAAGAGGATCATTGTGCCCTCCCCCAAAAGTTTCAAGAGCAGTTATGAAAGCAATTTCCCCATCATACCCTTCTCCAAGCCCTTCTCTGAAAATTAAATTGGATTAAAAATATATTATCTTTCAAAAATATATGGTCCATTATTAAACTTTTGATAGTTCTGGTAGAATAATCAAAGCTGTGAATAAACTTGTCAATCATGCCACATTTTTTTATGTTTGTGCAGTGGCTATTAATGTACAAACACAAAAACAACCGCCACAAGATCCATTTACTCTCCACAGAATTCTTTGGTTGGAAGGGGGAGAGTGGGCGGGGGCAACTTTTGTTTTAACTTCTTGGAGCCTCTGACCACTTAGAAGATGAAGAGGGTTTAGTTTTCCATGTTCATTTTTTAGCTTTACTCTATTCTTAATGAAGTACATTTATTCACAAAAATGATAATGGAATCAAATACTAAAAAGCATAGTAATTTAATATATCCAAGTCACAAAGAAAGACACAATGCCAAAAAAACCTGATCTATGAGAAGCATTCTCGTCAGATGGAAAGCATAAGGAGATAGAGAGGTGAACATACGTGTACTTTCGACATCCTTTGTAAAACTTATAGCATCTTCCCCTCAATGCCTCTGCACTATCTTCCATTCCCTGTAACTGTTTCAGAAAAGAATACATCAAGCAGCTAACTTCAAGTGTCTAAAGTGTCCAAGCGTGCAAACACACACAGCGGCACATATGGAATGCATATTAACAGTCTGAGAATTAAAAAATATATAAATAAAAAGAAACTAGAAATGCCGAGAAGAAAAGTATTGCCATTCTTCATCTTAAGTAACGAACCATCAACTACACGAGTTCAAATAGAATTAGAATATAAAGATTGCATTACCAACTCAAACTGCCAACTCTCTGATTCATGAACTACCAATTCTTAAACAGATATTCACGGCTGCAGGTGTTACCACACCACCAAAAACCATCTTTTTTCAAAATTTAGGTGACTCTTCCTTCTAAGAAACCACAATAAATTCGGCGCAAAAACGTCCTCGATTTACATTATGCGAAAACTATGATAGCATCTAAATGCCACACCATGTTAACCATAAACTTAGAAAAATATGTAAAATTTGTAAACTGTGACAATACGTCCAGCTACCGAAACAAAAAATTTTGAGCTCCTCTTTTTTCGGAATCGAACACTAGATCCATCTATGACATTTAAAACTGATAATTCAGAGAAATAATAACAATAACAATAACAATTCTCCGAAAACAAAAAAAATGAAAACCTGCTGGCGGAACATTGGCGAATCATCGAGCTTTGCGAAATGCATATTTGGAACGATACAGAGATCGGCCTTGTTCGTCTTGAATTGGTGCAGAGAGAGAGAGAGAGTTATGGCGGTAATGTGGAGGCAAAAGCTTGTTAGTTTTTGAATCTGAAAAATGATTATTATTTTGAAAGTGAAGGAGGTTTGTGCAGTTGAAGATGAAGGTGTCTGCGATTTTTCATGGCCGTCATTGAATGTCACCTTTTTCCTTTTTACTCTCTAACTGTCGTCGTCTCTCTCACCTATACAAGTGGCTTTGCCTTGTTTGTCTGTGTACTAATAACAAGTGTTTTGGACCAGTTCCCACCATACACGCTTTAGCATCTGCAAATTCTACAAGTGTTTAAAACTCACTCATCTACTTTTTTTTTTTTTTTCCTTTTTTACGAAAAATTTGAGCTTGTGTTCTCTTGCGAATTTTTTTATATTAATTTGTGAGTGTTTGACGTTACGTTGTGAAAGTTCGATATAGCATAAACTAAAAGTCTAAAATGGCAAACCCATAAATAGACACTAGTTATCTACCTCAATTTATCTTAATTTTCTTTCAAATGAAAAAAAATGTATTTATGAATTTTCCCTTATGATGGGATTGATAGAGTGGATAATCGAAAATTTTGGAATCTTCTTTAATCTTTTGTCTCCTAAGATTCTTCGTGATATTGTTCCTCCTTTTATTTATAAAGTTGATTTGCATTCAACAAAATTCCTACCTATCTTCCTTTTGTTTGTATTGTGAGGAAATCATAAGCCTCTGTATCGTTTTGTTTTCAAAGGTGAAAGTTGACAAACCGGCTTGTTAGTGACCAACATAATTATTTGGTCCCATAGCCCCATAGCTTTTGTTCCCAAGTGGCAGGACATGAGAACTTTTTGCTTTTGGACTTTGCCACTTTGAAATAATTTTCTTGCTTCTACTTTTGCATCCAAAACCCCTTGCCCCTTCAAATTAAAAAAAAAAAAATCTCACAAAATGACTTACTCTCAATGTTCTTTTGAAGAGCATAATGATTATGAAAATTGCGAACACAAGGTTGTTGAAGTTTTATCATATTTGAAACAATGATAAACTGAAAATAGTCATATGATGAGAGAAATGACCTCCAAAACCTTCATTTTCTTATGTAGATAGCAAATGTGATGGGTTTAATCTCTTTTTACATGTTTCAAAAACAAATATGCTTAGCTTAGTTTCTCCCTTTCAGAGTACCTGGAAATGAAAGACATTACATCCTAAAAAGCTTTTGGCATCTAGAACCTAAGATTTAGGGTTTAGAATTTAGTGGAAGCATACTGATTATAGAAGCTTTTGCCACTTTGAGTAACACTTAATTCTTAAACATGGAAGATGAAATCACAGCATATCTTAAATTGACTGGCCTCAATAACAAAATGTTACTCATTTTGATTATAAAATACAGTAAATGATTGATAATTACATTTTATAGCTGTAAATGATAAGTTAGTATGCCTAAATAGTTTTTATGTTAAATTGGTCCACATTCTAATATAAATTGCCTAACAAGAATATGTTTATGTCCATACTGTAAAATAAATTTATTAAGTTGGTGTAGATATTAATTATATTATAAGCAATAATGCAACAACTCTCTTATTAGCAGGATGGATATATAATTCTATGTCTTGGGAGGTCGAAAACACAACTATTCAGTTTTCACCAATATCTCAAAATACTTGATAATAATTCTCAGTAGTGTCAAAAAGTTAATTTTTTTTTTTTGACAAATTATTTTTCGTTATAAAAAAAAAAAGAAAGTAAAATGAGATTGTCAAGTTGTGCACATTATACATATATTAAATCCTCATATAATAACTATGAATAGTATGACATATTTTTTGAGTGACTATACACCCCAAAATATATTCATAAGATCGTTATTTACACATCTAAACATCTACAATTATAATTTATTAATTATAAGCATGTTAAAAAATTATTGTTGAAATATTAGATTTTACACATTTGTCGCACTGATCATCATCACCATTGTCTGTCTCTTTGTGTAATAACCAGATCCTAAATATTGATTTTTTGTTTGATTTAATTGTATACCTAATTATTATTTTTAATTGATGTTTATAGGCTAATTGTATTACATTAGAATTTAGGTTAAGAGGGTCTTAAACTAAGAAATTGAGCTTTATAAAGGTCTAGTTCTTTAAACAAAAGAGATTTACAAGAATAAATCACCAATTGTTGCATTTTTTTGCAAGTATAAATGTTGAAAAAAAATATATATTATCAACACTGTAAAACACCTCATGTGCATTTAGTGCCTATTTTTTTTTTAATTAATTTGAGCGCCTTCTTTTTAAAAATGTGGATTTATTTATCATTAAGTAAAGCTTTTCTCAAAGCATTAACATTCCAAAAAAACAGAAACAATATTAATCACTTAAATACCAAAAAATGAACTCATATTACCCATAACCATAAAAATCAAGTATCTAACTTCTAAATGATGCTTTGAGGTTTGCGTTTAATGGTATCTTAGTACCGTTCATGAGAGGAAAAAATATTTTTACAGAATGGCATATGCTCAACATATTAATTTTTTAGAAGAATAGTATATTGTATAGAGTCTATTAATATATAGGTACTGACATCTAATTTTATTAACCAAAACTACCTAAAGCCTTATTCTTCATTTGCGGCCAACTACCACAAACTCATTCTTCATTTGCGGACACCAAAAATATAACATACAGACATCTTCCAAAAATACCAGCATCAACGCATCACTAAAAAACAGAAACTGAAACTGCGAGTCCGCAACTCCAATAAACTGCAGTTTCTGCAGTTTCAGTTCACTTATAGTTCTAGAGGTTCTGCAGTTTCTGCAGTTTCAGTTCACTTATAGTTCTAGAAACTGCAGAACGCTGCAGTTTCAGTTCACTTGCAATTCCATAAACTGCAGTTTCAGTTCACTTGCAGTTTCTGGAACTGCAGTTTCAGAAAACTGCAGTTTCAGAAACTGAACTAAACAAAAAAAATCAAGAACCTACTACTGATGTAGAGGTTGGGATTTGGGAGGAGCTGAAGATGTGGAGGAAGAAAGGAGGGGCTGGGTTTTGGTGGGTTTCGACGGCAGGAGGCGATGGTAGGGGGCGAAAGCAGGGAGAGAAAGAGAGAGAGAGAGGGTGGGCTGGTGGTCAACGCAGGTGGGGGATGGAGTTACTGATGGAGGAAATGAGAGAAAGGAAGAAGAAAAAAAAAAAAAAAAAAAGAGAAAGGAGAAGGAAAAAAAAGAAAAGAAAGAGAAACGGAGGAGAAAGAAGAGAGAATGAAATCAGGGTGGGTAGTGGGAAGTATGGGTTGAGTGCATTGATAATATGGAGAGAGAAATCAAATGCAGTGACCTAATTCTTAATAAAGTGGCCCAATTGTTACATTTTAATGATCATGGTATTACAAATTAAAAACAATAACTAGTATGTAGCTTAGGGTAATTAATTCTTGTATAATTTTGTATTGATTTTTTTTTTTTTCCAAAACTTTGCATGGGCCATGACCCCTCCTAGTCCCTTCTATGTTCTAAAATTAGCAACAGGAATTTTACTACTACACCAGCACTTTCCTCTGTAAAATTTCAAATTATGTTTATATTTCACGTCATTGCACAGCAAAATAAAAGTTACATCTCCATTCCCTGTTTGCTAATTTCAAAATTGTTTAAAAATAGGGACCAACAAAGGCCAAGGAAAAAATAAATAAATAACAGAATTCCTCAAATTACGAGTATGAAACAAACCTAATGCTTAGAAAACTCGCCAGGAAAACTCATCCCCAAAACCTACTCATGAAGCCCTTTTTGTCTTTCCTCATCCTATTTTCAAGAGATGGGAACTCGATGTGATTATAGGCAAGGTCCAAAACAATAGGATTGCGAGGAATTGTTTGAAAGGAAGGAGGAAAAGCTTCAATCCGCGGAACACTTTTCACATTTGAATCACCAACTGCAGATTCGTAAGCCTCGAGTTTCTCAAGGAGGAATTTCTCCAACTGAAAAATATACAAAATCAGCATATAATAGAACTGTAAGAATAATAGACCCAGGCCCAATATGAGCAACTAATTCAGAATAACTCATTCAAAAGAAGGTATTTTAGCAAAGTATCACTGGTCAGTGGTGAGGAGTCTCCTAACAACCCAGATAAGACATAAAAGCTTGAATATCTATAGAAGCCCAAGTAGTACACGAGGAAAAGGCCAGTTCTTGAATCTGGACTGTCCAAGGTCTGGGATACCCTGTGTTGGGGCAAGCCCTGCAAAGGGCCGCAGATGACCTTTATTGGCCCAATCCAGAACACAAAGCAACCTTCACTATCATGGCCGACATATTTATACATTAACAAATTAAAGTACTGAAAAAAAAATTAAAAGAAAAGACAATAGATTTCTTGTTAAATTATGAAGTTTCTGCATCGCATTGGTATATTATCTGAGGAAGATGAAAAGAATAATCCATACCGTCTTGTCAACACCACTTAAATTGATGTTAGAGATCTTTTTTGAAAGATTTTCAGGTGCCTTCAGCTCCTCCATTATCCCTGTTGCATGCTCTATACAACTGTTAGATCTGCACTCCTCACACAACATCTTCAACTCTTTGATTATCATCTGCGAAAAGAAAACAGATAGAACCAATCCAAATTATATACTGATTCACCTCATCCAAGAAAATTGGTATACAGTATGATAAGATATCCCTATATGAAAGTTCTAACTTTTCCCCAGTTACATGGGGAACAGAGGTCCACAGACTAAAAAGAAAATAATGTGGCCTAGCTACCCAAGAGACATCTGCCAGAAGAATATCAATATATATATCAATTTAAAGTAAAGAGATCAATCATGCCTATTCAATTTTAATGCAATGTAAAGCCGAAAATAAAAAAGCCTACACAAATACACACCTGATCACCATTATCCACAGCTTGGAATTTCTGTTGGGCATTCTCAGCAAGAGATCGAGCACGGCAGTACAATGCATATGCTTCTACCCTCTTACCAGCCAAGCTGTATGATCTACCCAAAAAGAAACACCTGCCAAAAAGTTGGGATGCCTATAAATTGATAGAACAGAATAAATTCCCTTGACACCCAAATACCAATTGACAACAGCATTACTTTGGTCAGTCGCTTAAGAAACAGAGGAAGTTTAACGAGCATGAAACCATAAATTTAGTGAATTCTCGACATTACTGTAACATAAATTCTTCTATGGGGTGAAATGAGAAGACAAAGGTTATGTAAATTGGTAAATACAAAAAAAAAAGGAAAAAAAAAAAAAAAGGTAAAAGTCAATCCAGGTCCTACAAGGGCAAGAGAAAAGAAAATGATAGATTAGTGTACTATGGCCTGTGATTTTACAGAAGAAAATATTGATTTCTAGAGTTAATGAGATATAGGTGTGAGCCAAAAAGATGAATGCAGAAGCAATCTACAAAACATAGAATTTACCAAGAGCAGTAAGCCAAAATAAAAAACAAACCTTTCCGCTCGAAAAGCCAAACTCTTAAGTGCACATTCTTCAGAAAATGCCACTTCTTCTGGTTTTCTATCTCTTCCAGAACTGACTAGATCCGAAAGATCAGATGTATTCTGTCAATTATAGCAACAATTACATAAGGTTTCTATCTTTAACCTGAGATATTAGCATCTAGAAAACTCGGCAATAGAGTGTAAAGCATCTCCACATGAAGAAAGGCAAGTTAAAAAAAAAATGCAAAACAGAGACAGTTAACCTGTAACAGGAGATCATATAAGCGAACGAGCTCTTCAGGTTTAGTGGCTTTCTCATTTTTGTCATCACGTCGCTTGGTAAGTTTACTCTTTGCAATGCTAACCAATAGTTGGTTGCGCTCAATGGTTCGTTGTCCTAATACAGCACTAACAGCTTTATCAAGGCCATTTAGGTCATCTTTCACATTTTCAGAGCTACCTGCACTGACCTATATATACAACATGTCAGGAACAGCAATGTGAAAAATACAAAATAAAACACATATCAAAGGAGGAAAAGCATCACAAAAAATATAAAATGTTAATATTGACAACTTCCATACCAAGTCATTGCGAATACAGCTCCTTGCCTCATGGTATGCAGTAAAAATTTTGTCAAAAATGGGTAGTTTTTTCTCTGGTGGGAGTGAATTGGCCGATGAACCAAGTAAATCTTTCTCCAATTCTTGAGCTGAACAAGAACGTGCAAAAAGAAAGAAAGAACATCACATGACGGATCAAAGAAAAAAAATTTCACAGAACTTTCATATAATTTATAGGTTGCATCATCTAAGTAAGAGAAAAGGCTAAATGTTTCTCAAGTAAAAATGAATTATTCATATAAAATTTCGACAAGTGTCCAATTCTGAATAGGAATCTACTCTATTTGTAATTTGCTCTTGTTCAAGTCAAAACAAAAATTATCTCTTCCTGAATAGTGTTGATGTAGTTTGAGAATTAAATCCTAATTCCCACCTTCACGGCGTACAAGCAATAATTCGATGAAAGATAAATAACAAACACAGCCAAGAAAACAGAAAATAATAAACCAACAAGCACACACAATCACACCGAGATTTGTTACGAGGTTCGGCAAAATTCCTGCCTACGTCCCCGGGAGAGATCTTCGTTCTTCACTATGAGAATAATAAGTATTAAGATTACAATTGGACTAAATCACATAACCCAATCCCCAAATCCCTTGTACACCCTTTCACAAAGTGTTTCCCAAAACCCTAGATCTCTCACCCAAGATTAATTACCTAATCTTGATCTCACCAATTCTAGATTGTGTGCCTCCCAAGAATCCTAAGGACTTGCTCACTCTAATCTGATTCTCTCACATTTTTCTAAGCCCCTAAGGTCCTATTTATAACCATAGGCCTTAGATTACAATCCTAGATAAAGTAGGAAGAAAGTTAACTTTGAGTAGGAAATAAGTTTCCTTTATACACAAGGAAAACCTCAAAACTTGCCCAAAACGAAGTCCAAAACGCACCAGGAATTAATAACCTTCCAACACCTATTTGGACTCCTAACTTCATCCTAGAATACCATGGAAATCTCCCATGAACCAGGAAATCTTCAAATGCGAGCCAAATTAACAACAAATAGGAATAGCTTTATTAGCTTTATTTCCAACTATGAAGTTTACAGAGATCCCAACCCAAACACAGTCCTAATAAACAGAAAATAAAAAAGAAACAAAAAACCTCAGGTCTTAAACTCCATGAAATTATGACTGCATGTGAAAGACAAATCAGAATAACCATCATATTAGAATTTTTGAATACCTCATTACGTGAGACATCAATGCCATATAAGCAATGTGTCCACTTGAAACCACTTAGAACTGACAGAATAAAACTCAAAACGTTATCATCATTGCTAGATCACTAATCATCAACATTTCTATACAACTCATGTTAAAATTTTCCTTCATCAGGTACATTAGGGTAATTTGTATGCATGTGGTTGTACCAGTGCACTAATGCACCAACTCCTGAGCATCAAATCAACATATCCTCTTCTTTTCCGTTTTATAAGCTACACAAAAGTGCACTACTTCAAAGAATAGTTCAGTTCCCGTGGTTCTCATATCCTTTTAGATATACCATCATTTTGTCAGTAAAAACACATTGGCCATCTGTTGTGTTTGGCTCGCCGGAATATTTCTGGAAATTGATTAAAATAGGAAAGCAGCTGTTTTAGATAATTCCTAGTTGAGTACAGCTTTCTTAGGAATGCTAAAAAGCTTGCGCAAGGTCTTCCTAGTTAAGGAAGGAAGTTCTAAGTTTTCCTAAGTGTACAAGGTTAGAATTAGTAGTTAGGCCTATTACCTAATTCTACTAGGAAAAGGATTTCCCAGCTGTAACCTATTGTATGCCGCAGCCTATAAGCTTATAAATAGGCTGCTGCAAGGCTAGAAAAAGCGGATAGAATACCAGAAACAGGGAGAGCGTTTTGTGATCAGGGAGAGAGAAGAAGTGGCTGCGGGTTGGGTTAGTTCTAGGGTTATTTCAACACTCTTGTAACTCTTTTTCTAATCATAGTGCAGCTGTGATTCTCAAAGGATCACACGGGGACGTAGGCAAACTTAGCCGAACCTCGAGAACAAATCTTGGTGTTTTTGTGTTTACTTTTGCTGCTATCTATTGTGTGCTAATTATTCTAACTCTAGAATACATCTAAGACAAGGCTAGAAGGTGGTTTTTCACAACAATTGGTATCAGAGCCAGGTTGGCTAGAAGGTTTTTGCGATGTCTAGAGGGGGTAATCGAAGCATGGACTTAGGGGATATAAGGCCTGCTTTGAAGCCATATGATGGCAAGGAGGATTTTACCGATTGGCAACGGATGATGAGAAACGTTTTGGTTCAGCAGGATCTTGATGATGCACTACTTGATGCGAGGCCTGCAACTACACCAGAAAATTTGTGGAGCAAGATTCTCAAGAAGGCCAAAAGTTCGATTGAGATTCATCTCACAAGATCCGTGAGATCTCACATCACAGAAGAGATGACAGCAAAAGAAGCTTGGGAAAAGTTGGAGAGTGTTTATATGGGCAAAACAGTGTCTAATAAGCTCTTTCTAAAGGATGAACTATTCGGACTTCGACTAGAAGAAGGGGGAGATGTAGCTGATCATATATGCAAATTTCAGAATTGCTTAGCTAATCTCACCAAGGTAGGAGAAGTGTATAAAGATGATGACAAGGCGATCATCTTGCTGCGATCTCTACCACCATCATTCAAGCACTTCCGAACAACCCTAATGTTTGGAAAGGAGACTCTGAAGCTTGATGATGTTGTGCAAGCCCTTCAGTCATATGCCAAGCTAGATGACTTAACCGATGGCTCTCAGACACAAGGGCTTTATGCCAAGGGCAATGAGAGGGGTCGGTCAAACAAGAAGGGAGAGAAAAACAGCAACAAAGGTAGATCAAAATCCAAGGGAAAACCAAAAGAAGGTTGCTTCGTGTGCGGTTCAATGGATCATTGGAAGAAAAACTGCAAGACTTGGAAAGATAGGAAAGCTAAGATGGAAAGAGACTCAGGTTCAGCTAGTACAGTCACCAAAGAAGAGAGTGATGGTGAGTTACTTTCGGTTACATCAGGCTCTAAGGCTTTCACAAGTTGGATTTTGGATACCGGGTGCACATTCCATATGTGTGCAATAAAGGAATGGTTCGACACTTACAAGGACAGCAGCTGCGGAGATGTATTAATGGGAGATGATTCATCATGTCCTATAATTGGGATTGGCACTATTAAGATCCGAATGCATGATGGAATAATAAGGACTTTGGGGAATGTCAGATACGTTCCTAGGCTAAGGAAGAATTTGATTTCTTTGGGAACCTAAGACAAGGCTGGGTTTAGTTTTTGTTCTGAAGGTGGAAGACTCAAGATAATCAAAGGGTCACTTGTGGTAATGAAGGCTGACATTCAACAGAATAACCTTTACAGGCTCATGGGAACTACAATAACAGGTGGAGCAGCTATTTCCACAAAGAAGAATGCGGAAGATAAAACTGAGCTTTGGCATCATGGGCATATCAGTGAGAGGGGTTTGCAAGAATTGCACAAGAAGGGTCTTCTAGACGGTGCAAATTATTGTAAGCTAGATTTCTGCAAGTATTGTGTTCTCGGAAAGCAAGGTAGGGTTTCCTTCAAATTTACAAAGTCAGATAACAAAAGCAAAGGAGTACTCGATTATATTCACTCGGATGTGTGGGGTCCGGCTCCTACAAGATCGAAAGGAGGATCCAGGTATTTTGTTACTTTCATGGATGATTTTTCTAGGAAGGTTTGGGTCTATTTCATGAGGGAGAAATCTGAAGTTTTCACAAAGTTCAAGGAGTGGAAAGCTGAAGTTGAAAACCAAACAGGGAGAAAGATCAAGTACATGAGAAGCGACAATGGGGGTGAATACAAGAGCGATGAATTCTTAAGTTTTTGCAAAGAAGAAGGTATTACAAGACACTTCACAGTTAAGAAGACTCCGCAACAAAACGGGGCTGCTGAAAGGATGAACAGAACTCTCATGGAGAGAGAAAGAAGCATGAGATTTCATGCGGGTTTGCCTGATAGTTTTTTGGGCTCAAGCCGTTAATCATGCAAGTTACTTGATTAACCGGTCGCCATCAAGGGTTCTCGAATTTAAGTGTGCAGAAGAGGTGTGGTCTGAAAAGCAAGTGAATTACTCTAATCTTAGGGTATTTGGCTGCAGCGCCTATGCTCATATTCCAAGTGATGAGAGATCAAAACTCAAGCCAAAGTCTACACATTGTATATTCTTGGGGTTTGAGAAAGGAGTGAAGGGTTTCAAGCTTTGGGATATTGTTGCTAACAAGAAGATAATCAGCCGAAATGTTGTTTTTGATGAGAAAACTATGCCTCTAAATAAAGAAGAGAACAAAACAGATGGGAAATTGTTTGATGCTGAAACAGAAGCAACTGAAGTACCTCTCACCAAATCGGTCGTTGATGAAGACATTCAAGCTCGGGTGGAGCCAATTGAGCAAGAAGAAGATGGTTATGGTGATGAGGAAGAAGAAGAGCAGCAGCATCAAACACCAATTAGAAATCCGGTGGAGCAGATTGTGCACTCCCCAATCCGCAATCCATCCCCACGAGTTCAAGCATCTACTCAAGTACCACCTGGATTTCAAAGGAGCATAGCACTTGACAAACCTAAGAGGGTTACAAAACCACCACAGAAATATGGTTTTGAAACGGAAGAGGTTAATTATGCTCTAAACATTAGTCAAGGAGATCCAACTACGTATCAAGAAGCTATAGCAAGTGAAGAACGGGAAAGTTGGATAGGTGCTATGTCAGAAGAGATGGAGTCTCTGTATAAGAACTCTGTCTGGGAGCTGGTTCCTAAACCCAAAGATCGAAAGCTAGTTGGATGCAAGTGGGTGTTTAGGAAGAAAGATGGAATACATGAGCTAGAGGCCGTGAGGTTTAAAGCAAGACTCGTGGCCAAAGGGTACTCACAAAAGGAAGGAGTCGATTATGATGAGATTTTTTCACCAGTGGTTAAGCATACTTCAATAAGATTGCTCTTAGCAATGGCAGTTCAGCATGACATGGAGATTGAGCAAATGGATGTGAAGACGGCTTTTCTTCATGGGAATCTAGAGGAGACAATTTACATGGCTCAACCAGAAGGCTTTGTTGAGATTGGAAAAGAAGATCTAGTTTGCAGGCTTAGAAAGTCTTTGTATGGTTTGAAGCAATCTCCAAGGCAGTGGTACAAGAGGTTTGATTCTTATATGCTGAAAATTAATTTTAGAAGGTGCTTATATGATTGTTGTGTGTACTATCATGTATCCAAAGATGGGGTTATCATATTGCTATTGCTATATGTGGATGACATGTTAATAGCTTGTCAAGACAAGTCAAGGATTGAAGACTTGAAGGTTATGTTGAGTAAGGAATTCGACATGAAGGATCTAGGGGCTGCACAAAAGATCCTTGGCATGGAAATTAAAAGGGATAGAGCTGCAAATCAGATTCGGCTGTCACAAGCCAAGTATATTCAGAAAATTCTGGAAAAATTCAACATGCAAGACGCAAAGGCGGTCTCTACACCTTTGGCAGCTCATTTTAAAATAAGTGGGCAGCAATGTCCTAAATCTGAAGAAGAAATTGAAGAGATGAAGAAGGTGCCCTATGCTAGTGCCGTGGGTTGCCTTATGTATGCAATGGTTTGCACACGACCCGACCTAGCTCAAGCAATAAGTGTAGTATCCAAGTATATGTCAAAACCGGGAAAGCAACATTGGGCTGCAATCAAGTGGATTTTTCGATACTTAAAGGGTACAAAGAGTCATGGTATTTTGTTTGAGAAGCAAAAAGAAGAAACAAGTGTGTTGGGGTACGTGGATGCGGACTATGCAGGAGATTTGGACAAGAGTAGGTCTACAACGGGCTACGTGTTCACATGTGCAGGTGGACCAATCAGTTGGAGAGCTCTATTGCAACCAATTACAGCTTTATCAACTACAGAAGCAGAGTACATTGCTTTGGCTGAAGCTGGAAAGGAAGCTATTTGGCTCAGTGGTTTGGCAAACCAAATGGGAATCACTCAAGAGTCTGTGAAAATTAAATGTGATAGCCAAAGTGCCATTTATTTGGCAAAGAACCAAGTTTTTCATGGAAGATCTAAACACATTGATGTGAGGTACCACAGGATCAGAGATTGGGTGGATTCAAAGGAGATTTGTATAGAAAAGGTGCACACAAGCGACAACGCTGCAGATTTTCTTACAAAGCCAGTGCCGACAGAAAAGTTCAAGCATTGCTTGAGCTTGATCAATCTTGTTACTTGTTAAAGGTTGAGGTGGAGCACCTTCTCACTTAAGGTGCATTGAGGCAAGAAGTTTTTGCCAAGGTGAAGGGTTCTTGGAGGATTGTTTCGGGGTTACTTCAAGACTGGTAGAATATCTCGAAGGAGCAACATTCGTAGCTTTGTTTCCGACTCACCAAGGTGGAGATTGTTGTGTTTGGCTCGCCGGAATATTTCTGGAAATTGATTAAAATAGGAAAGTAGCTGTTTTAGATAATTCCTAGTTGAGTACAGCTTTCTTAGGAATGCTAAAAAGCTTGCGCAAGGTCTTCCTAGTTAAGGAAGGAAGTTCTAAGTTTTCCTAAGTGTACAAGGTTAGAATTAGTAGTTAGGCCTATTACCTAATTCTACTAGGAAAAGGATTTCCCAGCTGTAACCTATTGTATGCCGCAGCCTATAAGCTTATAAATAGGCTGCTGCAAGGCTAGAAAAAGCGGATAGAATACCAGAAACAGGGAGAGCGTTTTGTGATCAGGGAGAGAGAAGAAGTGGCTGCGGGTTGGGTTAGTTCTAGGGTTATTTCAACACTCTTGTAACTCTTTTTCTAATCATAGTGCAGCTGTGATTCTCAAAGGATCACACGGGGACGTAGGCAAAGTTAGCCGAACCTCGAGAACAAATCTTGGTGTTTTTGTGTTTACTTTTGCTGCTATCTATTGTGTGCTAATTATTCTAACTCTAGAATACATCTAAGACAAGGCTAGAAGGTGGTTTTTCACAACACCATCTTCAGAACATTCCCATTAGAAAAACAGTGAACTTTCAACTAGACCTTATTGACACACACACAGAGACAAGAAATGTACTCTATTATGTAATGTCATATAACAGTTAAAATCACAAAGATAATTGATTTGGATAAAAGGAAAAAAAAGTCTTTACTTCGCAAATATGGTTCCTATTGGAGTCATTAATTAAAATAAATAAACTAAACAAATTACTACTAACCCTTTAAAATGGAAACCCGAGTTTTTGCATTGGATATGGGAAATCTATGACCGAGCCAATGAAACTCTGTCATGGAGGCAGCCTGTTGAGATCTTGCCTCAGCCATAACAGCCTACAACCAAGTTTGTCCAAATCATCAGTGAAATAATAAGAAGTATCTAGGGGATAAAGGAAGGAAAAAGCATCACATGCATCGCTTCCTTTTAATAACAATCAAACTTACCTCCAACTTAGCCTTGAAGAGGTCCAGTGCAGGTCCTTCTGTCTCACCAATTTGTAGAAGCTCGGAGGCTTGTAGATTTGACTCTCCCACCTTGTGTAGGCAGTATCGGATACTAGGTTCTAATTCCTCAACACGCTCACGGCACAATACTTGATTTTCCAAGTCTCCATATTTCGCAAGTTCCTCATACACAGCCCTATAACATATTCACAATGTTAACCAGACACCATGCATTAAATTAAAAAATACTTGAATCCATATAAGTATATGATACATCCATCTAAATTCAAATGTTGTCTCAGCTCCAAAAAAATCTGTTAATGGAAGGCTCAATTTGTAACAAAAAAGGCAACTTTAAATATAACCCTCCTTCAAAGATGGGGAGACAAATTTCAAAAAAGGGTTGAGGTCTAGAGGAAGGCATAATTTGGAATGTAATAGGTTCGTGCTTTTAATTGTTAATGATGGAAAAATTTTGGGACAAACAAAAACTGAAGGCATCACATTATTTGAGGGACAGAAGCAGTTTTTCTCTTTTTGAACTTTTAAGGTGGGCTTACCGATCAAAGAGACACTGGCGATGCATTTCTAAATAAAAGCAGCATTAGTCAATGTATAAAATTTGAGACAAGAATGCACCTGGCACTTTTGAAATTCATTAATGCTGTGTCCCAATTTTGATCTTGTTCAAACAACAAGTTCCCTTTCATAAAGGATGCATAAGCCTACATATTAAAAATAAAGTTAGCAAGGTGATAAGAAAAGAAGTCATGCCACTTGAAAACAAAGTTCTCCTAAATATGTAAACCACACATTAAGCATACCATATGATTATAAACAGTATCAATGGCAATAAACATCTGGAACGTATCATAGTATGACCCAAAACTAGTTATAAATATAGGACAATACATAATAAGCAAGAGCCAAAACACATACAACTCAAAACAAGAAAATGTTAGACACACCTCAGCTTCTAAAGAAGTTCTGGAATCTCCCTTGGTTGCACACAACTGAGCAAAAAGGGTAGCCCATTTCACTGCCTTCCTCAGCCTACCAATTAGATAAATTCGCTGACGAGCATTTGGACCATCCAGAAGTTGTCTTTTTTCCATGGCATGGCTCCAAGCTCTCTCTGCCGTATAAAGAACCACATGAAGAAACCTATTACAAATTCAAAAGATTTAAACTGTTATGCATAGGAAGATAACGTAAAACATAACTGGTTGTTCTCACATACTTCAAACAATCAAACATTTATGTTAGTTAAACGATAAAAGTAGAAGACATCTGCAAGTGGTATGCACCAATTGATCCTAAATACAAGCGTTTCAACACTAGCAAAGCAAAAAATCATGATGGTATGTCACCACTATCCCACAAGATTGGTTTATGCACACAACAATGCTACAAAAGAGTAAGTCTGCAATCAAACACCAATGTAAGTGCAAGTCTTCAAATGACCCACCTCACTTCAGTGACAGTGGATTCAGTTATGGCTCGGCGGGTGTATTTACCACGGCCATGAGTGAACTTCAGTGACTTATATAACCTCCTCAACCGAGCAGTGCAATACCTCCTGCAAAAACATCAATTCCACCAACAAAATATAATACTTTTTTATTTCACAATGCACACAAAAACACACCATGAATAACAATAATAGCTAGTTATAATAAATAAAGAGAAATGTAACCAAATGTCAATGAATATACCGATAGCGAGTGTAATCCCCATGCCGCAGCCCATGCTGCATCTGAGCAGATTTCAACAGCTGCAACACTGTAAAAATAAAAATTTAAAAATAAATTAAAATTTAAATAAAACAGAGAGAACGATTATCAAAAACGAATGGATCAGAAAACGAACCGTTGATGGAGAATTTTGGGGCGATCTGATCAGAGACGTTTGTCTTGGGATCGTCGACTTCCATAGCCAACGCCTGGTTCTCTTTCCCCATCTCGAAAAGCCTTCACTGATAAATCACAAATGCATTGATTGGTAGAATGAATTTCGCACCAAAACTACAACGTTTTGGTTGCTGAAAATCCGAAGGAAACGACTGAGATTGTAGGGAACGAATAGCTACCTGTGCTAAGGTGATGTCTCCAGCAGTGTAATTGAATAGATTGCTCCAGCGGCGGCCTTCGCAGTCCCTCTATAGTTCGTACTCATTTGGGGTTGGTTAAATTTATTTATTTTTTATTTTTTTTATTCCTTGGCCAAAAAAAAAAATTTTTATTTTTTTATTCCATTTAAATTCCAAAACTCCATTTTGGGGAAAAAAAAAGACACTACTTGGGTCACCTCTCTTTCTAAAATTGTAATTTTGGTAATGTCAACGCATGATCGGAATTGTTTATTTTTTTAGATAGATCATCTTTACAAAAAAAATCAACTCAATTGGAAATTGTTTGGTTATATAATTGTTGTTGATTAAATAGAAAAAATCAACGATTTGGTCAAAAAATCACTTTTTAATTGAAAATCATTAATTTTTTTTACTTAATTGACAACAGTTATATAACCAAACGATTTCCGATTGATTTGATTTTTTACAGAGATAATCTTTAATTGGTTATCTAAAAAGTGAACGGTTCTGATCATGCACCAGCATTACCAAAATTTAAATTTAGAAGGATGAGGTGACCTTGAAATACCCTGAGAGTGACCCAAATATTTCCCAAAAAAAAAAAATTACAAAATACGGTTGTACCCTCATTTAATTACTACTTCAATATTTTTTGAAAAAGCCAGAATTATAATAATTTGGGTAATTTTCTAACTTCATCCTTTGTAATTTCAATTTCTGCAATTACATTTTTTTGTTCTGTCATTTTTATGAAACACATACTATTGTTAGTTTAAGAATTTTAGTAAAATGAATTGGGGATTAAAGTGGAAAAGTAATCAAATACGAAGGTTTCATTGTGGAAGTCCAATGTCAGATTTTCCCTCCAATAAATGGACACTTGATGTCCGACAATGATTTTCTAACGGCCAAGTCATGTTAGATATAGACATTCTTAATGATCAAGTTACATCGAATATTGTTTAACGGTTAATTTATGTTAGACATTCTCTAACGATCAAATTATGTTAGATATTGTTTAACGGTCAATTTATGTTAGACGTCCTCTAACTATCAAGTTATGTTAGACATCCTCTAACAGTCAAGTTATATAAAAAATCCTCCAACGGTGAAGTTAGATTCAATAATGGATACTTGGATTATGAGGATGAAAGGTATTACCTTCCATGGAGTTCCAATAATACTATAAAAATAGTTTTTTTGTGAATAATGAGAAAAACTGACACGATTCATTATTTCCTTTTATATTTGGTATAAGAATAAATCTTAAATACCTAAGAATTTAGATATCTACCTCATTTTTTATTATTTGGCCACCTGTATGTAGACATAGCAATATCCTATCCAACACGAAAAATTCAATGTTCGGGTTAAGGTTTAACGTGTCGTGTTGAAATCGTGTAAATCCGTTAGTGACTCGTTAATTTCGTATTGTGTTCGTGTTAACCCGCAAAATTTGTTAATTTGCACATTTTTTAGATTTTTCTTATGTGTAATGTTTAAACTATACATTTATGGAATAAAATGTATTTACTTATGTAATATAATATAATTTAAATATTTTGTTGGAAATTTTTTTTTCCTTAACGGGTGAAACGGGTCGGATTGTGTTCAACCGTTAACTTAATGAGTTGTGTCATATTGGACCCGAACCTATAAAAACACGACTCGTTGCCAAGTCTACTTGTGTGAGTTAGGTGACATAGCGAGTTAAGCCGGAACCAACATTTGTCTTGCTGGTCGAATTTAAGATAAATATATCCTTCTCACGTGGTGAGTAAGTTGTTTGATGAATATTAATTTCATGCCAAAAAGAAGATTGTTAATCGTGCAAAGAAGAAACTTTAATTTTATTGACAGAACTCAGAAGCTACTAATCCATATGATTGTTCCACAACAAGCAATAACGTAAAAGACTTCCAATTTCATCCTACATTGGTTACTCACTCCTCTACATCTGAATGCCGCGAGACAAGTCCATTTAGTGACTGCTGAATTGAACTCCAAGCACACTTGACGAGCTCACCAACATTTAGCATCAAGTGCGAGCAGTGTTGGAACTTTGGAGTCAAAAACTTGACCAAGACCAACCCACATACGAGACCATATCCTTACCTTACAGCAGTTGATTGCTTGGAATACAAGTCGATGACAAAAGTTCGAATTTCCATTGGAGCAAGTTCCACCACCAGCTTTGTTGGATCGACAGGCCCTCCCCTCGACACTCTGGCTTCTTCTTCAGAGGAGGAGCCTTCTACTTTCCACACCAGTCTCTTCTTCTCCATTTCCACTCTTTCTTGGTTAGCAGATAAACTCATTTCTGTTACTTTGTTTATCTGAGTTTCATGAGATATAAAATATTACCATAAGAGTTTAGATGGTCAGTATTACGAGACAAGTTTTTATTGTCATGCACCTATATATATATGTACAGAAAATCTCTATGCAAGACGTCCGTTCTTTAACTAAAGGACAGACGCATATGTTTCATGACTTTTTTTTCACCATTTGATCTTAAACTTGACAGGATTTAATTATGACGCATATTTAGGGTATAAATCATCAATCGAGACCTATTTCTTAGTTTTAACTCTCATGGTTTTGAGCTCCCGTTCCTCGATTAGAATTTAGGTTTTAACTCCCAAGTTTTGGGCAGTTCTATACCCTAAAATATAGAACCATATACCCTCACATGTTGAAACATGTAAAAACTGACCTAAAAATGACAAAATGTCATAGAAATACCCATGTCCATTCTTTAGTTAAAGAACAGACATCATGCAGAGAGAATTTGTGTATATATGTATGTAAGTATATACATCTACCTTCTTATCTGTAAACATTTTCTTCAGTTCTACACTTGCCAAAACCGAAAGATTCTTGTCCTCTTCAATCTAGCATTCGATACATCATACCAAAATCAGATTCATATTAGAATACATGGTATATATATGAATTGATCAACATTTTTTATTTAGTGATGTCAAAGAGAAAACTGAACTTAACAAGTATATATGAGAAATAAACTAAAACCTCATATAAATGCGCCAGGCGAAGGAGAACTTTTCCATCTTCCAGCTCCTGCAGAGTTCAAGAAACCGGATTAGTAAAATAATTCGGATGGAGAATCTTTAATCTGTCATAGGCTGCTGCTCTGAAATTCATGATAGGGCAAAGATCAAACAATCTTTTTTAATCACAGCTTCCATTAAGGGGTGCACAGTTTGAACCTCCCATAATGAAAAGGTGGTGGCCTGTTCACCTTTCATCAATCTTTTAGATGAGAAATACAAACCTGGAGGGTTATTATTGCAATATTGTCAGGTAAACTGTAGGAAGGATCCATTCCTGAAAAGGTTGTGACATGAGAGTTTGTCCAGCTATCTCCATCCTGCAAGAAGATAACCACCCATTTGAGTTACAGATGGACCACACTCTAACAACATGAACAACTTCATTCTTTTACCTGTTCAGTGAAGGCTAAAAGAAATGGAGAATATATCTCCTGGCCAAATGACCGGCGCCATTTAGCACCCTCTCCTAAAGGGTCAAGTCTGAGATAGTACTTTCCAATGATCTGTCAAAGTATTTTAATCAAAAAATGAAGCAACTCAAATGTGAAAATTATGGTCTTTGTGAACAGTGAGAACAATGGGGTTGGCTTTTATGATCTTACAGTTAGTCCTTTGCAATCATCTTGAATGCACACTGTTTCATTTAGTGCTTCTCCAACACCTCTGCCATCATCATGGAGCAACCTCCTAATAAAAGGGGAATTTCCATGTCATTTATTCAGAAAATACATTATATTAGAAAATAATTATTATGTGCAGACCCCACGTGAAGTGAATCAAGAAGAAAACTAAACAGACTTGACTCCCAGCAAGGTAGGTTCCCCTTCTCAACCCCAAACGTAACCCTCTTATTAGTAAACACAGGGGTTTAAAGCTGAGACATAAACAACCATGTAGGGGAAGACAGACCATAGGAATATTAATAACCATGTTATTCACTAACCGGTAAACATAGTTAGTAAAAAAGGCAAATCCAAAGTAAGAGGAGAGAATAAACCTATGAAGCATCAGTTCCAATTGCCCATCTACAATGCTGGATCCACCCACAGATCTGTCTACTAATACTGACAGCTCTGTGTTGTTATCTTTCATGTAGATTCCCAGATTAATCTGAAAGGACAAATAAATTGGAATTTGTTATGTGATGGTTAGAGAAATTAATTAATTCCTAATTTACAGTAGTTTTAATAACTAAATGAAACTTCTTATTCATTTTGGAAATTCTTGGCCACTTTTTGTTGTCACTGTGAAAGATACATAATTGTAGTAAAACTTAAAGCCCGGTAAAGTCAAATAATGAGACAAGAAAACCCATTGATTATAGTAATTAAACACACACACACACATACTGGATAATAATTTCCTGCAACAGGTTGATTCACTTTCAGGTCCCAGTCTTTTCTATAGTCTCGAATCTGCAAAATAGTAATTTCTCTAAGACAATGTACTACATCATCTCAGACTCACTTATTTCTAGCAACGTGCAGACACTGAACAAGGACATCCAAAAATCAGCTAGCCAATATGTTTTATATATGACGATTTTTGTACTACAAAACACAACATACTCTTTCAATAAAATCGCGCCCATTAGAATCTGTGTAGAATTGTTTGCTTGTTCTCATGCTGGTTGTAATCTTAGTTACAATCTCTTTTCCAATTCCATCATCAATTGGTATAGGACCAACCTGAAACGAGAACATTGTTGTAAAAGGAAAATCTCCAATTGTAATTATTTGATATTCACATGACACAGCAATGGAAATATGCAATACAGTGCAGTTAACTCACAGTAAATTCAATTTCTACATGCTCTTTTTCCTTGTACACTCTAGTGACCTGTTTAGATCAGCAAAAGATAAAATATTGTTAATATCAATAATGAAATCTTTGTGGCATGAGAAAACCTATATATCTATCATATACTCCCACGTGCTTTAACAGAGGAAAGAAAGTTTAACAAGATGACAGATACATTGTTCAAGTGACCGGCATAACCACCTGATATATCCAAGAGTTGATCCTCTGATGTACTTCGTCTAACAATGGTCCTCTCAAAACAGTAAAAGATACCTGCAATTCCTAATGGTAACTCCTCTATTTCTTATTATGATTGTATGATAAAATTTGTCCAGCAGTACTTCAAAAGATATCATGTATGTACCTGCCCTTCAGATTTAATGGGATGTGTACCATTAGGACGGAAGATATATGCTCCTGAGGCCTTCAAAAAATTGAAATATTTCCTTTTCAATATTTACCAAAATAATTACATTTAACATGTATATCATTATCAACCACAATGCAGTGATGGCTGAGGGAGATTGGGGAAAGACAACGGCAGCAACAAAAGACTTCCATATATCTTTATTACCTGTAAATCCACACTTCCATGTTTTCCATCATCTCCAGGGTAGTAGCTAAATGATTGTTCTATCGACTCTTTGACCTTCAGTTGTAAACTAAATATCAGATCAGACACATGCAATATATAATGATAGGGAAAAGAAAATAATATTTTTGCAAAGATTTCCATGGAAGCAAGTATTGATACAGTGCTGATAGGGGCGAGGAAACTTGTTGAGAAATAATCTCAAGAATTGAATCAGAGCTACATGTCAGTCGAATTACATACCAAGGTTCTGCTGTTAATGTATTGAGTAAGTTTTCCATCAGTTCCAGAATATATTAGTTTCAAGCTTCCTGGTCCCACAGCTATTGTATCATTTTGACTTGTTTCTGACTTGTACACTGTTTGTCGCTCCGAAGTAGCAGCTGCAATTGAAAGTTGGCATATGAAAGTAAACCTGAGCCATTATGCAGAACTAAATCCGGTTCCTCAATGTTGCATAAGTAATATACATAGGAATTCACATGGTTAACCTGTCCGTGTAGCACTTGAGACAATGTAAGTGCTAAAACCAAGAGGTGGTACAGTTGCTGAAAATGCAAGCCAATAACTTGGGGTCTCACTTGGAGATATACCCAGATATGCCTTAACATGGTCATTTCTTATGCCCGCAGAGGCATTAAGCAGAGGTATGAGTTGCGATTCAATTTCTTTTCCTGTAAAGTCCCTTACAGTGACATTTCCACTTACAACCTGTACCAGGTTAATAAGATGAGATCATCCACTCAAATAAACAAAACAAGTATTCAAAACAAAATCATATGCTTACCTAACCTACATAGAGATATGTATGCAAGCAAAAATAAATTGCTTTTGTTACATGAAAGCATGTGTGTACAGTGCATGCAAAAATTATATACATGATACAGAAAATATATTGCTCATCTTTAATCCAAAAGGACAAATAGATTGTGTACCAAAAAAAGAACAAATAGATTGCTTATTGTTGGTTTCGGAAGTACAGCTAGAAGCTAGAAACACTTCAGGCATTGAAGACCATATGGAAGTAATAACTGAATAAATTCAATCTAAAGATACAGGTAAGGATTACAACGAGGAATGGGAAATAATTACTCACAGGAATCTTTATCACATCTTCTCTTTTACATCCCAGAGGATTATAGACAACAATAACCTACAAAAGTTAATACATCAGGAAATAATTCTACTTCTTAGTCAACACATAAACATGACAGAGATTAAATGTCATCATCAAACTATTCTCACCAAGTCTTTCCCATTTGACAGATTAATCTCAGACGGGGGGCAATAGCTAATATTCAGAAGTGGACACTGAAATAAGAATATAATTAAAAAATGAAAACAAAAGATGGACATAATGTCAGCATGTTAGTCTAGATGTGAAGTGAAACAGCCCAAAAGTGTAGGCTTTTTTTTTTTAGGCCAGTAGCCCAAAAATGTAGGCTAAAGGATAATTTATTTTGCCTGTTGAAACTTAGTTATTAGACTCTTGCAACCAGCTTTGGATCTTGACTCTGTCATGCAAGCAAGTGATTCTGCAACAACCTTCTCAGACTGCAAGAGACAATTGAATGGAAAACATTTCATTAAGAGAAAGTAAAGAAACTACTAAGAATATCAAGAGAGATCAAGTTTTACCTCTTTGTAACCTATTGAAAGTCGTTTTGCATAATCATTGGCCACATGCTGCTTCTCTGTGCCACTAACTGCATCATGATGTTGAGCAATTGCTAAAGCATCAGCCAAAGAATCCGTGTTAGGCCCTGATTTACTCATTCCCTTAAAAAATTCCAACTGTCTTGCTGCCTGTTCATAGGTTGAAGTACAATTACCATAATAGTCTTGACATTGGTCTTAAAGCCTAAAACATAACTCTTACCAACACAAACTGAAATGGTTACAAGAGTATACCAAATAATAGCCGCCCAACATTCTAACATAGCCTTTGATGGCTGGCCTGCTTGTAAAATATCCAGTCCAGTAAGCATTTACATTGTCAGCATATCTGATAAATACACATCATTATAGGTCAACAAACATGAAAAAGGAACGGGTACCTGTAACTGACTTTGAATTTCAAAAATTTGAACTCACGGAAAGAAGTCATCACTCTTGATTGGCCAGGACTCATTTGTTGCATACTTGGCATCAGTGTATATTGACGGGGTTGAGTATAAGGCATTGACACGCCCATCCTACAAGCATTTAATACCGGTGCTTCCGTTAGCATGGAAAATCAATCAAGTATTTAGATACAATGCTATTAAAAGGACATAAAATGCAGTATGACAACAATATTGCAGCCATGAACTAACTTGATTCACATAATGAATGAACTTATCCATCTGCCGAAACCATGAATGAGCATATTGATACTTGAAATCCGTTCCCATGGTCCACATGATATGATTTGTTCGAGTAATGTTTGCCTGAAAAATAGAAGCAAGTAATTTACTTAAGCCTTGGCAGATTTGGACTCTTTCTTAGTAAAATATAGGCACAAATGAATCGCCGGCAGACATAGTAAAAATATGAAAAAGTGGTTGTTTGCTGAGTGCCAATGTAACACCATGCATCTTACCTGTGCTATTGCAGCAGATACAAACTCATTAACGCGCTCCGGCACATTGTAGTCAAACAGATCCATATCATCCTTCAAACAAGGAAGCAAAGATAAATAAATAAGTCCATAAATATAGAGCAAATAGATAGATGTCAAGTTGTCAACATCCTATCAGCTTTACTTGACTGTGGACTCACTTGAACAACAGGGGAATGGTCATTAACTTCAAAGTAGAAATTATCAGTAGGAGGCTCATAATTCTTAGGGAATGCACCGGCAAAAATCTACACATCCAAATAACTTGATTAATAATACATTTCAAAACTTCAAAAAGTAATGAATAAAAAAAAATAGTTTGGAAACAGTAAATACATACATCCATCCAACATTGATATTTAAATTATCCCAACAGAAGAATCAGAACAACATAACTTTGAAGCACCCACCTGGGAAGATGAACCAAGACTCTTAGAACCCTGCCAAACAACCTCAAGGCTTTTCTCAATTTTCCGTTTATCTCTGTCTTGGTAGTCGATTCGCCCAAAGAAAAGAGAGTCAAATCCAACCTATGCCAACAAGAGAGCTTATATTTAATAAATTGTAGATATTTGCATGTAGTGAGTCAACTTCCCAGTTCCCAGAGATGGTTTCAGGAGAAAATTTGTCTTTCTTTCAATAGTTAGTATTTTATTTTCACACTATTATTCACTTATACACAATACAAATAAGGTAACTGATAAATCAATGCACAGTTTCAGAAACAAAAAGTTGAAGAAAAGCATACCTCAGCCCCCAAAAGGTAAGCCTGCACTGCTGAATGTCCAAATGGGTCGATTTGCCAGCCAATTCTTGGAGTCACATTGAACTCTTCTTTAATAAATCGATGCCCAAGAGTTGTCTGATCAATCATATCAATGTAATGAGGAGCAGCCTCATCATGCATGCACCACCCCCCATTTCTGCAAAACAAAATCAAAGAACTTAAAACCCAAACGAAAAAAACAAAAAACAAAATAAACAACAACAACAACAGCAGAGTAGCTAAGGCTCTAAGCTTGAAACTTTGATCTGAAATGAAAGCCTTTAGCTAGAGAACAGAAGAGGGTAAGTGATCAAAGTCCTTTAGGACTCCCAATATCCAATAAATCAGCAATTTTCATAAACAATAGAAACTAATTTGAAAGCCATTGCATTGTTTTGTACACAAGTTCCAGTTGACCGGAGCTGACAAGCTGCTTGACCGTGTTTTGGGTCCCTTCGCTCTGCTCTCTCCACCAACGTTGGAAAAATGCCTGCATTAATAAGATTAATTAATCACCCAAAATCCCAATTTCATTCCGATTTTGAATATTAAATACGAAAAAAGTTAAAAAAAAAAAAAAGAATAATAATATTTTTGATTGCCTGCTCAACATAGATGAACTTGCGGTTCTTATCAGCCAACAACGCGGGAACCAACGAATCCAGCACGTTTTGAACACAAGCGCCCTGCGATTTTATATTATTATAATTATTATCATCAAACTTAATTAATTTAACTTAATTACACCAGAAATTAGAATTTAAATGAAAATTGAAGAGCAAAAGGGACCTGAATGGAATTATTGGAGCCGACATAGTACTGATCAACGGTCTTCAACCATCCGACGTCGTCGTGGGTGTGAGGGACCAAGTGAACGTTGAGCTTCCCGGAGACAAGCCGCGACGTCGTATCGTACACCATGTACTTGGACTCCGCATACAGAAACACGAAAAGCACTACCAATAGAAGCCGAAAGCAACTAGCTTCAACCGCCATTGATGTTGTCGTCGGTGACTGACAGTACTGTGAGAGTTGATTGCCGAGAGCTCAGAAATTGAAGTGTTTTATACACGACGGACTAGCATTGAGTGGGGTCGGACGGGAATACCGAAACGATTCGTTTTCTCTCGTAGTTGGCGTTTCGTTTTCACTTTTCAGTACTACGTTGTCTTGCTCTTTGGGTGCTGTCGGTTGCCTCGGCTCTTTCATTGATTCTTTCTTTGTTGCTGTGACTTTCAGTAAACGGTAAGTTTTGAAAATTAGTTTCGCTGAACGCGCCGCAACAATACGACGAGATTTTCGTTGTCGGATTCGGCCTATGGCTGCGTGCCACGCCATAAGGGGCTGTTTGAGTGATGAAAACAGTATCTTGAACAATTGCTAAGTCTAAGTTTAGTGAAATCATTTGTCCTACATTTTCTAAACAAAAATCTTAATGGGTAATTTTATTAAATAATCATTTTTAATACAACAATATCTTTTTTAATCATTCCCTCTCAACTTTATCTGTTATAGCTCTTTGTCCCATTTTCAGACAAAAATATACTTCTTTATCTTCATCCCACCTAAGCTCTCTCTCTCTTTCCTTTAATTTTAGATTTCACTGATAAAAATCTGAACCAAAACCAGAACCACCCAAACCCCCAGCGCCATAACCACCAGCACCAGTACCACCCGAACATGATTGAGCCTGGCTTCCTTGTCGGTGGCGGCGGCGCGACCCTTGGCCTTGCGTTAATAGGGACTTGCGACCCTTGATTCGAAGCTTTCTAGGTATTGGGCCAAATTGCCCTTGATTCGAAAGTTGATGCTTTCGCATCCGGATTTTCTTGATGCTTGGAATTTCGCATCCGGATTCATATTCGAAGGTTTATGCTTTCGCATCCAGATTTGGTTGCTAGGTATTAGCCCATTTTTTGATTTGTTTGATGCTTGGGCTATGATGGGTCCCACAGATCACAGATCAGTGGTCAGTCACAAAGTTCTCATATTACATCTCCTTTCAATTTTTTTCTCTCTTTTTTTTCCTTTGAAATTTTGTGGGTTTTGAATGTAATCGGAGAAAAAAATTATCAAGAACATTGTATTCATTATTGAGCAACAAACAAAAAAAAGCTTGGATTCTTAACTTGGGAACTTAAATAAATTCATATATTTCTGTCAGATTTTTCATTTTTTTGTTCCAGATATGAAATTTTGATCTAGATTTGATGTTCTAAATCTAAAATTTCGATCTGGGTTTGTTGTTTCAAATATGAAATTTGATCGTCGTAAACACATGATTGGAAAATTGTTGACAAATTGTCGACAAATAATGGTTGACACATGGTCGACAAATGGTCGATACATGATGGACACATACTGCTACAAAATGTCGACATGTCGACAATGTGACGACGAAAAGGGCATTTTTGTCCGAAAATGGGTCAAAGAGCTATAAAAGATAAAGATAGGAGGGAAGGGTTAAAAAAAGATATTGTTGTATTAAAAAGGGTTATTTAATGAAATTACCCAATCTTAAATCGTCTTATTATTTTTCTTTATTTTATTTTCCTAACTCATCATCTTCCAGAAAACAAGGATTAAAGTAGAAGCTATATGGAAATATGCAACTATTGATTATGATTGGTTTTTCGCGTAAAATGGTATTCAGTATACAAAATTAAAGCACTTTTTACAATTTAATGGCGGGTTTAATCCCTTCAAAAACTATGGCTAACCAATCTAAACTGCATATATTTATTTTGCTAATATTTTCTCGAAGCAGGGCATGCTTTAATGGTGCTCTCATTTGTTTTTAACAACACTAATGTTACATTTAGCTAACTTATCAAAAAACCATACAATGCTCAAAATTCTTCTTCATATATCTCGATTATCTTTAAATCTTCATGAATGCATATCATTGCTTCGTTACTTAGAGCATCCCAAGACGTTCTTTGAGAATTTCAGTTTGTAGCTAGCTCGAGACATTTTATATGTTTATACCCTTCATGCATTTCATATTGTACCTAGTGACATTCTCATTTATGTTTTGATGTTTTTCAAGACATATCCTAGATTTTCTCAAGTCGTGTCTTAGGGCATCTCAAGTCGTTACTTAAGGCATCCCAAGTTGTTCCTTGAGAATTTCAGTTCGTAGCTTGAGGCATATTAATTTTTTATACCTTTTATGCATTTCAAATTGTACCAAGTAACATCTAAAGTCATGTCTAGACGCTTCCAAATTCATACCCTATAGTTTCTCAAGTCGTGCCTTACGGTATTTCAAGTTGTTGTTTAGGGAAACTCAAGTCATGTCTTAAGGCTTTCAAAGTCATACCCTAAAGTTTCTCAAGTCATGCCTTAAGGCATCTCAAGTCGTTATTTAGGGCATTTGAGGCATTTTAAATATTTAATACCGTTCATGCATTTCAAATTGTACCTAGCGACATCGCAAGTCATGTTTTGACACTTCCAAAGTCATACCCTAGAGTTTCTCAAGTCGTTCCTTAAGGTATCTCTAGTCGTTCCTTTAAAATTTCAGTTCGTAGCTCAAGACATTTTAAATATTTATACCCTTGACGCATTTCATATTATACCTAGTGACATTTCAAGTCATGTTTTGACGCTTCTAAAGTCATATCCTAGAGTTTCTCAAGTCATGCCTTAGAAAATCTCAAGTCGTTCCTTAGGACATTCCAACTCATTCTTAAAGAATTTCAGTTTGTAGCTCGAGCCATTTTAAATGTTTATACCTTCAATTTATGCATTTCATATTGTACCTAGTAATATCCTCAGTCATGTTTTGACGCTTCACAAGTCATATCCTAGAGTTTTCCAAGTCATCTCTAAGGGCATCTCAAGTCATTCTTTGAGAATTTCAATTCGTAACTTGAGGCAAATTAATTTTTTTATACACTTGACGCATTTCAAATTGTACAAAATAACATCTCAAGTCATGTCTTGATGCTTCCAAAGCCTACCCTAGAGTTTTTCAAGTTGTGCTTTAGGGTATGTCATGTTATTCTTTTGGGCAACTCAAGTCATTGCTTGAGAATTTCAGTTCGTAGCTCGAGACATTTTAATTGTTTATATCCTTGATGCATTTCAAATTGTACCAAATGACATCCCAAATCATGTCTTGACGCTTTCAAAGTTATACCCTAAAATTTCTCAAGTCGTGCCTTAGGGCATCTCAAGTCGTTCCTTATAACATCGCAAGCCGTTCCTTGAGAATTTTAATTTGTAACTTAAAGGCATTTTAAATGTTTATACCATTCATGCATTTCAAATTGTACCTAGTGACATCCAAAGTCATATTTTAACGCTTCCAAAGTCATACTCTATAATTTCTCAAGTCGTTCCTTAAGGCATCCCAAGTCGTTCCATTAGAATTCAGTTCATAACTCAAGACATTGTAAATATTTTTACCCTTGACACATTTCATATTGTACCTAATGACATCTCAAGTCATGTTTTGACACTTTCAAAGTCATACTCTAAAGTTTCTCAAGTTGAGCCCTAGGGAATCTCAAGTCGTTCTTTAGGGCATCCCAAGTCTTTTTTTGGAAATTTCAGTTCTTAGCTCAAGGAATTTTAAATGTTTATACCCTTCAATTCATGCATTTCATATTATACATAGTGACATCCTCAGTCATATTTTGATGCTTCCTAAGTCATATTCTAGAGTTTCTCAAGTCGTGTCTTAGGGCATTTTAAATCGTTACTTAAGGCATCACAAGTCGTTCCTTAAGAATTTCAGTTCGTAGCTTGAGACATATTAAATGTTTATACACTTGACGCATTTCATATTGTACCTAGTGACATTTCAAGTCATGTTTTAACGCTTCCAAAGTCATACCCTAGAGTTTCTGAAGTCGTTCATTTAGGCATCTGAAGTTGTTCCTTAGGGCATCTCAAGTCGTTCCTTGAGAATTTTAGTTCGAAACTCTAAGGATTTTAAATGTTTATACCCTAGGTGCGTTTCAAATTGTATCTAGTGACATTTCAAATCATGTTTTGACGGTTTTCAAATCATACCTTAGAGTTTGTCAAGTTGTTCCTTAGGGCATCCCAAATCGTTCCTTGAGAATTTCATTTTGCAACTAAAAAGATTTTAAATGTTTATACCCTTAGTGCATTTCAAATTGTACATTGTGCCATTACAAGTCATGTTTTGATATTTCTCAAGTCATACCTTAGAGTTTCTCAAGTCGTTCCTTAGGGAATTTGAAGTCGTTCCTTAGGGCATCTCAAGTTGTTCCCTGAAAATTTTAGTTCGTAACTCAAAGAATTTTAAATGTTTATACCCTTGGTGCATTTCAAATTGTATCTAGTGACATTGCAAGTCATTTTTAACGTTTCTCAAGTCATACCCTAGAGTTTCTCAAGTCGTTCCTTAGGGCATTTGAAGTCATTCCTTAGAACATCTGAAGTTGTTCCTTCATAATTTCATTTCGAAACTCGAGAGATTTTAAATGTTTATACCCTTGGTGCATTTCAAATTGTACCTAGTGACATTCCAACTCATGTTTTGACGTTTCTTAAGTAATAATCTAGAGTTTCTCAAGTCGTTCCTTAGAGCATTTACAATCGTTTCTTAGGGCATCCCAACTCGTTCTTTGAGAATTTCAGTTCGTAACTCTCAAGGGATTTTAAATGTTTATACCCTTGGTACATTTCAAATTATACCTACTGACATTCCAAACTATGTTTTGACGTTTCTCATGTCACACCCTAGAGTTTCTTAAGTCGTTCCTTAGGGCATCTTAAGTCGTTCATTTAGAATTTCATTTCGTAACTTGAGAGATTTTAAATGTTTATACCCATGGTGCATTTCAAATTGTACCTAGTGACATTCCAAGTCATGTTTTGACATTGCTCAAGTCGTAACCTAGACTTTCTTAAGTCGTTCCTTAGAGCATCAGAAGTAGTTCCTTAGGACATCCTAGTCGATCATTGAGAATTTCAGTTTGTAACTCGAGAGATTTTAAATGTTTATACCCTAGGTGCATTTCAAATTGTATCTAGTAACATTACAAGTGATGTTTTGATGGTTCCCAAGTCATACCCTAGAGTTTCTTAAGTCGTTCATTTGGGCATCTGAAGTCGTTCCTTGAGAATTTTAGTTCGAAACTTGAAGGATTTTAAATGTTTATGCCCTAGGTACATTTCAAATTGTATCAAGTGAGATTCCAAGTCATGCGTTAACAGTTTCCAGGTCATACCCTAGAGTTTGTCAAGTCATTCCTTAGGGCATCTCAAGTCGTTCCTTGAGAATTTCATTTTTTAACTAGAGGAATTTTAAATGTTAATTTATACCTTTAGTGCATTTCAAATTGTACCTTATGTCATTACAAGTCATGTTTTGACGTTTCCTAAGTCATACCTTAGAGTTTCTTAAGTCGTTCTTTAGGGAATATGAAGTCGTTTCTTAAGGTATTTCAAGTCGTTCCTTGAGAATTTCAGTTCGTAACTCAATGAATCTTAAATGTTTATACCCTTGGTGCATTTCAAATTGTATCTAGTAACATTCCAAGTCATTTTTTTATGTTTCCGAAGTCATACCCTAGAGTTTTTCAAGTCGTTCCTTAAGGCATATGAAGTCATTCCTTTAGAATTTTATTTTGTAACTCGAGAGATTTTAAATGTTTATAACCATGGTGCATTTCAAATTGTACCTAGTGACATTCCAATTCATGTTTTGACGTTTCCTAAGTCATAACCTAGAGTTTCTAAAGTCGTTCCTTAGGGCATCCTAAGTCGTTCCTTGAGAATTTCAGTTCGTAACTCGAGAGATTTTAAATGTTTATACCCTTGGTGCATTTCAAATTGTACATAGTGACAGTCCAAGCCATGTTTTGACGTTTCTCATGTCATACCCTAGAGTTTCTCAAGTCGTTCCTTAATGCATCTCAAATCGTTCATTTAGAATTTCATTTCGTAACTTGAGAGAGTTTAAATGTTTATACCTATGGTGCATTTCAAATTGTACCCAGTGATATTCCAAGTCATATTTTGACGTTTCCCAAGTCATAACCTAGGGTTTCTCAAGTCGTTCCTTAGAACATCCTAAGTCGATCTTTGAGAATTTCAGTTCGTAACTCGAGAGATTTTAAATGTTTATAGCCTAGGTGAATTTCAAATTGTATCTAGTGACATTACAAGTGATGTTTTGACGGTTCTCAAGTCATACCCGAGAGTTTCTGAAATCGTTCTTTTGGGTATCTGAAGTCGTTTCTTAAGGCATCTCAAGTCGTTTCTTGAGAATTTTAGTTGGAATTTGAAGGATTTTAAATGTTTATACCCTATGTGCGTTTCAAATTGTATCTAGTGACATTCCAAGTCATGTTTTGATGGTTTCCAAGTCATACCCTAGAGTTTGTCAAGTCGCTCCTTAGGGCATCCCAAGTCGTTCCTTCATAATTCCATTTTGTAACTAGAGAGATTTTAAATGTTAATTTATACCCTTAGTGCATTTCAAATTGTACATTATGTCATTATAAGTCATGTTTTGACGTTTCCTAAGTCATACCTTAGAGTTTCTGAAGTCGTTCCTTAGGGAATCTGAAGTCGTTCCTTGAAAATTTCAGTTCATAACTCGAGGAATCTTAAATGTTTATACCCTTTGTGCATTTCAAATTGTATCTAGTAACATTCCAAGTCATTTTTTTATGTTTCCGAAGTCATACCCTAGAGTTTCTCAAGTCATTTGAAGTCATTCCTTTAGAATTTCATTTCTTAACTCTAGAGATTTTAAATATTTATACCCTTGGTGCATTTCAAATTGTACTTAGTGACATTCCAAGTCATGTTTTGACGTTTCCTAAGTCATAACCTAAAGTTTTTTAAGTCGTTCCTTAGGGCATCTACAATCGTTTCTTATGGCATCCCAAGTCGTTTCTTATGGCATCCCAAGTCGTTTCTTGATAATTTCAGTTCGTAACTCGAGAGATTTTAAATGTTTATACTCTTGGTGCATTTCAAATTGTACTTAGTGACATTTCAAGTCATGCTTTGATGTTTCCCATGTCATACTCTACAGTTTCTCAAGTCGTTCTTTAGGGCATCTCAAGTCGTTTATTTTGAATTTCATTTCGTAACTTGAGAGATTTTAAATATTTATACCTATGGTGCATTTCAAATTGTATCTAGTAACATTCCAAGTCATGTTTTGACGTTTCCTAAGTCATAATTTAGAGTTTTTCAAGTCGTTCCTTAGGGCCTTAGAAGTCGTTCTTTAGGACATCCTAAGTCGATTCTTGAGAATTTCAGTTCGTAACTCGAAAGATTTTAAATGTTTATAGCCTAGGTGCATTTCAAATTGTATCTAGTGACATTACAAGTGATGTTTTGACGGTTCCCAAGTCATACCCGAGAGTTTCTTAAGTCGTTCATTTAGGCATCTGAAGTCGTTCTTTAAGGCATCTCAAGTCGTTTCTTGAGAATTCTAGTTCAGAATTCAAAGGATTTTAAATGTTTATACCCTAGGTGCGTTTCAAATTGTATCTAGTGACATTCTAAGTCATACGCTCGAGCTTGTCAAGTCGTTTATTAGGGCATCCCAAATCGTTCTTTCAGAATTTCATTTTGTAACTAAAAGGATTTTAAATGTTAATTTATACCTTAGTGCATTTCAAATTGTACCTTGTGCCATTACAAGTCATGTTTTGACGTTTCTTAGGTCATGCCTTAGAGTTTCTGAAGTCGTTCCTTAGGGAATCTAAAGTCGTTCGTTAGGGCATCTCAAGTCGTTCCTTGAGAATTTCAGTTCGTAACTCGAGGAATTTTAAATGTTTATACTCTTAGTACATTCCAAGTCATTTTTTTATGTTTCTCAAGTCGTTCCTTAGGACATCTAAAGTTGTTCCTTAGAGCATCTGAAGTTGTTCCTTTAGAATTTCATTTTGTAACTCGAGAAATTTTAAATATTTATACCCTTAGTGCATTTCAAATTGTACCTAGTGACATTCCAAGTCATGTTTTGATGTTTCCTAAGTCATAACCTAAAGTTTCTCAAGTCGTTCCTTAGGGCATTTACAATCATTTCTTAGAGCATTTGAAATCGTTCCTTGAGAATTTCAGTTCGTAACTCGAGGGATTTTAAATGTTTTTACCCTTGGTGCATTTCAAATTGTACCTAGTGACATTCCAAGCCATGTTTTGACGTTTCCCATGTCATACCCTAAAGTTTTACAAGTCGTTCATTTTGAATTTTATTTCATAACTTAAGAGATTTTAAATGTTTATACCTATGGTGTATTTCAAATTGTACTTAGTAACATTGCAAGTCATAACTTAGAGTTTCTCAAGTCGTTCCTTAGGGCCTTAGAAGTCGTTCCTTAGGACATTCTAAGTCGATCCTTGAGAATTTCTGTTCATAACTCGAGAGATTTTAAATGTTTATAGCCTAGGTGTATTTCAAATTATATTTAGTGACATTACAAGTGATGTTTTGACGGTTCTTAAGTCATACCCGAGAATTTCTTAAGTCGTTCCTTTAGACATCTGAAGTCATTCCTTAGGGCATCTCAAGTCATTTCTTGAGAATTCTAGTTCGGAATTCGAAGGATTTTAAATTTTTATACCCTAGGTGTGTTTCAAATTGTATCTAGTGACATTCCAAGTCATGTTTTGACGGTTTTGAAGTTATACCTTAGAGTTTGCCAAGTCATTCCTTAGGACATTTGAAGTCGTTCCTTAGGGCATCCCTAGTCGTTTCTTGATAATTTTAGTTCGTAGCTTGAGGCATTTTAAATGTTTATACCCTTCATGCATTTCAAATTGTACATAGTGACATCTCAAGTTATGTTTTGACGCTTCCAAAGTCATACTCTAGAGTTTCTCAAGTCGTTCCTTTAGAATTTCAGTTTGTAGCTCAGGAAATTTTAAATATTTATACCATTGACGCATTTCATATTGTACCTAGTAACATCTCAAGTCATGTTTTGATGCTTCTAAAGTCATACCCTAAAGTTTCTCAAGCCGTGCATTAGGGAATCTCAAGTTGTGCCTTAGGGAATCTGAAGTTGTTTTTTAGGGCATCTCAAGTCGTTGTTTGAGAATTTTAGATCGTAGCTCGAGACATTTTAAATGTTTATACCTTTCAATTCATGCATTTTATATTGTACCTAGTAACATCTACAGTCATGTTTTGATGTTTTCTATGTCATATCCTAGAGTTTCTCAAGTCCTGTCTTAGGGCATCTCAAATCGTTACTTAGGGTATCCCAAGTCGTTTATTGAGAATTTCAGTTTGTAACTCGAGACATTTTAAATGTTTATAGTTTTTATGCATTTTAAATTATATTAAGTGACATTTCAAGTTATGAAAACATTCAAATATTTTTATATATTCATAGAAAATAACTTACATATCCCCTTGGGATACCACTTGGCTTCTCTCTCCTTTCTCATTGGCTCTCTCACTCTCTCACTCTCTTCTTCTCTCTCTTTCTCTCCTTTTCTCTTTAACTTTCTCTCTCTCTCTGATACTACATGTCTCTATCACATTGACATGTAAGTTCTTCTCATATTCATATATGTTTCCTTGTATATCAAACAATCTAAAAGTATGTCACATTGAGAACATATATGAACTTTTTGACTTTTATGTACAAATATTTCGTGTTTGTAAATGTAATTAAGTTCATTATTAATTTCTTCATACATTCAAGTTTTCATGGATTTGCTATCTTAGGTAATGTTCAAGATCAAACCGGGTATCTACCAATTACCAAATGAATCGGTATTAATTTGAGGTCAAAATCAATATTATCCAAATCTACTACATTAATAACAATATTGTCATATTGTGAAATTTAACGGTAGAAAGATATCAACACAATAAAATTTATTGTGAAAATATCATTTTTAAAATTGTTATAAAAAAAAAAAGGTTGAGCTCTATTACCTTGTTTTTATTAGGATACTAATAAGAACAGGCTGGTGTCATAAAGAGAGAAAAAAAAAGGAGAGAGAGAGAAAGAGGAGGATGGGGATACCACCTCTTGGTAACTCGGTCATGCAAGTTCCTCTCATATTAGGATGAACCAAACACAGCCTAACAAAAAGTGGGTCCCACGGGAATCGAGGAAACTCGAACTCTTATCTTATCTAGGATAAGCCCGCGCATCAACTACCCAACTCACAGTTACACTCACTCACTCTCTCTGGCCGGTCGGAGAGAGAGAGAGAGAGAAACAATCAAACAAAAAATGGCATACTCTGCCTCTCTATCTTCCCCGCTCCACTTCCACAACCCGAACCCGAGATTCTCCCCGAAACCCACAAAACCCGCCACCGCTCGATCGCCCGCCAAGTCCCTCTTCGCCCTCCCGCCTTCCCTCTCCGCCGACGTCGACGGCGCCACCATCGCCGCAATCGGCGGCGGCTCGGTGGCCGCGCTCGCCGCCGCGCTGTCTTTAGCCGACCCTGAGCGGCGGCGGCAGCTGCAGGCCGAGGAGGTCGGCGGCGGCGACAAGGAGGTGGTGAAGGACTACTTCAACAAGTCGGGGTTCGAGCGGTGGAAGAAGATTTACGGAGAGACCGATGACGTGAATAGAGTTCAGAGGGACATCAGGCTCGGGCATTCGAAGACCGTCGAGAATGTGATGAAGATGTTGAACGATGAAGGTCCGCTTCAGGGGGTTACTGTATGCGACGCTGGGTGTGGGACCGGGTGTCTCGCGATTCCGCTCGCGAAGGAAGGTGCCATTGTGACTGCTGCTGATATTTCAGCTGCCATGGTTGCTGAGGCTCAGAAGCAGGTGAGGGGTTTTGTGTGATTCTTTTCAGATTAACTGTGAATTTCACTTAGTTCCGGAACGACGATGTTTTGTGTTGGGAGGGAAATGTTAAATTTCATGGGATTGGCAATGTGGGTTTTGGTTCAATTGGAATGTGCTAGTCTGGTTTTAGTGTTAGTAATCTAAAGTGTTGGGATTAACTGTCAATTTAACTAACTTCCAGAACGACAGCGTTTTGGCAATGTGGGACTGGTTTGGATGTGGGTTTTGGTTGAATTTGAATGTGCTAATCTGATTTAGTGTTAGTGATGTTGTTGCTTGCATGTAAGAAGTTGGTGACTGTGATATAGTTTCTGGGCATCTGTTTGTTTAAGCTTCCTGGATTCTAATCCTTGAAACTTGGAAAGCAAAAGAATTTGTACCTATTTGAGTTTTTGATAATTGAAAAGCACATTGATTTTGGGATTTTGATAGTTTAAAGCTATTTTTGCCTCACTAGATTTGGTTCCACTTAGACAACACTCTTGAACCTCAAATTTTGGATTTTATGCAGGCAAAAGAACAGCTTCAATCAGGCAAAGATGGGCTCTCACCAGTAATGCCCAAATTTGAAGTGAGGGATTTGGAGAGCTTGGATGGGAAGTATGACACGGTGGTTTGTCTAGATGTTTTGATTCATTACCCGCAGAGCAAGGCTGATGGGATGATTGCCCATCTTGCTTCGTTGGCCGAGAATCGTTTACTTCTGAGTTTTGCGCCAAAAACATTGTATTACGATTTACTAAAGAGGATAGGAGAGTTGTTCCCGGGGCCTTCAAAGGCAACGAGGGCGTATCTACACTCAGAGGCAGACGTCGAGAGGGCTTTGAAGAAGGTTGGGTGGAGGATAAGGAAGAGAGGACTAACCACTACACAATTTTACTTTTCAAGGCTCGTTGAGGCTGTTCCTGCTAATTAACAAGGAAGAGAGGGGTCATATTTGAGTTCTGCCTTGCTCCGATTCCTAAAATGCTTAGGATATTCCTCTAACAGTTTGTAAAGCTCGTTTACATGTATGCTCTCATTCTGTACATGTATGTATGGCTTGTTCTCTGTATACTAGATGTTCATGTATCAAACGTTTGATGTATAATGTCAATTTTGTGTTCTTTATATGAAATTGAATTGATTGCCTTTGATGCCATCTGGTACTTTAGTTCAGTATAAGTTTATGCATGTCCTGAATCACTCAGGTAGGCTAGATGGAAAAAAAATTTTCTGAAAATTTATTTCTCCTGGTTTCCGCTTGGTAGCTAGATGGCAAGAAATTGATCGCCAGAATGATAACTAGTCCCTAACAGATCAAACAACAAGTCACTAAACCTAACAAGACTCCATGCGATCGCTTATGGAGTCAAAGTTGTTAAGGCTTTGTTTCCTCTGCTTAACCATTTAAGAATAAGAGACAGAAATCTACTAGCGTCATGTCGGTAACTGGTACAAGAAGAAAGTAGAAAGTGAGCCGGAGTTTGAAGAATAACTCTGAGCAAATCCCTCATGCAGCTTCTTTAGGGTCTTTCACTTTACCATGTAGTGCAATCATAATTTGTCTGCAATTCTTACTAAAGCATCAGTGACCTTGCCGAGAGCAGCAAGTAAGCTGTTATTTTGGTCCTTCCTTTGGTCGCTATCCAATTGGCAATTTTTGTTCTGAGCTTCAAGTTGGGCATTCAGCATGTTGCTATTCCTCTCAAGAACTCTGATCAACCGGTCGCTGTAGTTGTCTTCACATCCATCTGTTGACAGCCGCCTCTGCTTCCATTTCTCCTGAGAAATAAATTCTCTACAAGTATTTGAGCCTAGACTTCGTTTCTCTTTCATTGTACCTGTATGATATAGAAGCACAACAAAATGCAAGTTCTCAATTTTCCCAACCTCTATGTCATGACTAGCTATTTATAAAGATCATTTAAATTCAGATGAGGAGCCTTTGCAAACCAATATGATAGGACAATTATGATAGTCAAATGTTAGAGTCATTTGGGATTTTTTTTTTTTTTTTTCTTTCTTAACAACATGATTCCAATGCAAACAAGATATTATAGAGCAAAAATTTCAATGAGACTGTCACCTGAAGCAGGCATTGGAGTTGTGACTGTCTTTGTGGGACTCCCTGTCATTGTGTTTTTGTTGTTGGAGTTTATGGCAGTCTCCTCTTGGCCAGACTCCTCAAAATCTGAAAATGGACCATCTTCATTCAAATCAACTTTGAAGGGTTCCTCCTCGTCCTCGTCCTCTTCTTCCGCAGCTGCCTCCTCTGCCCCGGCACCATTCTTTGCATCTGTTAGTACTGGGATCATCAATGCCACTGGACATGCTGCTGTTGCAGCCACAGCTTTTCCATCCAAGACATCATAAACTTCCCTATCGAAGAACCCGGGCAGTCTCCTCTCCCTCCTTGCATCATTCCTCATCTTCCAAAACGACTCAGCCTCTCCCTTTATCTGTGACTCCCAGTTCATGATTTTCTTAAAATCAACCAGAAGATTACTCCATCTCTTCCTGCACTGAACCGGACCTCTGCTCACTCCACGTTGCCTGCAATACGATGAGACCAATTCCCACTTGGGTTCATGATGGTCTGACCCCAACACTGAAGAGGATCTGCGGCCTTTCTGGACCTCATTCTCTATGACCCTCTTGCCCTCTATGAGGACATATGTCTCTTGTCTGCTCCATCGAGGGTGTCTTGTTGCTTTGGTTCTCTCATCACTGTTCCCACTAGGCACTTGCTGTTTCTCAACTTCTTCAGCTTGAGAAGCACCATTTTCATGTGGGATCGACTCCAATGCCATCAAGAGCCAAAAGGGTACTCCTACTAAACAAGGTTTTGATCAGATCAGAATGTACTAGTAATTCAGTGTCCACTGTCCAATATATTAGAGGCAATCTTACTCTTTAAGTAAGATTGAGAGCCTAATTATCTTCCATTGTTCTTTCCTATGGTCAAACGTGAGTTAGTTTTCTACCATAAAAGACCACCAACCCTCCCTACAGGTCACAGGTGCATCACTTTCTTGTTTAGGCATTGCTACTGGGATCTCTGTATCTTTTTTTTTTTTTTTTTGCATTACCTAATCATTTTTCCTAGTCTTTAGGAAAGATGCCTTACGAGTTCAGATGTGCTGAGCAATCGTTAGTTAATGAAATTAAAGGTCTTGGTGAATACAGAATATAACGTATTCTTAATTTGGTAATGTCAAATATGGAACACAATTCATGGTTTGGAGGCAAGAAAATTTGCCAAATGGTATCAATATCTTCTTACTTGACCATAATGGAAATAAAAAATTAATAGTGAATATTTTAGCAGCTGTCCTATATCTTCAATTTAATTCACATATCTTGTTGAGAATGAATAATCTTATTATTCTCATTGAAAATAGATGTTAAAAAAAGAAATTTGGTCTTACCACGTCATTATGATAATAGGATGGTTTATCAACTAACAAATTAATGTACATAGAAACAAAAATGGTTTCAATATATTGCACTTCCTATCGGTATGCGATACCATGCTTATATATGCTAAACAAAGGATTTCATTTACGACACGCATATATGCTAAACAAAGGAAATCAGTTGCGATGTGTATGCATATATGCGCCATATATACGCATCGTAAATGATTTTCTTTGATAGTTAGACCTATCACATATATAAAAAAAATATTGTGTGTACTCATAACACCATATGATATGGCATGTTGATATGGTTTTAATAATTTACTTAATTTATCACACATGCACAACAATTAAAATTTAAAACCCTAAATAATACTCATAAGATTGTATATCTATTATAATTTGAATAAATCAGTAACGTCACATGGTATTACGATTATATATAATAATGTGGTAATACAATCCTATCAAAAAAAATTTCTATGCCATCGTAATAATAATGATGTGATATGAGTACGCACTCAAAAAAAAAATATTATATTAAAAATAAAAACCAAATTTTAAATTTTAAATTTTATGGTATACCGTATACCTAATATACTTCCACCAAAATCGTTTTTAAAATTGTTATTTAGCCCACCAACTAGCTATTAGTTTAATAGTATTTTTCTACATAGAGGCCCTAAGTTCAAATGCTCTCTCCCCAATTTTTTATTTTTTATTTTTTGAAAAAAACTGATACCTAGCGCTAAAGTATTTTTTTATGCAAAAAAGAAATGTATTTAAAAGATAAAAAAATAAAAACTCTATTAAACACGATGGTTGAGCCAAACGGTGCGTTTAAGCCTGCGGAACATCAGTTTCTTAAACCATTTCAATTCACAAGACGATGCGTTGAGCCTCATTTTCCCGCGCGCGCCATTGTATCAGTAGAAACGAAAACCTAGCTCTTCCCAGAGGAAGGAGGAAATGGAGAGAGAAGAAGAAGAAGACTCAGTGAGCGAGCTTCTGAGAGATCGGTTCAGAGTGTCCACCATCTCTATCGCCGAAGCCGAAGGTACCGCGCACTCTTCGTATGTTTATTATTAATTGGTTGATGGTCTTGATTTTGTTTCTGGTTCTCACTTCTCGATCCTCATTCACTGAGCAGCGAAGCGAAACGGCATGGAAATCTCGGGACCCGTCATGGCTTGCATTGCCGATTTGGGCTTTAAATTCACTGGTATTTGTCTTTGGCTTTGCTATTTGCCATGCGGTTAAGACTGTAACATAAACTGCGATGTCTGTACAATTCGTGATTGTGTGATTGAAATTCCAAATGGAATGCCTCTTTTACCAGGAATTTTAGTCTCGGAATTAGGGTTTTAGAGTTTGATAGAAGAAGAATATGTCTGATTAGGAATTGGGTCTACTGGGATTGGGAGGAGAATTTCATCTTTATGAAATGAATATTATGTGTGTGGATCGAAGCAATTCGAATTAGATGTGTTTATAGGATGGTTTTTGAGTGATACTGTGTGATGAATCTAAAAGGGTTGTAACTTAATTTTATGTGTGTGTGGATGGAAGCAATTCGGATTAGATTTGTTTGTTAGGAGGGTTGTTAATAAATACTGTGTGATGATTTTGGAAGGGTAGTAACTTTGCAATTTGATCAGGAAAATGTATATATCTGTATGTCTAATTTAAGCACCAAGTCATGGAGTGCTAGTTTAGAAGTGACACTAAGAATATTGCTTGTGATGAAAAGAGTTGTGACACTTCTTAGATATTATTCACCATAGCCCAACACTTGTAGTCATGTAGTGAAAGAAATTGTAGAGTGAAAATATTCTGTATGATAATGAATGTCCATAATGGGCTCTAATCGTCATTAGGAAAATACTGAATTGAAACTAATGGAATAGAGTTGCTATTTTGCAAAGCAGAACAGTTGGCAAAGGACCTGGAGTTATTTTCTCAACATGCCGGTCGTAAATCTGTAAATATGGAAGATGTCATTCTTTCCGGTGAGTTTTTCAAGCCTTATGTTTCAAGGGTTTCAGCGTCACCGAAATTGAATGATATAGTAATTTGCCAGAAATTCTTATCAACCTAGTTATTCTGTTCTGTGATTCATTTTTATTTGTTTGTGAACTTTCATCTGAACTCTGGATCTTCTAATTCTCATTTGAAAACATGGTTTCAGCACATAGAAACGAACATCTGGCTGCCTTATTGAGGTCCTTCTCCAATGATCTGAAAGCTAAAGAACCCCAATCTGAGAGGAAGAGGAAGAGAGCATCAAAGAAGGAAGACGCGGCAACTAGCAGTGTAGTCCATATTTCAGAATAGCTAGGTATATCTCTGTCTCAGTTTGATTACTAAAGCACTCTCAAAGATTGGACATTACTCCTTGTTGTCCAGGTTTTGCAAATTTATGTTATGTAAGCTTTTCTGCATTATGTGACTTGCTGAAGAGTCCAGAGTAAATACATATGAAAACTTAGCTTGAAGTCAAAAGCACTTCAGATTATACTACTCTATTATCATGTGTTGGTTACTTGGTTGCCATTTAGAGTATCATTCAGATTTCTCTCTTGCTTAACTATATAACCACTAAAATGGTTGGCAAATACCAATATGATAACCACATCCCCCTGGTAATCTGAGCGACAGAAAGCATGACTATTGAGTAGCATTCCCCTAATAGGTTCATTATTAGGATCACATTACTAAAGTTCTGTTTCATTAAGACAAATGAGACAGTGACTATGTATATAATAATATTGTAATGTGAGCAATATCAGTTTGTTTGAGTCTGGTATGACCCCTACTTGGCCCAAGTTTGTTTACTAGTGGGCCAGTCCAATCTGAATTGTGGCCCAATCCAAAACCTGTTTGCCACACCCTAAGGCATTTCATCTATCAGTACATGCCCCCTGGTAAACCTTCTACTTTCCATTTAATACTTTCAATTTCATTGCTGGTGGTTGAGGCCTTGAGGGCAATGCCATCAACCTATTAGGCATGACAATGTGTGATTGAATAAACAGTAGGAAAGGTTGGAAGATTTGATTTTCAATTACGTTTGGACTTGGTTCAGTTCAATTCATATATATAAAATTTCGAAATTTGAAATTGAAAGTTGAAAACTTGAAACCCAAGAAAAAGTGAGTCCCTAGTTTTGTAACTTTGTTTGGTGAATTGTGGAGGGGTGACGAAACTGAGTTACCTTTTTGTCAGGATCAGAGATACTTTCTTTTTTTGGTACAAAGGACCAGAGATATTTTCAAAGCAAAAAAAAAGTCGGTTTAGTCGGGGAATAGTGAATACTAAATAGGAGAGAGAGAGAGAGAGAGAGAGAGAGAGAGAGAGAGAGAGAGATGTGGTTTCAGTTTCAGTTTCAGTTTCTTAAAGCCTTTGTCCTTGCAGTTGTCAGATCCCTTTCACTTCCTGCATAAGCCACGCGCCTTTTTTTAATCTGCACTCAATACTTTCTTCTTCTGGATTCTGAAACCTGTCCACGAGCTAAAGAAATGTGAGCTATACAGCCTATTCTTATGTTTGAGAAAATGAAATGAATTTATAATATTTTCAGGGTATTTATGGAGTCACATTTATAATTAGTAGATTTGTCATAAACAGATTGTTTTTTTGAAGATTTTTTTCGTACGTTTTATCTAAATCGATAATTAAATTAAAATAGTATAACATGCTACATATTTGAAAAGACAAAAAAAAAAAAAAAAAGATACTACCCTCTTTCTAAAGAAATAAACAATAATTGTATCGGATATGTTAAATATAAGGCTTAATTATAAATACACTCATCAATTATAGGGAGTATTTCAGATTAATTTATGAATAAAAATATATTTCAGATTGGTTCACTAAGTAATAGATTTACAAAATAACACATTCGTTATAAATTTTATTAATAAGAATGTTAAATGTCAATGTAGACAGTGTTGACGTGAATTTTTTGAATGATGTTGACACTAAATTTAAATCACATAGATTAATGATGTTATATTTAATTTTATTTTTAGAGGGTTTAAAAGTTTTGTTAATTTTTTAAAAAATTTTTAAAATAATATAATATTATTAATCCATATGGAGAAAAGTTGGTGTTCGCATTATTTAAAAAATCTACGTCATCGTTGTTCAAAGTAATGAAATTCATAATAAATATATTATTTTGTAATTTTTTATTAGTAAATAAATTAATTTAAAATATTTTTTTATTCATAGATCTAAAATATCATCTATATAATTAGTGAGTGTATTTTATAATTGAGCCTAAATATAATTTTGAAATGACTGATTGGTTGACGTATGTTTGTGCTGTGCAATAATAATAATTTAGTAATCATCACCTCAGCCTTAGGAATCAGCATCAGTATAACACGGACCAAAATGAACAGTAGTAATATGCGTGTGGGATTATTTTGTCCGGTTTACATCGCGGGTCCCACCTCGAGAATATGAGAATATCCAATTGGACCGATTCTATGCATCGTCCTCACTGCTCACTTTTCATGGCTCAGACCATTGTTACGTCATCATTCACAAGTCACATAGCCTCGGTTGTAACCGACCGGGTTTCCCTCGGATCTCAACCCGGCTGTCCAGGTCCAGGTCCAGCTACCTCATTTATAATTGGGCCGGGTCACCCAAGGTAATGAATTTTGGTGACAATGAGTATTGAGGACTTGTGTAGTTTAATGGTACCTTTCTCTCAGAAGATTTCTAGTTCGAAATTCGAATTACTCCTACAACTTTAAAAAGATAATTTAAAAAAAAAACCTCTTTCTCTAACATGTTTTTAAACTATTTTGAGGAAGTTTTCTCCACCAAATATTGTATTATAAGTTTATAACCATAATTGATCACGTGACTAATACATGAAAGATTCGTAGTGTAATACAATGGCTATGATTATGACAAAAGAGTTAAGGCAAAAGTTAAGAAATAAAACTAGTTTGTAAACTTTTTATAATATCATTCTTAAGAGTTATTAGAATTTTGATCTCCAAAATCTTTTTGTTTTGATTTTTCACAAAACTTGTATGCAATATTTCATGTAAAATTGTACATGCTCGATTCTATAATTCTATCACAAGTATATATAATACGTGACAAAAAAGATAGATACCTTAAACATAAAATTTTCTAAATGTAACGTATAAGAGTCACCATTCATACATTTAAGTTCAATAAACGCATCATATGCAAAGAAAGCAAGCCATAAATGTACAAAAGAGTCAACTTTCCAAATTGTTTTCATCACATACAAGACTTCTTTCTCTTTCACGTAACAAATAAATATTTACTCCACAGTCTTCTACAAATAAAAGCACTTGTTCTTTTCATAAAATTTATGAACCACAACAGCCAGCCACAGAAAAGTGGTCCTAACACATTTCTCTCCTTTTCCTTTCCACAGCTTCTCTGCTTCTCAACACGCACAAAAGATGAAAGGAGCAGCTTCGAGTATGGAACCCCATGCTTAATTATAGCTTTACAGGTACGTACAAGGAACAGCTTTGAGCTGCCACGTGGCTTTTTTTTGTTTTTTTGTTTATTCCAAATCCCCTCTTTTGAATATGTTGTGAAGCAATGTTAGAATCGGTTTGTTAAGTGTAAGTGACTGATAATTTGTTTCATTATATAAACAATTAGGGATTTTAAATTTATAACTCCAATTTAGATCTTAAATTATGTGTTTTACACACGTCAATATTTTATTTATTGTAAAATAAATAATATTTATAATGTGTCATATATAAATTAATAAAATATTAACACATCATTTAGAATCTAAATTTAAGATTTCTAACACAGCTCTTATCCAAAGAGTAGTCCGCTCATGTTTTTACATTTTTGAGCAGCCAATCATATTTCTCTCAAATGCGATTACAACACACTATAAATAGTCATAATTAACTCCATAAATATTAAAATTTAGATATAAAATATAGAAAAAATAAATTAGTCAGCAACTATAACTGCAGCTGTAGTTACTAGTTGCCTACCTTTGCCGAGTGTTTGGTGATCTAAGATTTGCCTGACGCACGCGCCGCAAATATTGTTTTTATTGTTATGAAATTTGGTGATCTGAGAAGTAAACCGTAAACTCAAAGCAATTAATCAATCACCAGCCTAGTCCAAATTATAGAAGATCCAAACTCTCCAATTCTCTCACCCATAAATAATGCCCATTCGGCTGTCAATTTCATGCATGCAACAGGCTGTAGATCCAACGGCCACGAGGAGGCCACCCATACCACGTGAACCTTTATCTTTAACCGTTTCTGTGTCTCTCTTTCGCTTTCACAAATTACAACAACCGTCCGATTTGCCGGAAACTTGTTCGAAGCTGCGTTGCAAAAATGCTGACCTTCCTGCCTTGCCACGTGTCATGTACTCATGTGTGGCCCAAATACTACATTGCCCTTTTTATTTATTGTTTTCAGTAGTGCTAGACATCCCACATTTTTATACCACAATTTCATACCACCTTATGTGGCAACTTACATGGCATTCATACATTGGATACTAAAAAATAAAAACAAAAATCTAAAAAGAAAAAGAAAAATCTTGTCCAGTAAAATAATGACACGTAAGATGGTATAAAAATGTGGTATAAAAATGTGGTAAATATAACATTATTCTATTGTTTTAGCTTCTAGCCTTCTACTGACTGCACAAATTGACATTTATGCATTTGCTTTCAATTTTGAGTACAACAACAACAAATGGGCAGTAAATGGATTAACAAAGTCAATTACATTGTCAACCCAATTGTCCAAGCTCTGCCTAACACTCTGTACAGTCAAAATTGGACCTTCAAATTTAGGGGAAAATGACAAATTTTGTGTTTGTAGATTACTTTTTGTATCCACAGTGTTATAACTTATAAACATTAGCATTAGCAATTAGGGATAAATTAAGAATTCCGTTATTAAGTTCAAAATAATAACGTAAAGTGAAAATTAAGTCAAATTATGAAAATTTAAGTAGAAAATGAATTAAATTACGCGGATTATATTTGACAAGCCAATAATGTATCCTTAATTATTAAGGTTCATTGATTTTAACTACTAAATTTTAATAACTTTTTAGTTTAGGTACCAAAATTAAATAACATTTTAGATTAAGTACTAGTTGAAAAGTCAAACAAATTAATAAAGTAAAAGGTATTAGAATTTACAAATATTACATCACATGTCACTACAATAAAAAATAAAAATAATATTACATCACAAATATTACATTAATTTATACTATATTATATTAAAAAAAAATTAACCCAGTCACAACTTAACTGTGACTGTCTTGGTAAATTGAAAGAGACAACTAATATCACTATACTATATATCATTTTGAGTAAAAGTATTGTTTTGACCTCTATTTATACTATATTGTAGTATAATTTCTCTAACAAAAATTTGATTAAGTCACAATTAAATTTGAAGTTGTGAGTGTTGTACAGTCACAACTAAATGTGAAGTTGAGACTACATTAGCAAATTTTCAAGATAATATAAAAGCCTCAAGTGCAATTTTGTCAAAATTTTATAAATTTTAACTAACACTCATCATATGTGGGTCAAAGAATAAAAATGTCAAATGGAAAATGGAAAATCAAATGGGCCAACATATTTATGACCTAATCTAAAAAATTACATTTAAATTTGGTAATTCAATTGAAATATTATATGATCTTCATGCTATATCAAAAAATTATTGAGATTTGACATTTAATCCTAATTTTCTATAATTATTAATGTGAAGTAATTACAAATTTACAATAACTTAATTGCACAAATCAAATCAAATTTATAATTTTCCTTGAAACGCAAAAACCATTAACATTGAAAGAACCAAAAAAATCTGTCAGAGAAAAAAGGGAGTCCTGTTGTTCCATTTCGGATATGGATTGTCTTTGTGTACACTATGTTTATGGATCACATGTATCATTAAGCATGTATTCATCTCGTGGGGCCCATCCATCTTCGACTGTCTTGAGGCTACTCATTAAGATGTTATCATAATACCCAAAATTTTTTTTTTTTCTCTAGGAATATTGAATTTTATCATAGAATTAATTACTCTAAGATACATGACAAACATTTTATTTAACTTCTACTATACCTATTGTTCAAATTTAACAATAAGGTCACATTTGTAAGTTATGATATTAAAAAAATATGTTTAAAACCTTAGATATCCTTACCACTTACTTACATCAGATGGATGCGTTCTGCTTAAGAGAGCGAGATCTATTGAATCGCTTTGCCATGGAAGTGTCACAACGTCAAAAACAAGGAGACAGCAAAGAGTACTCAGTCATTCTGGTGAGTGTTTCTTCTCCTTACTAAAACTCCTCCCTCTCTCTCTCTTTCTCTCTCTCTCTCTCTCTCTCTCTCTCTCTCTCTCTCTCTCTCTCTCTCTCTCTCTCTCGATCCACACTGCTCCACACCGAAGCTTCTTGCTCCGGCCTTCCCCCAACGAATGGCGACCACCGGTGTGCTCCCTACACCGGCGCCGACTCAACCCACCCTCCCCGCTGCCGGCTGGCCGCCACCTGCAGCAAATCGATGCAAGAAAGGGGAGTAATGCCACCGACTTCCTCTTTCTATCTCTCTCTCTGTGCTTGATCGAAGCCTTCTAATGGATCTGCAGTTTCACTTGCAGTTTTAGTAACTGCAGTTTCTGAAACTGTAAAATGAACTGAAACTGCAGTTTATTTGAGTTGCAACTGCAGTTTCAGAAATTGCAAATGAATTGAAACTGCAGTTTCAGAAACTGCAAATGAACTGAAACTGCAGTTTATTTGAGTTGCAAGCTTGCAGTTGCTGTGTAAGTGAAACTGCAGTTTCTGAAACTGCAAGTGAACTGAAACTGCAGTTTATTGGAGCTGCAGTTACTAACTGCAAGTGAAACTGCAGTTTCTGAAACTGCAAAGCGAACTGAAACTGCAGTTTTTTTGGATTTGCAGGCTTGCAGTTGCAGAACGATGCTTGTGAGTGAAGATGAACAATTGGCGATTTGGTAAAGTTGAAGAAAGAGATCGATTTGGCCAAAAAAAAAAATATCAGTTTTGGGCTGTTTGTGTAGTTGGTTTGTTTATGATGCATTTCTTTTGGAAGGTGTCCGCATATTGTATTTTGGGGGGCTGGTAGATAGTGTCCGCAAGTTAATAAAAATAGATTGAGTGGTTTTGGTTAATATTTTGCTTTGTCAGTACCTTATAATTAATGAACTCTTTATCATATTCTCTCTCCCAAGGTGGGTTTTTTTTTTTGGGCCAATAGGCCCACTACCCAAGGTGTGTAAGTTTATTGGAGTTTCATCAATAAATTCTTTAAAAATATAATTTCAAAGAAAAAAGTATTTTCTTACATAATATAACATTTCGGGGACACCAGACACCTATCCATTATCAAAGAGACCAACAAAACTTTATTAAAAAAAAAAAAAAAAAGAGACCAAATCTCAATATAAAAAAAGTACTTCCACTTCGTTCACACTTAACCTAATAAAATCAGGATGTTAAGGCCTGAAATGGCCATGACCCCTCACCTAATAAATCTGATGTTGGCTCTGCCACTGCACTTAACAACTAGATCTAAAATTGAATTAGCTCTCTAATAAATATGTAAAAAATAACCCTAATTGAAAATAACTAACTAGGTAAAAGATGTATGTATTAATTACAGACTGAACTCAATTCCCTCGAATCTTCTTTTCTTACATACAGTACTACTTTATTCTTCCTTTTTTGTTTTTCATGTATTATTCTTTTCTCCCCACAACCTTTTTTCTTTTCTTTTTTTCTCTTTGGTTAGCAATCAGTTTTTGTATCTCCTTTGTTCAAATAATATTATACAAGATTAATTGTTCCTAACCAACGCTAAAAGACATATTGATGAACTATTAATTTAGAGAACATATATATATATATATGCATTCAAAACATACCTTATTTGTCACAGTTATAAATGTGGATTTAAAATGTTTAGAATAAAAATATTTTGAATATTTGGGAGAGAATTGTGGATGACGAGTTGGTCGCTGAGGTTCCTAGCCTTATGAGCCAGTTTGCTGTCATCTCATTTTATTTTTTCGTACTTGTAATAAGGTAGTACATCACTTAGCGAAATTTAGTTTATTTTGTGAATACTCATTATTTTGGCTGAAAGAGGGGCTACATTCGCTATTTAGCCAAGCTCATGTAAATGCACATTTGAGTATTCATAATTTGGCGGCTTTTGCCATCAATAAAAAATTAAAAACAAATATTTTGAATATTTGTATTTTTATACAACATAAGAAAAGTAATTTTTTTTAAGGGTTAATTACAAATAAATTAATAAAAAATTTTACAATTATATTTTAGTCACTATTGACCAAAATGAAAAAGATAAATTACAATAGCTAGATTAATAAACATATATTACTATTCAGATTTAAATATGTATTAAGTTTGTATTTAACTGTTACGCAGCAAAACGGTTTAGGATTTACCTCTCAGGTTTAGTGAGCCATTAGCTCAAGAACCCTAAACCTCATTTCTAAACTCTAAACCATATTTATATACCATGCACCTCATTTCTATATCACTAAATTAAATTAAGGCAATGTCATAATTTTACGCCCATAAGTAATAGAAAAAAAAAAGAGCAAATTGGTATTTTATAATACACCAAAATACATAACATCATCAAGTTGGTTGAGCTTATTAATTAAAATGAGAAATAATTTCAAAACACCTTTATGAGAAAAGAAAATTTATATTGATCATTATGTAATATAAAAATGTTTTATTAATTTAAATATAATTTGTTAATTTTTAAAGAGATAATTAGGCTTAAGTTATTTAGAAAAACAGTTTTTAGATGGAAACCGGAAGTGTTTTAAAATTTATTAAAAAAAATTTTAATTCATAATAAAGTTCTTTAATTTATAAGAATTTTTTTAATTTATAAAAAAATCTTTTTAATTCATAATAAAGTCCTCTCATGATTTGAAGGGTATTTCCCTTGATTTAAAAGGTATATCTCCTTCTAGAGTGTAGAGTGAGATTTGTAGAACCTCCGTGTTAAGTTTTGACTCCAAAATTTCTATAATCTTAGAATTAAAACCTAACATAAAGTCATTAAAGAAAAAAATAAAAGAATTTAATTAAAAACTCTAAATTACTACTGATTTTAATTTTAAAAAAAATTGAATTCTATTTTTTTTTTTAACATGAACGTAAGCATGGGTTATTGATTAATATGGTTTGATTGGTTATTTGCTATTCAAAAGTTGAGCAATTTTATCACCTCATATGGTTTGATTGATATAGCCATATAGGTGGGCCAATATCTGTGATGGTACTTCCCAACTCTGCTCAAGGACGTGACACCTTGATATTCACAATATATTGGGAATATAATAATATTTTCAAATACCAATTTCGTCAATGATTATGACTTGGATTCTTTATCTTGTAGACTTGTCCCTCACCTTTTCATCGAGAGATTATGGTTTTGTATATTTTATGCAAAACTTTCAATAATGTTCAAAATAGCTGTACTTCCATTTTAAAGTAAGAATAAAGATGAATAATGAGATTGGACTTTATAGGTTTAGATTTTAATAAATATATGCGTTGTCTTTAAAAGTTAATAAAAAATAATAATGCATAATGATAAGTTTAGTTTTAAGTTTTTAGCTCATGATATGTTGGTTAATGATATGATTGATGATAAACGAGTTTTGTTAGTGTAAATTTATTGATACAATTAATTAAACCAAATGTTGTGTTAGTGTGGGGTTAATTATTTTAACACAAAACAATATGATACAATACAATCCGATTATACAAACCGGCATAATTTTTTTTTTATAAATGACTCATTTTGATGTGGGTTGAACTATTTTAATCACAAGTATATTTCATTACTTTTGTAACTTTTAACGCTATTTTTAGACTATAATACCCCTCATATCCATCCGGACATATTAGACTTGAACATTTTTATACATATAGTTAGGTGCATTGATATCTTGACCTATTCGAGCAACTATAATCTCATTTTTAGATATTTTTGACATTTCACATTATAACAATGCATAATTTTATTTTCTTAGATTAAAATATTTTAGTCTCCATTAATTTTAATTTTAACGAATCATTTATGAAATTACATTTACCTCTTGTGACAAAAAATAAAGAAAAAAGCTAAAGTAAAAAAAGTGATTTGACATTTTTAACTTTAAACAACAAAGAAAAAAGAAGCTTATAGAATGTTGGGTTGGGACACCAGATGATAGCTCCGAGTATCTGAAGCAGCTTTTGAACTAGTTAAAACAAAAAACTGGAGGACACGTGGGGGAACATGAGCACATCGCATAAATACTTTCTCAAAATCTCCCGCGTTCAAATGCTGGGGCCCACCCAGCTGCCTGACGATCAGCTCGGCTTCACTTGCTTCGAATACGAACCCCATCGCCATTGATAGTGGACCACACTGATGGATTCATATTTGATGGTTCGCCCTCCGATATTAACTATAAAAATTAGTAGTAGGCTAGTAGCCATTATTATCTGACATTGACTTTACTATTTTCAAGCAAAAATAGCCCTAAATAATTTAGGCTCCGTTAACATACAGGTATTAGCACCTCAATTTATTAACCAAAACCACCCAAAGCCACTTTTTTTCTTTGCGGGCCAACTACCACAATTCTATTATTCTTTTACGGACACCACATCCACTGGATCCCCGCGCTACAGTAAAGCCCATCTGCCAGCGCATTGTTTTGACGAAAATAGGGATAACAAAAATTAAAAATACCTGCCGTGTCCTCACCAGCTGCAACATGCCAAAACACCAATAAACTGAAACTGCAAGTCAGCAACTCCAATAAACTGCAGTTTCAACTCTAATAAATTGCAATTTCTGCAGTTTCAGTTCACTTACAGTTCCACAAACTGCAGTTTCAGAAACTGCAGAAAGTTCACTTGTAATTCCAGAAACTGCAGTTTCAGTTCACTGTAAACTGCATAAACTGCAGTTTTTTATGCAGTTTCAGTTCACTTGCAGTTTCAGAAAGTTCACTTGTAATTCCAGAAACTGCAGTTTCAGTTCACTGTAAACTGCATAAACTACAGTTTTTATGCAGTTTCAGTTCACTTGCAGTTTCAGAAACTGCAAAAAAACTGCAGTTCTAGAAACTGCAGAAAAATGCAAAAAACTGCAGATAACTGCAGTTTCAGAAACTGAACTAAACAAAAAAAATCAATAACCTAAACATAATCGGGGAAAGGGCTCATGCAGATCGGTAAGTCTGAGCTCTCGAAGGGTAAAATTGTCGAAGCACAGATAAATTAAAAATAACTAAAAACTGTCATAAGGGTAAAATTGTAAAACTGCATCACTTAACACACGCCAGCTGGTAAGCAGCCCACTCAGCTGCAGTCAACTAAAGCACATGCAGTCAAATTAACCTAATTGTTAATAAAACTAACCTAATTATTATATATTAATAATAGTGGTATTACAAGTTAAAAACCATAGCAAATATGTAGTTATGAGTAATTATTTCAATAATTTATTGCTTTTGTTTATTTATTTATTTTTGCCAAACAACACTTTTGGTTTTTATATTTTATGAAATTTTCACTTTTGCCATTTTTTGTAACTTTAGTCATGTATTTACCATATGGTATCAACTAAGTCAAAATCTTTAATCTTGTTTAAACTATTGACAAAAATTTAATGTGGAGCCACGTGCTTTGGACGTGAAATGACATTTCGAACATTTTATTCCACCTAAATACATATTTAGGTCTCTACCCACTATTAAACACATTCATTTTGGTGTTGAAATGCTTTTTTTTTTTTTTTAATTGCTTGTATTTAATGGTGAATAAAGGCTTAAAAAGGCATTTATGCAGAGTAAAATGTTTGAAATGCCACTCATATGCGAAGCACGTCAAATTTTTCATCAATTATTTAAATATTGTTATTACTTTAGATTTAATTGCTATGGTATTAGAATTACAAGATTGAAATTACCAAAATTAAAAGAGCATGATTAAATTAAAATTTTCATGAAAGTACATCGACCAAAGTATCATTTGGCCTTTGTTTTTTTATTCTCAAACAATTGAAACTGTTGAACAATAACTAACAAAATATAGGAGAATTGTTCCATATTATTTAAATTATGTGTCTTGTGTTAGCTTATTCATTGTTTATTTGTATATGTAACAAGGAGAAAAAACACATTTGTGTAAATATAATGTTGATACGATTTAAGGGTTGAAACTATTAAACAATTTCACTTGATTATACTGAAACAGTTCTATAATTCTATCCAAAAAAAAAAAAAAAGACCGAATTATATGAAAAATCTTTGTACGAGTCATATTATTTATTAAACCCTTCATTTGAGCTTAAAAAAGAAAAACCCTTAATTTTAACCTACTATCTTTCTATTGAGTTCAAATCTATCTTTTCGTTTGGAGCTGGAAATTGCCATCATTAAGGAGAATTTGATTACAGCCTTAAGTTTAGCCATAACTCATAAGCTATATAAAGTAAATATAGAAAAGGCAAAAGGAAAAATAGAAAACAAGAGAAGCAAAAAATAATTGATTGGACATGTGATTTGGTATGTGTAAGCAAAAAAATACTGATTAGTTGCCTTTTTTTCCACGAAGATAAGGAACATAGTGACATACGAGTCCTACAACATAGCATAGATTAATGGATTTAATTTAATGAAACAATTAAAGAGGATTAATTAACTGTGTATTATTCGTGGAGTAGAGAAGAGTTAGGATCTTGTATTTGTTGCATTAACTACGTAGGACAGCTTAGTAGGTGAGTTCTGTTTTGTAATAAAGCCTTTTTGTTCTTAAAAATACCCAAAACATTTCGTACACGACACTCACCTCGAGCCAGCCGGAGGGATCGAAAGGAAGGAAGGAATGCGTTTCTTATGAACACAGAATTGAGAATACATCCACTTCCACCCTGTAAGGCTGTAGCCAATGAAAGAAATCTTCCTAACTCCTAATAATGTTTAACAAACCAATCCAATTATCCAAACTTCGTATATATGTAGTTTAACCACCTAACAGACAACATTTTTCTTAGAGGAAATTACAGATTTAGTCCAGTTATTTTATACCTAGTTCAATTTTGGTCCACAATCTTTTTTAAGTTCTGTTTTGGTCCACTAATTGTTTCACTTGTTCAATAAAGGTCCAGATTTGTTTTCTCAAATTTGGCCTGCTTTTTACCCTATCAAATCTCACCCAAATTCAGCAAATATATACTTGTTTTAAAGCTATGCATTTCTTCTTTACAACCATATAAAGATCATTCAAATTGGAGTTCTAAAACTCAAGATAATTGACCCTAAAGTAGGGTACCCAAAACTGCCAATTTTTCAAATTTCACAAAATCTCAATTCTCTTAGATTATAATACTCCAAATTTGTTTTTATGACTAAGAAATGATGAAATATAACTTATACTTCAATTATAATTGAAGAAAACACAACCCAAAAAATTTAAAGTCACAAATCTGGACCTTTATTGAACAAATGAAACAATTAGTGGACCAAAACAGAACTTAAAAAAAATCGTGGACCAAAATTGAACTAGGTATAAAATAAGTGGACCAAATCTGTAATTTCCTCTTTTTCTTATTATTTAAAGTTTGGGCACAATACCATGCTCTTGCTTGTGGGTTAGGTCATTTTCCATTTTAATGAATGTGATTTTAGAAAAAAACAAAAAAGTTTTAATGAAATTCATGAGGTGTATTTTAAGTTTGCAATTAAGACTAATTAAATTACCACATTAGGTGATATTTAAATTTCTTTGATACCAAGGTCCCGTTTGGTTCCTAGAATGGGGTCCTTTTTTTATTGTTGGGCTAGAATAGAGTTCTTGGTAAATTAATTACTATGCATTTTTCAAGGAAAGGGAATGTAAGATTCCAATTTCTATACATGTTTCATAATGCTAAAAAAGAAATCATGACTTTTTTTTTTTTTTTTTTTTTTTTTCTGTAGGCAGAAATAAGAAATAAAAATTGTTCAAAGTTTCAATTATACCTTTATTTATTATGGTATTCTTAAAATTGGCAATTTCGTCTTGAAAAGTTGTAATTTATGTTTTTCCGTCGGAAATCAAATTAGAATGTAAGTTGATTGGAGGGTTTTACTTTCCTCATTTTGGGGCATCACTTTCTCACAAAGTAGGAATTATTTTTCCAATGATGCACTTACTAAACATGAAAATGTACTTGTTTTCCCATTTCCAAGCCTCCAATTTACAAACCAAACAAAGCCTTAGTAATTGTTTTATGATATGAATAATGTATGGATCGTTTGCCAAATTATGATTTAGACAAGGATAATGTTAGAGATCCCCAATTTTACCGAAGTGCAACCAATTATGTAGGCACCAACTCCCGGTTACCCCACCTGAAGCTAGCATATACTCGCTATGGCGAAGAGGCCATTTTTCGAGTGGCACTAGGTGTTGCGGCTCCCTTGGTGAGTCGAAGTAGGGCTGTCGCCTCCCTTGAAAGAGTATTAGAGGCCGTATTTTATAATCCAAAAGATTTCATCCCAGTAGTAAAATTCATTTCTGACTTGGCTCACCTGCCTTTAAAATTGGGTCATTTCATACAAGTTTATTGCTAAAAGTCCCTATAGTTGAATTATAATCACTTCACAAGAAAGAAAAGAAATTTTATCCATAAATGAATGTACACCCAATGAATTATTTCTTAAACATATGCTACATAGTATTCACCCACCTTATTTTGAGAGTATTATTTTTAAATAACTTAAAACTAATAATGCCACATATGCCACATCACTTGGAATCCAAATTTTATATATAAATTTAGAATCTCTACCACTACTCTTTACACAATAAAACATTTATCTTCATATTCAAATTCAAGATAAGTCAAGTGTAGTAAACTCTTGAGCAACAAGATTTCCACCAAATGAAAATTTCCTAAATAAGTAAATAGTACAATTATCCAAAAAAAAAAAAAGGTTAAACAAAAAAAATAGTCCACAAACTTTACACTGATTTTCAATTTGATCAATTAATTATAAAAAGTATCAATTTGATTTACGAATTTTCCAAGTTGTACCAAAGCAGTACAAACGTTAACTTCTATCCAAAATTAACAGAATTGGTTGCATAAAAATGTGATGAACATACTGAAATACCCTTGAAAATATGGTCACTTGTTGTGCATATGACTAGTTTCTGTTAAATTTTTTGATAGAAATTAATGTTTGTATTATTTTGGTATAACTTAAAAAATTTGTAAAACAAATTGACATTTTTTATAATTAATAAACTAAATTGAGAGTCATTATAAAATTTATTGACTATTTTTGTATTAAAAAAAAGAAAAAAAAAAGCCCAAACTGACAAACGGAGTAGCCAAGTAGCGAAGGAAAGTAGTAAATGGGGAATTGGGTCGGGTCATGAAGTCAAAACTGTCAAACTGAAAGGTAACTGACTGGTTAAGATTTTGAAGAAGAAGAAAAAGAGCGTGAGGGGTGTGAGGGCTGAGGGGTTTGTTTGTGTGTCCAAACACTCCAACTCCACTCCACCGAATAAAAAGGTCTCGTGTTTATAGGATTTGTTTGAGTTTTGAGTTTCCATGATTTTATCCACAACACACACAAACACACAGACACACAAAGAAACCCGCGCCCATCTCTTTTTCTCTTTTGTCTTCTTCTTCGTCTTCCTTTTCTTTTTTTCTTTTCTCATTTTTTATTTTATTTCCAAACCCAACTAACACCTCTCTCTCTCTCTCTGACGCTCTCGAATTAAAAAAATCAAAAACCAGCTTTCAGTATTTATTCTCTTCTCTCTCTCTCTCTGCAACTCAGCGACCGGCGGGAGCTCAATCTCGCCGGAATTCTGCTCCTTTTCTATCCGAAATCTCCATTTTCTCCTACTCCAAGCTCCGATCGCTCAAAATGACCACTTTTCTCGTTTCCGGAGCAAAGAATGATTAGGTAGAACCATACAAAAAAAAAAAGAGAGAATTTTTTTTTTCTTTCGTTTTGACATTCTCTCTCCAATCTTGTGGTGAGTGACAGAGTGAGAGAGCTTGCAATGCTGCGAGAGAAGAAGACGAAACAGATGCTGAGATCCCTTGCTGTATCATAAACTTCATTTTTTATTTTAAAGTTTTGATCTTTGTCTGAATCTTCTGAATTTTGGAGCTGGATTTCGGACATGGTGATCAATTATGCTGATGCGGCTTCTGTTGTTGTATTAGGTCAGGCCCTTTTCTTCTTTTGTGCTTCCTTCCTATTTTTACTTTGTTTTTTTAGTATCCATATTTTTTTTTTGGTGATTTTTGAGTTTTGAATTCCTCTCCTTTATGTAAATTTTCAAACTTGATTTCGTTTTTCGACTTTCTTAAATTTTCAAGGGTTAAATTTCAGCTCTTTATTTACTTTTTTTTTTGTCGGCGTTACTTTGATTCATCTAGGTTGCTCAGGAACTGAGGAAAACAAAAGGATTAAGTTTGATTTTGTTTTCCTACCTTTTCTCTGCAACCAAATGGGGCAAGTTTGTTTGGTTGTTGGTAGGTAAGCAAACATTTTCACTATCTTATTATTTGCCATTTCCATCGTCTCTCAGGCTGTAATTTAACACACACAAAAAAAACATCTTCAATTTTGATTTTTGATTTTTTTTTTTCTAATGGTAGAGCCTGATGAGTTACTTAAGGATTGGCATTATGTGATCTGGGTTGTCTGTTTGAAATTTCAAAGTGCCCTTCTTCTCAATTTTGCTTTAGAATTTTTTGGTTATGTAATATCTGAAGGGGATCATCATTACTTATTGTTGTTATTATTATTTCTTTTTTCAGACAATGAAGGTGCCATGTAGTATAGATAGAGTCGGCAAGTGAGAAAGTTTGAGCCTTTTACTTTTATTTCTGGGGTGATCTTTTCTGGTTTGCTGCACGATGCCATTTGAAATAATGGATCAAAGGGGCGTATCTGTCTCTTCCCATTTCTATGAAGAAATTCCTTTTCCTTCTGAGGTAATTTCTTGTCTTACTATATGTTGAAATTCTTCTATTTTTAGGATTTTGGAAAGTTTCGTTGAATATATGGCACTGGTGTTTATTCAAGGCTTTTATAAACTTTTAGAATTAATAATCATCTCCTCATTTTAGCACATCCTACATGTTTTCAATTGTTCTTTTTATTTAACCCTTTGTCAAACTTGATTCACCAGAGACAAGTTGGACTTCAGAAACTGAGAACCATGAATGGTCACCAAGGTGAGCAGCATTGAGTTTGTAATTTGTTTGAGACAGTCTATCAGTTGATTTGTCTTATCCAGCTATATTTTCTGTTATTGTTTCTTGGGGTTTAGTTATATAAGTCATGGAGATTAGCCTCTTTATGGAAACTATTATAAATTTTTGAGTTTAAGAGACTATACTCTTCACCTATGCTAGTACTCTAAATTTGAACAAAAAGATTGCTCTGTGAGAACTTTTTACTTAGCTCTTCGTGTGTAAATTTTTTCCTTCAGTGGGAGTGGATGGAACAGTGCCTACACCTAGCAGCATGTTGGATCCTTCATTGCCCTTAAAAAAGGTTTTACCAATTGGGACACAATCAGTGAATTACTTGGAAATGCCACAATCCAATCTGGCTGGAGATACCTCAAAGGCCTCATGGAAACCTATGGATCATCATCCAAAATTGTGGTCAGACTTGTCCACAAAGCCAACATCTTATAGCTTGGTTGGAAGCAAAACTGTTATTAATGGTGCCCAACATGAAAGTAGTCTGTTTTCAAGCTCATTGTCTGAAATCTTTAGTAGAAAGTGTAAGCTTTTCTTTTCATTTGAAATTGTTGGGATTAGCTTTTAGTTGAGTAAATTTAAGCCGACTGCATTTGCCTTAGCACTACTTGATTGATGTATAACTCCTTGCATTTTCCACAAATGTGCATATATTCATTATCTTAACATCTTTTTTTTTTTTTTTTTTTGGGAAAAAAATTGCAGTGAGATTACTAAGGAGTGATGTTATATCTCATCAATCTACTAATACCGCTGCTTCCCAACATGAGGAAGAACCCTTTGAATCTCTTGAAGAAATTGAGGCACAAACCATTGGAAATCTCCTCCCTGATGAAAATGATTTGTTTTCTGGCGTGATAGATGAGCTGGGTTATAATGCTCATGCTAATAGTGGTGACGAATTTGAAGATTTTGATCTCTTTAGTAGTGGTGGCGGCATGGAATTAGAAGGAGATGACCATTTATTTGCAGGACTTAGTGACTCTGATTTTGGTAGGGGAGTTTCCAATGGTCAAGGGGGTTGTAATGGCTCAATTGTGGGTGAACACCCTTATGGCGAGCACCCTTCTAGAACACTTTTTGTCCGAAATATTAATAGCAATGTTGAAGATTTGGAATTGAAGGCTCTTTTTGAGGTGCTTATAGCTCCTTTATGAGTTTTTATATTTACAAGTCCATGCAAGCAAGTCAAAGAAGTTTACCTTGCTAATTAAATTGATAATTGTATTTTGTTCTGTTAGCAATATGGAGATATCCGGACACTTTACACAGCCTGCAAGCATCGTGGGTTCGTTATGATATCTTATTATGATATAAGGGCCTCCCAAAACGCACTAAGAGCACTTCAAAATAAGCCACTGAGGCGTAGGAAGCTTGACATACATTATTCAATACCCAAGGTATGGTGGTCACTTAGTGACTTTTGATATATGTGCTAGGTTCACCACTTTTTTCTTTCCTGGCTTGTTTATATATCTTGTGATGCTTTGTTGCTTCATGCTTTAGTACTTGTTTATATGTCAGGATAATCCGTCTGATAAGGATATTAACCAAGGAACGCTGGTGGTGTTCAACCTTGATTCTTCTTTTTCTAATGATGAGCTTTCTAAAATTTTTGGATCTTATGGAGAAATTAAAGAAGTACGTTATTCAATTTTTCCATCTATTATCTTGCTTTGATTTAAGAGGGATGAAAGGACTTTCCATATTATGTGTTTTTTTTCTTGTTTTTTAGATCCGTGAGACTCCACAGAAGCGCCATAACAAGTTCATAGAATTTTATGATGTTAGAGCTGCAGAAGCTGCTCTTCATGCATTGAATAGGAGTGAGATTGGTGGGAAGCAGATCAAACTTGAACCAAGCCGCCCAGGGGGTGCAAGAAGGAGGTATTGAAAATATACTCTTCCTATTGCTCACCTATAGTCTTGTAATGATTACATATAGCCCTTATTAAAAAGGGGGATTATGGTTTTCTATGAGTTATCCTTTCGGAGGTTTTGGTCTTAACAGAGGCAAACTTTGGTTCTGTTGCCTCATTTGTTGATCTTATTCTCCTTTGGATATTCTGTTTGTGGATGTGTTGCTGTTCCATTTAACATGTTTGTTTTTTTTTTGTTCCATCAAGTTTGAATTTCTTAAACTTATTTTTATGATAAAACATTCCCTTTTGTAGTTTGGTTCAAGTTTCTGAGCAGGATCAAGATGAATTTAATTTCGGTCATAGCCCTGGTGACAATTTATCAGCAGGATGCAAGGGTATGATTCTGCTTGTTAAGAATTCTTGCTTGAATTTGTGTTTATCTTCTTACAACAAAATGTATTCCTGGCTCTTTTTACAGCGACGTTTCGTCCTGGAGTGGCTGCATCAAGCTGCATGGTTAATGGATCTAACCTGGGTTTGCATTCTTCAATTCGTTCACCTGTGAGTGCATTTATTGAAAATGCTTTACCTCATCAGAGTTCCAGTGTTCCAAATACCTTGCCCTGTCCGGCGAGAGTGGCATCTACAAGCAAACAATTTGGCCTTTTGGAGTCCAATCACTCTCTGGATGAAATGAAGTTTGGTAACCAGTGCATTCCCAATTTCCATCCTCATTCCTTACCTGAGTATCATGACAGTTTAGCCCATGGCATTCCTTGCAACTCTTCTAGTGCTATTGCAAACATGACTAACAATCTAGGCCTTAGAGTGACAGAAGGAACAGACAGAAGGCATACTTGTGGAGTGAGTGCAAATGGGCACCCCATGGAACTCAATGGAGGAGGTATATTCAGTATATAACTTTGTGTCATTATTGTATACAGTTCTCTCCTCAGGTCCTGAAATTTATGGATAAGATGTATAATGGGTGAGCTGTATCTCAATGCATCTTAACGTCCATATCTGTTTTAACAACGGAAACATTATCTCTCTTATCTCATTGAAGGACCTTATGGGAGAATCGTTGTTGTCTTATCTCTATATTTTATAGCAATGTCTGAGAATCTGAAACATAACCTTGTTGAATTTGCTCTCTGTTTTCTCTTTTCTTCCAAGCCTGGCCCACCTTATCCTTTCTACATTTGGTTCCCAATTTAGCACCATGTGTTTCACATTCTAGAATTTGATGGTATATTCTTATTCATTTTTTTCCTGGCTGTAAAGAAGGATGAATTCATCACCTGTTACATCTTTGTTTCTCTTATTCTTACATGGCATTGTTCAGGTCTGACTAATTGAGGGATGTAGGAATTGTGTTCAAAATATTTATAATTGAATGATGGGTCCTATCCTGCCTTTTTATGGTGCTAGTTTCTATATAGTTTGGATGTAGCCCAGAGTTTGTCTCTTATCATTACCAAATCAGTGTACCATTTCTTTGCATTTTGGATTAGGTTGATGTCAGTCTTAAATTTATAGTTACTATTCTGGTGAATTTGTTGCTTACAAGTCTTTTCTTATATAGCTTTTGGATCTCCTGGAAATGGGAACTGCCCTGTTCATGGACATAATTTTGTGTGGAATAACTCCAACTCATATCAGCAGCATTCTTCAACTCCCACCATGTGGCAGAATTCGCCATCGTTTATCAATGGTCCTCATGCACACCGCTTTTCACAAATGCCTGGATTCCCTAGAGCGTCACCTCATATGCTAAACGGTACCTCGCCTGTGCGCCACCATGTAGGATCAGCACCAGCTGTTAACCCTTCCCTTTGGGAAAGGCATGCCTATTCAGGGGAGTCTCCTGATGCTTCTAGCCTTCACCTGGGTTCTCTTGGCCTTTCATGTTTTCCCAGTAGTCCTCAGTTGCATCCTATGGAAATTTCTTCACACAACATCTTTTCTCTTGTCGGTGGAAATTGCATGGACACCCGGAAACGCTCTTCGCAGCAGATCGGCCACCTTTTTCCTGGGAGGAATCCGATGATTTCAATGCCTAACTCTTTTGATTCTCCTAGTGAACGTGTTAGAAACCTGTCTCACCGAAGAAATGAAGCAAATTATAATAATGCTGATAAGAAACAATATGAACTTGATATTGACCGCATATTGCGTGGGGCAGACAGCCGAACCACACTTATGATAAAGAACATTCCCAACAAGTACGTATATGGCCCCCTAGCTTTTCTAATTTCTGGCATCTTTTCTTTTTACTTTATACTCAACATGCCGTTGGCAGCTATTTCTGGATGAACATTTTCTTATTTTTGAACGGCCTCTAATGATACAGGCAGGCAATAAATATTTGCTGATTTTGTACAGAATACTAACCCTACTACCATACTAAGCAAGTAGGCATTAACTGTAGCATTGACTGCTTAGCTTAATCTAATCCCATTTATAAATTTATTACATAACTGCATAAATGAAAAAGAAACTGAGGATCTCTAACATTTCTACCATAGTACCTGCTACAGTACTCATGGGCTACAATACTATGGTAACTGTGGATTCTCAAAACTGCAATAACCATATTTTCTTAAAATGGCCATCTAGTTGTAGATAGTGCTGTTCCTGTTTTGCTCAACTAATTAATGGTTTTACAGGTATACTTCAAAGATGCTTCTTGCTGCAATTGATGAGCAATGCCGAGGAATCTATGACTTTCTTTATTTGCCAATCGACTTCAAGGCAAGATTATTGTTTTGTATTTAGTCTTTATTGGGTAGAGAACGCATGTTTTTCTAATTCCAATTTTGCACATATAACTTTCACAGAACAAATGCAATGTGGGATATGCGTTCATCAACATGATTGATCCTCATCAGATTGTTCCATTTTATAAGGTTCGACCAACCAAGTGTGATTGACATTTATTTTAGTCATCTGGTCAAAGGAATAATCTTTTTTATAGCTGTGACATAATTTCATCTGTTTCTGCCTTTTGATGACACTAGCAAGTAAGAAAAGATTATACATCTCTTTCAGGCATTCAATGGCAAAAAATGGGAGAAGTTTAACAGTGAAAAGGTGGCATCACTTGCATATGCTCGTATTCAGGGAAAATCTGCTCTTATTGCCCATTTCCAGAATTCAAGCTTAATGAATGAGGACAAACGCTGTCGCCCTATACTGTTCCACACAGATGGTCCAAATGCTGGTGACCCGGTAAGATATCATGACATGAACTGTCCTGACTACTTAATTCCCCTTTTAATCCGTCATGAATCTATGTGGTCTTTTCTTTTTTGGGACTTTTCCCTGTTCATGTTGCTATGAAGAAAGGAAAATTGTTATTTTTGAGAATGTTGGTCCTAGTTAGGTAACCTCTATGTTGTAATGGGTTGTTATCGAGATATTATCTTAAATGGCTTTTGAGTGGAGTGGTGATGGTCCTAGCTGTGTTAAAGTGGATCTTACATCAGGTTGTTTATCTCCCCACAGGACCGAGACTGACCCTTTCTTTATCTGTGTAGGAACCTTTTCCCATGGGTAACAACATCCGATCAAGACCGGGAAAACCTCGAAACAATGGCAATGAGGAGAACCATAATCAAGGGAGCCCTTCAGCATCTGCAAATGGAGAGGAAAATTCCAAAGGAATGGATTCTTCAAAGGAGTTTGATTGAGCAACTTGGTCAAACCGAGATCACTAACCATTCAACCTAATATCAGAGTACATCAACTACACCATTCCAATTCTCTATATCAGGGGTGGTCTATTGACTTCATTTTTGACTATAGAGGAGTACTTCTACAAGGTTTTGGACTACCTAAACCAAGAGGGGTTACTACTTCACAACATTTTATGTTTCTCTGATGCTTTCGTAATGAAGCCAACTATGAGTATAGAGTATGGATTAACATAAGCTTAAAATTTTTGAGACTTGTTTGTGAACAATATATCTCAGTGTATAGGCAGGCATTCTCAGGACGTTGTGCTAAGATTTACCCTTCCCTTGCTTTTTTTATTTGTTTCCCTTCACCACGTGGGCCCTTTTTCTGGTTGGCCAAGGATAGAGACCCACTAGCACATTTGAAAATTCTGGTTGAAATTTTTGATATGCTAATATTACTTGGATGCTATTTTCTCCTGTATCTTGATAGTATCTCTTTTGACCCTTAGAGGTCACCATTACTCTTGAATTGGAAATGCTTGGCAGCTCTGAAAATGATTGGAGCAATGTGTTTGGATGGCGCGAGTTACTTGGAAGAGAGGAGGAGTGGGGTGGGTAGTTGGTCTCATTTTATTGAGAGGGAGAGAGAGCTTAACTATCAATCGTGTTCATGCATGTAGTGGTTCATAATGTAACATGAGTAATATTGCTCTCTTGTAAGATCTCACATTTTATATTATTAATGACAATTAAGATCATTGGTGACGTAGTCACTAAAATCATTCAATAGTGCATGGTCTTAATAAATTGTTGATTAAGATAATAAAATTTTGACATTATATTATCAAATTATCATTTATATAAAATCATGTTTAAATGTGTGATCTTAAGTAACATTTTGATCATCCGATCAACTGAAATTATTAATAAAATGAAATCATTTTCTTTTTATCAGGAAAGGAGAAATAGATAAGCTCGAAGTTCACCAAATGCAATCATATCTAGAATATAAATCATCGTTGACATATTTAAAAATTTAATAAACATGATATTATCAATATTATTAGTTTATTACTTTTTGTATCCCAACATATTGCTCCAAATAAAACACTTTATTTTTATTTTTCTAAGCAAAAATCATAGACAAGAGAAATGATGGAAGTTTTCATTTATTCGATTAAAAAATGATGGAAGTTTATTAATGGCGAATAGTGATTGACATCCTATTTGGGTTTCTTTCCAAGTACCAACGGCGCCTATTTTCTAATCGAAGTTTCCTTTTTCTGGCGCTCGCCGATAAAAAACTGGAGAGTGCCCGAAGAAGGGTTGCAGAGAATGAGTTCTCTTCTGAAGAAGCCCAAGGCAGAGAAGGTAGACATAGACGACGACGATGAAAACGAACAACAACAACAGCAAGTAGCAGTAACGACCCAGATGGCCGAAGAGAACGGTGACCCAGATAGCAGACAAGAGCAAGAAGAAGCTCTGGTTGCTTTGATTGAGCACCGCACACGTGAAGTCCAACACCTTCGCCAGCGCGTCTCCTATTACAAATCTCAGGTTGCGTCCCACCATTCATATTTATATACTACTGTCTCTCTTGTTTTGATCATTTTCGGTGATGACAATTTTTTTTTATTTTTTTTGGGGTTTGTAGGAATGGTTCTTTGTTTGTTTCCATTCATGTGTTGCTGCTGTATACTATGTGTCATGGGTTTTCAATAACTTGCTATAAAGCTTCTCAAGGTTTAGTCTTTTGCTGATTCTTGCTTGCACAAGTTGAACATTTTACTAGTTTGGTTTGAACTACTCTTTTTAATCAGACTGTGTATGTTTTGCATATTGGGTTTTTGGCCTAAACTAAATTCATGGCATATGGACACCTGGGGAGATAACACTCAAAAGATTTTTCTTTTTGTTCATTTGGGTTCTTAAAATGAAGGTTAGAAATCAAGAACTCACGCTCAAAAGTTGTGGGTTTGAGTCTGACCATAAGCATTCCTCACTGTTTATTTACTTGTCAAATTGTTTTATTTGAGCCCATTGATTGCATATGGCTCATAGTGGTTTCAAATGAAAATCACCAAGTCAAGACACCTATCTAATTTTCTTAGATGTGCCCTCAAAACAATGAGTGTTTCTAGTGTTTCTATGTTTTTTTTATCCGTCAGATGCCCTCCAAAGGAATCTAGCCACTAATTATTTATTTGGAAAAGGCTTGCAGCTTGAGGAAGCAGAGAAGAGGTTAAATGATTCCGAAACTAAGTTGGCCCGACTTCGATGCCAAAACAGGGTAGTGTCAAGTAAGGGTTCTCAGAGTAATGGAATTAAAAGTGCAAAGGTGGAGCCTAGATCAACGAGTCCTATCCATTTAAGTGAAGGTTCTTCTAGAAACCAACCACAATCCAAAACAGAACTTTTAATTCCTGCTGTCATTCCAAAAATTTCCCAGCCTACAATATTGGCAGGGTCTAGTGGGAAAACTTCAGTTAGTTCTAGTGCTCAAGCCAGTCCATCAGTTTCCAGTCAGTCTCTTAGTGCTACCAAAACAAAAGGGGACAAAGCTTATAGAATTTCTTCAAAGCAGGAAGTTGAAATTCAAGATAAAGGGACAAAAAGGAAATTTGGTAAGACTCTAGCCTGTTGACTCGCCTCACTGTGGCAGTCTTCAATTTCTTTAACTGTGTTTCTCTAGGTTACTTGTTTGTAATTTCGCTTTTTGTAATGTTTATTCAATTCCATGTATGTATGGTTCCTTGATTTCTTCATTTGTGATTGGGAAATTTTTTGTATTTCAGAACAGAAAGAACACAAAGAATTAATTCCGTTGGTTCGTACTAGCTCTTCACCAAGTATAATTCGGTGCCATACAAGCAATCACATCACAAGTCAGCATAAGAGAAAGTTGAGAAGTCTCTCTTTGTGTCCAGTGAATGATCAGCTTTTTGCAACCAGGTAATTAACATGTTGATGCATGAGGAAGTGAACGTCCCTAATTAAAATAGTTGCATTTTGTTTTACTCCAAAATGGAATGATATCTGTTGTCTTGATTGCACTCTTCTTGGCTTTCACTTTTTAATATGAAAGAAAAAAAAGGTCGCTTTAAATTTAGATTCTCCTGTTATAAGATTAAGTTATGCTTTGCTGTGTCCATGGTATTTTGTTTAATATTTGTGTTTGGGTGAGATTGGCCCTCTAACTTCAACTCTGTAATAAACATATCCAATTCTTAAAATATGTGATGTCCTTCTTCCTCGTTCACCTTCCATGTAGCTGCACATATAAATTTTTTGTAATAAGGTTATGCCACTGCTTTGGAACTGTGGCTTTATCTTTCTTATTCATAAGTTAGTACTGTTTTCATGTAATTGGTCCTGAAAATTGTCAAGCCCGCTTAAGAAGAACTTACGTTATTAAGAGAAATGAAGGAACATCTGTTATTTTTCTTTTTGGTAACATAGTTTGTGTAAGCAGCCCAAAAAGAGGCAGTAGCATCAATCAATCCTTGAATTTGTAAGTGTAGAAGTAGCTTGAAATAAAGCTGTTGCTTACTTTGTCCTACAAGATACATCAAATGCTATCAAACATGTTACATGGCTAATTTTCATACAAGTTCTTTGGTATGTTTGCAGTGCTTTGGATGGAGTGGTCAACTTGTGGCAAGTTCAGTCCAGGGGGTAAAGTCCAAAATCTCTTCCTGTTACACTATTAGTTTCTTAAATTTATGTTGCATGCTTGGTAGCAATATAAGGTAGATCAAAATGAGACTTATGCCCATATAATTGAGCTTATAACTATATATTGCATGCCTTTGATAGAGGTACATGCAAACTGTGTGGACTATGAAAATTTTTGTTTTTGACTAGAAAGACTTGTTAATCAACCAGGGTTCTAGATGCATCAACAAATGTGTCTTCATGAGACAATCTGCTATCATTACCATGCAGTGATAGTGATGTTATATAAAGATACTTTATAGCTAAAGTGTAAATTCCTTTTCCATTTAGCGTATGGGGTAACATATGCTTTCTAGACTCTGCATCTGGAGAGGATAAATGTGTATTCCATATTATTGGGAAAGTTAGTTAAACAACCTGGAAAGCATTTTGATGACACTAGGTGGCATTAGTTATAGTAAACCACTCTCTAGTATGGGAACCTTGTGTAAATGATCTCTATTATATTGCTCAATCTCAAAGCTATTATAACTGTCCATTTTCTAACCTTTTTATTTGGGGTTTTCAAAAACTGGTGTTCGGATCTATGTGGGTGCTATTCGTTGGTCTATGTAGAAAAGTAAAATTATGATTATATCTTTATGTTATGATCTTTGGTTCTGAAAATTGTCTGCAATTTCAGTTTTCATCTCCAGTTCTGAAGTATAAAGTTGCTTATCCAGTTTTGCAGTCCACATGTGTGTTTGTGCTCTTGAATTTGTAGACCAGGTGCTTCTACTTTGCACAACTGATCGTGTATTCCTTTTGTTTTTTTTAATTGCAGGTCAGGTGCTTCTCTACTTAGTGGTACTGATTGTGTATCCCCAAAGCAAAGGAGATGGCCAGAAGATATAGCCTGGCACCCCCACGGAAACAGCCTATTTTCCGTATACAGTGCTGATAGTGGGGACTCTCAAGTATCAGTTCTAAATCTAAATAAAACACAAGGGGTAAGGACCATGTTTAAAATTAATTGTCACAATTGTGTGTTGGTATCACGGGGTATAAATACATAAAATTTATGCATGTATGGGGTTGGAGCAGCATGCCCTGTGCCCATGAGTACACAAATAAAGAACATCCATATAGTAGTATGGTTACGCTTACGCTTCTAGATAATATTAACTCTGATTCTTGTCTTTTTGCGCATCGACAGAAAGCTCGTGTTACTTTCTTAGAAGATAAACCTCATGTGAAAGGGATTATTAACAGCATAATTTTCCCACCCTGGGAGGATACCTGTTTTGTCACTGGTGGTAGTGATCATGCTGTTATACTCTGGAAAGAGACTGATGCTGAGAATGTATGGAAACCGAAGGCATTGCATAGACAAGTGCATTCATCTGCTGTCATGGGAGTTGCTGGAATGTGGCAAAAGCATATAATTCTATCTGCTGGAGCAGACAAGAGAATTGTTGGGTTTGACGTTAATGTGGGAAGAGCAGAGTTTAAGCATCAGATAGAAAGTAAATGCATGAGTGTCTTGCCAAACCCCTGTGACTTCAATCTATTCATGGTTCAAGCAGGGTGAGAAACGCTGATTTTTGCAGCTAGAACCTTGTAATCAACATGTGCTGTTTTGATATTTGCCTTGTCAGTGCTTCTAGAAAATAATCCCATTTGTTTACCTTCTGTGTTTACATGCTGCATTTTATTATTTGTTGAGCTGCCTCTTGATTTATGATGTGTATTTGTGTATTAGTGTTATTAACCATCATATTATTATGTAAAAACCTTTCGCTTGGTAGACTTGCTTCAGAACAGCATTTCAAATTAATTTATTATGAGTTTACAACTCTAAGCTTTAAGATCCAGGAAGCCTACAAGTTGAGCTAATCATACATTTAGGATGAAGGGATTTTCTTCAGTTACAATTTCTATATTTTCTCTTACTAGCTAAGTTTGTAACATTAACTTGTTTTATATGCAGGACCCACGAGAAGCAGCTCCGACTGTTTGATATCAGACTCAGGCAAACAGAAATACATGCTTTTGGGTGGAAGCAAGAAAGCAGTGAATCTCAGTCAGCTCTTATAAATCAGGCTTGGTCTCCTGATGGTTTATACATCTCGTCTGGTACTGCAGATCCCATGATTCACATCTTTGATATCAGGTATCATGCTCATAAGCCTTCCCAATCAATAAGGGCTCATCAGAAACGAGTGTTTAAAGCCGTATGGCTCCACTCTGTCCCCCTTCTCATTTCAATATCTTCTGATCTGAACATTGGTTTACACAAAACATGATAGAACATCCAACTAACAGCTGCTAGCCATCAAAAGAAAATTGTCCTTCATTTTGTGTTCCGCGTTATGTGTCGGTATTAGAAGTTCTTTTTTTAAGAGGAACAACTTTTCATAGGGCATTTTTGTAAGAATCAAGCATAACCATGCTTTTGAGATTGTTGGGGAAGTTGTATGTAATTGTTTGAGGAAATGGTACAGCAAAGTGGATGTGAATGTTTTGGATGCAATTTTTTGAGGAAGTGGAAGATATGGTGGTAGGTGGATTTAAGTAAGCTCCGGCCTTCATTTTGATCTTGGCATTGATATTCATGTTATGCTTTTCATCATCTTGAATCAGTTAAGTCTGAACCTCTCTTGTCCATGCATCAGTGTGGCATGCACAACGTTGAAGCCAATGTGACTGTTTGCTAAGACTCTTTGGCTCAAACAAAAAATAATAAAATAAGTGACAACAGCATATTTGACCAGAAATTAGAAAATAATAAAGTTGGTTAACTTAACCATCATCCCATGGACTATTTTTCATTTGTACCTCCAGCAAGCAAGTTCAACTATGTTCTTGTTGATGCAGCAACGACATGTCGTTCCTTTATAAATATCTTCTACATGAATCAAATACCAACCTCTCTTTTGCCCATATAATAAAACTGGGCCCGTGGACTGGTCTAAAAATACTTTAAGCCATTTCATTAACTTTTTGAGTGTTCAGAGAGAAGTTTTCTTCGGCAGTTCAAAGTTTACATTTTACTACACTTCTAGTAATATTTATAACATATTGTGTGGGACTGTGGTTCACCTTCATATCTTTCGTGGCCTATATCATGCGAGTTATGGCAGTCCTTGGAAATTTGTTTGGTGTCTCCAAGTTAGCGATTTCCGCTATTTCGGGTTCTTATTGAGTGTAACGAAATCAAGGTTTATCAAAAAATCAAAATAATGTAACATTATGTAATATGCAGAAGTTTTTTATTTTTTAAATAAAGGTATTAAACTTGAGTGTAAAAGGAGCAATTTTAAGACCCTTTTAATTAACTGGGCTATCCCAGTAACTACGTAATATGCAAATTTAGTGTTATAAATTTATACAAATTATAACATTATAACATGTGTATACTTAAATATATAAATTCAATTTTAAGACCACATTTATATACTACATAATATAACGATTATACCCAATAAATATATATTTTTTTTTATAGCATTACCTACAAATGCCAAATGATAATGATTTTGGTGGGAAGCATGATTTCACCGTAAATTTGATATTAACGGACAGCGTGACAGACTGACAGCAGTGTTCAACTAATTGTCGTGGGAAATAAAATTGCATCACTGTAGAATCTGGCCTCTCGAACTGTGGTGGTTAGGGTTTGGTCTTTTGGGTACAAAATGACATTGGGAGGTGTGGATGATCATAAAGATTTGGTAGGTCCTTAGGTCCTAGGTTTTCATCAAATCAAAGAAAAAAAAGAGGAGGGAAGTGGCTCGTTACTCTCGTAGGGTCCCTCTCCCTCAGACTCACAAATTCTGAGGCCTTTAATTAACGAGACGATTCAAACTTGGTCTCCAAGGTAAGGTGTCATTCCTCATTTTACTTGATTTTTGTATGGCTCCGTTTTTTGTTTTGTTTTGGCTTTTGGAATTGTCACTCTGTTCAGGAGTTTTGAAGTTAGTTCTGCTGTTTTTCTTGTGTGACTGGCTTTTGAGCTGAATTGATGAATGGCTCGACTGAATTGCGTTAATAGAAAGAAAAAATGATCTGGGGATATGATTGTTTTGGATTGTGGTCATTAACGATGCATTTATTTAAATGGGTTTTGGGAATTACATGTTGAAGAAATGCATCTATACTCTACCATTTCACATCATGATATTGTTAACATTTGACATAGGTGGTGGGTTTAAGGGAAGATGGGAGCAAAATTTTCGTAATCAGAATAAGATCCTCCCTACCTTGTACATAAGATCGAAATGTGACACATATTAGTCCTCTAGTTGATATATATGTGAGACCCATTTGGCATGGTTTACTTCTGATGGTAATTCCTATCATAGAGCTGATGTATACATAGTGATGATGCAGTTATTTCTTGTTTCAATTATAAATTCTAATGGAATGTTTTTCTTTGACATCACCTAAATGATAGCTTGCTACTTTCTGTTAGTCTTCAACATGATCAAGGGAAGAGATGAGAATGCCAACTATTTTTCTGCTCCTCCCCCTCTAAATCTTGTGCATGATGACCATGTTTCTGCTCCTGCTAATAACATAAGTAGAGATGGTACAGAGGAACAAAGGGTGCGTAAGGACAATCTGGGTCTGGAAGAATTTTCTGGCTTTATATTTATGTGTAATGGAAGAACCAAACCAGAATGCTACCTATACCGTGTTTTTGGACTTCCTGCTGGAAGAAGAGAAGTTATAGAGAAGATTAGGCCAGGCATAAAACTATTTCTTTTTGATTATGAAGTGAAGTTTCTTTATGGGGTATATGAAGCAACCACAGCTGGAATGTTGAACTTGGACAGAACTGCTTTCAGTGGAAACTTTCCTGCACAGGTGAGTTTAGTTTCCTTAACATTTTGTTATGCCTGGATTCACTTTCTTTGAGACTACTTTAGAGATCGCATAGCTACTTGTTTCATTACCTCTCTTCCACCTGATTGACATAGTAATTTCTATCTTTCCTTAATCCTTTTAATTTGGTGGTGAACTTATTCAATTCTAATCCACTTGATGCTTTCTTTATCTCATCTACTTGGGTGGAAAGCATTAATCGCCTTGTCTCCTTGATTAGCTTTTAAGCTGCCTTTCTTTTCACTTGAATTTTGTGTTTAGGTGAGATTCAAAATTTACAAGGAATGTCTCCCCTTGCCAGAGAGTCAATTTAAACATGCTATTCAAGATAACTACCAGCAAGGTTCCAAGAAATTTAATCCAATTCTTAATAGCCAACAAGTAAGCTTCACTTCTAAGTGGAATCAGTTCAATTTCATCCTTACTAATTAGATTGTTTCCACTTGAATGACTGTTCTTATTTTTATGATTTTGTGGTGCAGGTAAGTCATCTATTATCACTGTTTCATCCTCTTACCATGTCTTCATCCACCACATATGACAATTCCTCTATAAAGGATCAATTTCATCCCCTTGGAAGGCTGCCTCCTCCAGGCAACACGTACTTGAATTCGACGCATCCCAGTCATGCTCCACAAGTGTTCATGCCTCAACATGATCCACAGGGAGTCCTACTCCAGCAATGGGATAGTCATAGACCCACAGGAAACATAGGTTTTTTCCATCATGCTGTGGAGCACCCTGCATTGTCAAATGTGGGTTCACAACCAGCTATGCAAGCTCTGGCTACAGAGGGTCACTTTCAGTCACCAGAAAGTCTGCCTTCCATGAATGATCCAAATGCAGCCCAGATGTATGGTGGTCATGCTTCACCAGTTTTGGGGGAGCCTCAATATATTCAACCGAGTTTTCTACACCCGCAACATGCTAGTTATGGATACACAGCTTACACGGGATATGCTTATCCTTCTGTGCAACCGCAAGCTAAGCCAGCTTCAAATCAGACTTATTATTCTGCAGAAGCCAAGCAGCCTTACTTGCTTGGAGTACCTGCCCCGCCAGCACCCAATTTATATGGAAGGTACGTCTCCTTAGGTACCTTATTCCCATATTGCAACCAAAGCTTGTGTTTTTGTTTAGTAATGTATGCCAAGACAAAATTTTGATTATTTTAGCTTTGTTTTTTGGCAACTTGGAATTTTCATGCTCAACCTAGCAACTTTGCTTCCTAAATTTGAAAGGGAACCTCCAAAATGCTAGCCAAAGAGTGCCCTTTTTGGGATTGGTTAAGCGGAGAGTGCATTGCATATGAGCATTGAGCATGCTTAAGAACAACAGCCTGGATAATTATGCCACAACCCCCTCTCTAGCTGAACCGTGCTGTCTCTTTTGAATTTCTTGACTCTTGTTAGTTCTTAGATGTTATGTTATCTAGCAAATATGATGTGTCCATCTCTTTCTTTTGACTTGTCTTTATTATTGAACTGAAATTATCAAGGTCCTCATGTTTTATCACAGGTATGAGGCTACACAGGATACAGTTCCTACTGATCAACAGATAGGATTGGGGTACGAGTACAATCAATTACCCTTGCAGCCAGTGAATACTGCTGAACACCGCAATCTCCACCAAGTGCCTACAGCTCCATATGGTCCACCACCTACACAACAACATGCCTTCACATTGGAAGAGCCTGATCCTGCAGCGGGGACTCTTCCCATTTCATCATCGAATTCATAGACAGGGGCCATCCCAACCTAGTGTTGTTGGACAAATTGGGGATCTCAAACATGCTAGAAGTTGAGCATAGAGTGTAGACCGTCATGAATGCTTGTTTTTTGTAACTTCACCTATTTAGTTCATTTTCTCAGTTTAAAACAATATTCTAGTTAGTCATAAATAGTTACTAGGAATGATGCATTAGTGTTGTAGCTCCAAGTGGTAAAGGCTGCCAATGTAAAAGGGGTAGGCAGCTATGGCTTTGCAGAATGGTCGGTATTATTATTGTTTAAATGCATAATACATTCAACAGATCTTTCGTATATGAGATGAAAAATAGATATGGTAGATGCTTTGTTCTTCTGACTAGTGCATTAGTGCAGGTGAGTTTTGGATCAGCTTGAGTTGATGCTGCAGAATTCCACTTGAAATCCTAGTACCCATTTGACTCGGCTAGCAGGTAGATGCCGAAGAATTCTCTAATGTGAAATGAGAAATGCATGTGGGGGTTAATGCGGGATGTGAGAGCATTTGAGTGCTACACCATAAGTGTTTGCACGCTCTCTCACATCTCACATTAATCTTACATTTACATCCCGTAATAGAAAAGATCTCAATAGATATATCCTTTTATTTTAAATGTGTTTTGTTGTTGATGAAAAAAATAAGTAGAAAGCACTATGCGATCTCATATCAATTGGCATGAGGGAGACATTTTCAATCACATTCTTTTGCTTTATTTATGCCTAATAATGTATTACACTTGCATCACAATTGTGACACAGAATTTAGAGTCCTGTTTTTTGTTTTTTGTTTTTTGGTTATCATAACTGTAAAATCAATTGTTGCTATGATGGCATGATGCTGCACCAACAATTTTCAATGAGATTGAGCTATGAGACGCTTGGCACCAAGCTGCAATTGGACTGGTCTTGTCATGTTGTGTGACTATGTAAAGATCAATGAAGTTGCTAAGCATCATTCATATAGCATTGTCGGACGTTGACCTTGACCCTGACCAAGACTTGTACATTGTGTTTCCAATTACATATTGTCAAGGGAATGGGGCCACAATGCATCCATGCATATATCTCTCTTTCCACCATCCATGGTCTAGTGGTTGACCTCAATGCTTGTTGACTCAAAGACATTCTAGCTAGGAATGTCACCACGCATAATGATTTTTTATGATGGTGTTTCAATTTATTTAGGAAATAAGGAAAATCTTCACAACTAATTTCACGTATTAGGTAAACCCACTTTGGATTATGTGAATGTCTTATGGTTCAAGCCTTTGATATCTTATTTTTTTAACTCTTACAATCTAGTTGGTGTATGTTAACTAGAGTAATGGGCAATGAGCATTGGGGGGTTATTATCATGTTGTGCTTTTATGAGGTTAGTAGGAATCACTACTCACTAGTCAGTAGGTCTCCAATTATAGCCCATCTGCCACCTAAACAGGCATGCATGCCAGCATGGGGCTTTTCACTTTTAGCTTCTCATGTCTGCTTGGTGTTCCTGCCTTTCAAAAAAAAAACAAACAAACATGTCCATCTCCTTATTGACTTACATTTTCAATTTTTCACAAAGAAATTTCTCTTTTAATTACTTATATCTTAAACAAATTTGGTGACTGTAGCAGTATTTTTCTTTTAATTAATTTACTTATTAAAACTAATTATTCCTCGTTTCATCATACGGTGCCATAGTAACGTGTCTTTAAAGAAAACAAAGCTACCAAAGACTCCAAAGTACCAAGTCCCCATTCCATATTCTTTTCTTTGCATAATTCATGATTACAGCGCTTATATTCCAACCGTATTAACACGTTCAAAACGCAAGCGTTTTCGGTTCAATTTCTTGGTGCTACTGGGTACTGTTGCAACACAAAACGCCAGTCATTTAGGCATAAAAGTGATTAATTAAGAATTGGTAATTAATCTACAAGTGGCCAATATCACATGTGATGACGAATCCGGACATCCAATTTCAATAGAGAAAGCTTTTTTTCTTTTTCGTTTTTCTCTCTTTTTAAAATGTTGATAAAATAGTTTAATTGATACAATGCGAGGCTCGTGAGTCGTGGCTGTTTATGCAGAGCTGTTGGGTGGTGGTCAGTAAGCTATGAGCCTGTGACTGTGCCTAGCTTTTCAGTTTTATGTTTCATTTTCTTCAAAAACGCTGAATAATATCGTGGCCAAAAAATTTAAAAAAAACGCTGAATAATATGATATTTTGAAACCAAAAACTGTGCCAACTTTTTTTACGTGAGGAGTGGGATGATATTTTGGAACCAAAACAAAAGGAAGATTCCTAGTTGGTTCGAGACCTTTACCACTCACCCTTTCAAAGAAAATAAAAAGACCCCTTTCTTCTTTTTGGTGCCAAAAAACTACCATCCACGTAGGAATAATCTAACTTGTACTGGAAATTCACTAATTATTATTTCAAAATTTTAAATTTTAAATTCTAAATTACTAGAACAGTAGAACCAAAAGCCCAAAGGGCTCTTCCCTCTTTCCTTCTAAGTTCTAAACATTTTCATTTTCACTTAACAACTAAGAGAAAGTTTGGGTCTTTTTTGAGAGAGAAACTCAATCCCTCTCTCTCTCTACAAAAAAGAGTACATAAATATAAATAAAACTAAGAATAGATGAGGGAGATACTATAATAATATTTTGTTTGTTCATAATTAACGAAATCAAATTTAAATATCATTTATCACATCAGTTGATAATAAAAGAAAGACATAAATTTAATTTAGACACATAACTATATATGCTATTTTAACGGGGTCCATGAACTTTTAAATATTTCAAATATACACCTGTTTTATTATGTAAATTGAAAAATAAAATTTCGTCCATCAATTTATTGAGAGATCAGTTAAATGTCAGCTTGGCTTTTACTAAAGGGGATTAATTGGCGACGTGGCACCAACTCAGCATACATTTCCCGCCAAATGAGCAACACATGTCCACTTGACACGGGCCCACACACCCATCACCTCTTTCCCGCTCGTCGAACGCTCTCCTGACCATTTAGTCTCCAAAAAATATCACGTTTTCTCCAAATTCGAATATAAATCTCTCACTTGTGTTCAACGAGTAAGAAAGAGATGATGACTTTGTGGACCCGTGTCAGGGAGTAGGTGGACATGTGGCACTCATTTGACGGGAAATGAGCGACACGGGTCCACCTAACCCCTGGCACGGGCCCACAAACTCTCACTCTCTCTATTATTATTAAATTGTGGGCCTGTGTCGCTCATTTGGCGGGAAATGTTTGTTGAGGTAGCACCACGTCGTCAAGTAATCTTGGTCAACCTAAGTCAAGCTGTCATTTAACTGATCTCTCAACGAATCAATGGACATAAATTTATTTTTTAATTTAAATAATAGATCGGGTGTATATTTGAAATATTTTAAAGTTCATAGACCCCGTTAAAATAGCTTATATAGTTATGTGTCTAAATTGAATTTATGGCTAAAAGAAATTAAGATATAATTAATTGTTGAAGACTTGAAGTGTTATTTTAAGTAGACTTCCATTTCTATCAGTCATCAGACTCATCACAAAAACATCAAAAAACAGAAAACGCGGTTTCTTCAACTAAATCTCATCTTCTGGCTTACATTCAACTAATTATCAGTTTGTCACTGACTGAAAATTGTAATTTGCAAAGCAAAACGCGTTTTTCCTTTCTTTTCTCTTTTTAAATTTTAACTGCAGAGGTGGGCCATGCATGAATACCATTAAAAAAAACAGGGAAGGAAGTTAAGCTGGTAGTATAGAGCAAACTAGAGTAGAGATTATAATAAGAGAGTTTGAAACTGACTGTGGACTTGGGGTTTTCAGTTAATTTCGAAATTTGGGTGTCGTTTTTTTATTTTTTATTTTTGTATCAATTCAAAGCTGTCGTTGAGGCTGAGCAGCAGCTTATTCGCAAATTGCAAGAGTTTTTGGGATTGGAATGGGCAACTGCTTCTCGGACGAGGCCGGCGGCAGAGCGGCGGTGGGCGGCACCGCCGCTTCTCACGGCAATCCGTACGACGCACCAAACGACGCCGTCGATCACTTCCTCAGGTCTCGCGGCTACCACGGCCTCTTCTCTCAGATCGAGGTTCCGAACTCACCTTTTCTTCAACTTCATTCTTCAGCAATTACCAATTTTGGATTCATTCAATTTTTTCACTTCAGCTAAATTATTATTGAAATCTTGATGCTCGTTTTAGATCTTTTGTTCGAAAACTTGAATTCATTTGAGCTCTTGACTGTTGCTATAAGCAAATGTAGAAAGCAAGAACTTGAATCAGTGACCCTCTTTTGAAAACTGTTGGTCAAGAATTGGATTCACAATCGAATCATTTGAATGCAATATTCATTTCAAGTTCTGCAGAAGCTACAATTTAATGAATTTTTGTTTTTTTGTTTTTATGGTTTTTTGTTTTTTTGTTTTCGTAACTAATGAATCCGCCATTTCGGCTCAACTCACATGCAGTTATCATTTGCTGCTATAGACTTGCGTGATCGGGACGTGCTCTCCAAGGTTTGTCGCGCTAATGAATAATACAAGGAGTTGTGTTTAACTGTTTATACAACATGCATTATGCTTTAATGAACTGTTGTATTTGCTATTTACTTAATTATATCGTTTTAAGTATTTTCAAAACCTGATGGTAAGATTTGTAACTCTCACACGTTTCTATCCAAGAGATGAATACTTCATTTGACTGGAACTATAGCTATATTCAGGATTAAATTATGGATGCAACAATCCGGAATTATTATTATTTTTTTTCCCATATGAAGACCTTTTATTTGCACTATTTCGTTTTCAAAACCCTGTTTCTTGCGAGATGTTAATGGTAGTTCTTTTGGATGCCATGCTCCATATTTTAGTTGGGTAAATTTTCTTTTGTTTCAGGAATGTCAGTCTGTAATTAATGAATTTTATTTTCTATAGAGTGATCCCATGCTGGTTATCTATACAAAAGGAAGAGATGGAGGACTTGCAGAGCTTGGCCGCACTGAAGTAGTTCTAAATTCATTAAATCCAAAGTGGATCACAAAACATAATATCACTTATCATTTTGAGGTTGTGCAGACTCTGGTGTAAGTTTAAAGCTTTCATCTCTTCTTTAATCCAGAAGATGTGTTTTTGGCTTCACAATTATGTATGATGTGGAATATTTTTCATCACAGGTTTCATGTGTATGATGTTGACACTCAGTTTCACAATGTGGAAGTGAAGGTACAAATTTGTGATATTGTGCCTGCATATAAAATTCTTTCTCTTCCTAAGCTAGTGTTCTTGATCATCCATGTCAACTTAAACTCTCTGTGCAAGACACAACACAAATATGGTTATTTTCTCATTTGGAAAAAAGGCCATATCAAATACAAATTGACTATTTTAGGAAACTTTTCTCATTGCTTTTCTTTTTCCCCGATTCCATTTTTTCTGTACAGTATATGATAGAATGTGTTTTCTCATCATATTTCTAGATGCACATTGTTTTGTTTTGCTCATACTTTTTGGTACACATATTGGTAGCTTCATATTATAATTAATGTATTAATACAAAGATTTGCTTCCTCTCATTACAATTCAATTACTTGCAAGCATAACAGGTTAATAATGGATGGTTTTATTTGTGCAGATGCTTAAGCTAGATGAGCAACAATTTCTTGGCGAGGCAACCTGCGCATTGTCTCAGGTGTGACCTAGTGACCATTCTCTATGTGTGTGTGTGTGTGTGTGTGTGTGTGAGAGAGAGAGAGAGAGCTTGATCTCTCTAATCTGAGAAGTATTTTAGTTCCTATTTCTAGTGTATTTGGTTTCCAAGATACATTAGTGGAGATCATTTATTCTAGGAGGACTATACCTGTAAATCTGGCATCTGATACACCTGTTAATTTGTCTTTCTACCTGTGCAGATAGTTACTAAATCAGACAGGTTATTAACCCTAGATCTTGTATATAGAGAAGGGTCAGGAAGATCAACTCGTCCTCAAAACCGTGGAAAGCTCATTGTGCATGCTGAGGAATCGATTAGCTCAAAGACGACAATAGAGATGATTTTAAGGTGTTCGGATTTGATATACAAGGATCTCTTCTCAAAAAGTGTAGGCGCTTCTTGGTTCTTTTCTTTTCTCTTTGGTTATCTATTTTTAGGAGCATTACTAGTTATATGCATGCTTGGCCAGATGGAAAATGGTTTATGTTTTGGCACATGTTCTGATTTGTCCTTCAGGACCCCTTTTTGGTAATATCAAAAGTTGTGGAAGGTGGGATCACAATTCCAGTCTGCAAAACAGAAGTCATAAAGAACGATCTCAAGCCCACATGGAAGCCAGTATATTTGAATATTCAACAAGTTGGAAGCAAGGTATAAACAAGTTTCTTCGGTGCTAGAATATGCATCAATTAGTGGAAATCGAGTTGGCTGGGTCTCTGTATGCCTTGTTTGTTTGGTTACCATGGAAAGCCCAAGTATTTGGTTGCTTAATTAAGTCCATGGCTGTAGTTTTCCCTTTTTTCTTGCTAAATTGAGAAAGTTAACTGAATTTGTCCTCATGTGGTTGCTGTCACTATAAAAAATGTGCTGACATTCAGAGTTTCCTCTTAATAATCATGTGGTCAAATATTGTAGATTCTTTTACTAAAGATTAATGTGGGTGTTTGCTGGCCATGCTTCTTCATCTGTTCATTGATAGCTTGATCATGTTGTGTTTTTCCATCTGTTTATTAATAGCTTTCTCATATTAATTTTTCTAATTAATCTGCAGGACAGCCCATTAATACTGGAGTGTTTTAACTTCAATAACAATGGCAAACATGATTTGATTGGGTAAATAAATTTTTTTTTCTTCCATCTTGTTCCCTAATTTCTATGGAGTGGATCAGTGACTATACTTTGGTTTGTTTGTTTGTTATATATATTTTTTTATTATAGCATAACTATGCTTTTGTTGTTGAATAAACAGAAAAGTTCAGACATCCCTGGCAGGCTTGGAAAAGCTTCATGGTAGTGGGCTAGGAGAGAATTTATTTGTACCAACTGCTGTTGGGCATGATTACCACAACAAGGTAATATATTATTAACTTGATTTCAATCGCAATGTCTCTTAATTTACAAGTTCTGTGACTTCAATGCAGACACTAAAGAGCCAACTATTTGTGGACAAGTTTACTGAGAGTGTCCAACACACTTTCCTTGATTACTTGGCTGGTGGCTGTGAATTGAACTTCATGGTGGCTGTTGATTTTACAGGTACTTATCTATGCTAATTTGTGATTGTCATTAGAGTATGTTGAGCCTTGCAAATAATTTCTGGAAGCACAGTAGCATGGCTGCAAAGTTGTCTGCTATAGGAAAAGTGTAACTGTATTATACTTGTGCTGTAGTCATTGTTATTTCTAGCTTACTACATTTGTACTTTGCTTTTAGTTTCACTCATATAAATGTAAAATTGTTCAGAACGAATCATGTAACATGTGTTTTTATGTCTTATCAATTTCATTCATATTCCTTGATCATCAGCTTCAAATGGAAATCCTCGCCTGCCTGATTCTTTGCATTATATAGATCCTTCAGGACGGCCAAATGCATACCAGAGAGTGAGAATTAGGTCCCTTATATTATAAAATTTTACAAAGTAGTCCTTTCTCTGGACCCATATGATTGTGACATTCCTTTTCCAGGCGATCTTGGAGGTTGTGGAGGTGTTGCAGTTTTATGATTCAGACAAGCGCTTTCCTGCCTGGGGATTTGGAGCTCGACCAATTGATGGTCCAGTTTCTCATTGTTTCAACTTGAATGGGAGTGGTCATTACTGTGAGGTAAAATAGTTTAAGACCCGGACTTGCTTTTGTTACCTTAAATTTTGTAGATTTTTTCTCCACATTAAGGATTATGTAAGTCTTCCAGCCAAAAAAATAAGGATTATGTAAGTCTACTTCTTTCAGGTTGAAGGACTCCAAGGAATTATGATGGCATATACAAGTGCCCTCCTCAATGTTTCTCTTGCAGGACCAACTCTTTTTGGACCTGTAATTAGCAATGCTGCATTAATTGCTAGCCAGTCTCTTGCAAATGGTGGACGAAAATACTTCGTCTTGTTAATAATCACGGTAAGCATAATGGGGTTGGATGTATTGTCCTATGCATCTCTGAAGTTCTTTCAGCTGATCATGACTGTACTTTGGTAATCCTTTAACTCTTTTAGTACTTGTATATAATATCACCGAGGTTCTTTTAGTTTACTCCAACTTTTCCCAATTTCTTGAGTTCAAACCACAGCTTTGTCCTAAAATTATACTGCTGTAGGATGGGGTAGTGACAGATCTCCAAGAAACCAAAGATGCCCTTGTGAAAGCGTCTGACCTGCCATTGTCAATCCTCATTGTTGGAGTAGGAGGAGCTGACTTCAAAGAAATGGAGGTATCTATTCACTTGTGTTTGTAATGCTGAAACTGTCTTACATTATGGTACTGATTGTTTGGACTGTGTAGTCGATACTCGAGTAGAAGCCTGAATGCTACATGACTAATTATCTCCACTTGTTTGTCGTAAAGATTTTGGATGCTGACAAGAGTGAGAGGCTTGAAAGCTCGAGTGGACGTGTTGCTTCACGTGATATAGTCCAGTTTGTTCCATTCCGAGATGTACAAAGTAAGTCTTGTTATGTCATATATCTGGCAAACCAACTCTGGGTAGTAGTTTTAGCAATTCATTCTAGGTGGGCAGTAACTTTCCTTTGACTTACAGGTGGAGAGATTTCCGTTGTTCAGGCACTTCTAGCAGAACTCCCATCTCAATTTCTGACTTACATGCGATCCAGAGATGTTAAACCAAATTTGTGATCATGTAAAGAACAACTGTACATATGCAACTTGATCCTCGTTCAGTATGAGGTTGATTTCTTTTCTCTTTTTCCTTTTTTGGCTGCATGGCAATCCTAATGTGATTTTATCACAAAGAAAATTTAAGGTCGCATCATCACGTTCGAGTTGGGATGGCTGCAGCTGCACAGTCCTTTGTGGCCTTCATGAGATTGCCAACTTCAGTGGACACAGTTTTTCTTTACCGAGCTCGGCTTCTACAATTAGAGGCTCTGAACATCAAGGCAGGGTTATGGGCCTATGGCTTTAGGCACCGGCCCACGGGTTCTCTTTCATAGTCAACAATTGGAAAAAGATGTGAAGTTTCATCTTTTTGAATGGTAGTTTCATCAAGGGTTCAAAATGTTTCATAAATCTTTTTCTCGGTGTTTCGCTTTCCAAATTTTATTCGACCTGTTGCATATTATATGTTTCATTATACTACGTTATTCATAACTAAAGATAATTGAAAATGCTAAAAGGATCATATTTTCTGTAGATGATTATGTGATGTAGATACTGTACAAACACATTTTGAATTCTTATATACGAATAATGTTAGGGAAATTAATACCACCAACCCTCCACCATCAGACCCATTTGCAACCAAGTTTCAAACCAAAATTGTAAGTTGTAGAGTATCATTCATTTACTTTAAAAACCACAACAAGTCTGTAACAAATTGAACAAGGACATGGTCCAAGGTTCTCCTCTCCTTCTGCTCTTATTCTCAACTTCTTTCATTTGATTTTGAACTCTCCACAAGGACCACAAATCCTTGAATCCAAAATCAAATTTCCTGTGCGCAAGTTTACCATTTGCTTCGACATTGAAATCTCAAAATAAGAAATAAAAAAGTTTAGGCTTTTATTTACTATGGTGTGGTGACTGTGGTCCCTATAGGAGAAAGCAAAAAAAAAGGGAACAATATATGATGAACCATTTTTTTGCAAAAGGGTCTGGTGCATGGAGGTGGACTGGTGTCTGGTGATGATAAAAGTTGGGTTACAGTGGAAGGAGGTGGTGGACTTTAGAGGTGTGGATCGGAGGAGTAGGTGGTGGTGCAAATAGGTTTGTGGTGGCAGTGGTGGGATATATGAAAGATGAAGCGACAAAAATTAAAGTTGGTATTTTATTTTTAGAGTTAATTAACCGCCTTAATTTTCTGGTAAGTTCGTGTACATGTGTCATAAAAATAGGTAAATGACTTAAATGAGACAGACATTTTAGTGACAGAGGATTTGGACTCAAATAATCTTTCTAAACATGAAAAAATGTGAGGTACGAGATAATTGAGTCATGGATCGAATTGGTTATCTACAGTCTTAAATATAAAAGGACCAATTAGTGACTTACTTAGTGGCTGAGTGGCTGTCCTGACCACAAGGGCATGAAAACTTAATTCAGGACCAACCTCGACCTGGACCATATTAGACTTTAATGCAGCAGTACTTTCGGCAACTATATATAATCAACGTATTACTAATTAAGAATCTAAGATGCTACCAATTAATTACCATGGAGTTAGCTAGGCTGCTCCTAATTAACTCATCAATTCAATTAATTGAAGGGTTATTCTATGATACATGATTTTTTTTTTTGGCACAGATAATACATGAATTTTTATCTCCCTCTATTTGTATATATCATGTTTTTCCATGCATGCATGGCAGCATGTCATATATGCAATTAATTCATTTATTTTCTACGTTATAATCTAAATTAAGTACTTGCAGTTAGAATCTCTACCTTCTATTCACTTCTCACTTCTCATGATGAGCACATTAATTGTGACATGAATATCGAGTATACTGTATATATGTCAAAGGAAAAACAATTCAATTGGGTAAAAATAATCTATAATTAATTTGCAATTAAAAAATAAAAGAAGTGATAAACTATGCGCAGTCATTGGTCACAAAAGTAAACACATGCACCTAGTTCAAAAGAAATAAAAAGAAGAAAAAGAAGGCCTCAAAGTTGGACCATATACTTTTTTTTCCCGGCCTCGACTCTCAAATTAATTTCACACCACCAAGGACAAATACATATATATATCACTGTACTATCAAACCCTATCTCTCTCTTCTCTCCTCCTCTTGGTTATTGTCCTCTCATCTCTTTGTCTCTGAATCTTCTTGACCTTGATCGATCATGTTATATTAATTTCTTGTTGATCATGATCTTATTGCATACATGAGTGCAACAAGTTGTTAAGATAGAATTAATTTCTAGCTAGTTGGTAAGAATATTGATTGTGTTATCTGTTGGCTTGATGATTTAACAAAACCACTACCAAGGTATCAATAACAAGGTCATAAAGTGGATCGAAAACATGGGAAGAGGCCCTTTCCTTGTGATGAATCGGAGGCGAAAGAGGAGGATCAGGATCATGATGATCATCAAATGATCTTCCCACCACCCTACTTTTTCTCACCAGCTCAATCTCAACAAGAGATGTCTGCCATGGTGTCTGCTCTATCTCAAGTTATTGGAAGCACTGACCAAAACGTCCCACTTGATCATCATCATCATCAAGTCCCCCCCAACAACCCACTGGTCATAACCCCGCAGTCCTCCACTGACATGGAACTTGACCAATCTCATCAACAGCCTCAAGATCAAGGTTAACTTTATGTACCATTAACCTTAAAATACAAGCACCTAAATTTCAGATCGATCGATCGCCTTTTTAATTATTTAGTTGAACCGTGATTATTATATATATATATATATATATATATGCAGTACCTATAATTGATCTAGCTAGGTCTGCTGTGTAGATTTAGAACTCATATGGATATATATGCACTTTAATAATGCTTGCAAGTAATATATGCTTTTTCATATATACATGTTAAACTTAATTATAATATGCAACTGATGTTTCTAATTAGTTTATCAATGTTTGTAACTGCAAAGCAACAACATGCTTTTGGCGTTGTGTAGAAAAGCCAATCCCGATCAATCAATACTCTCATCTCTCTCAATATATAGGTAGGTGCCCTAAACATAAGATTTCCGGCCGCTTAGGATGGAATTATTAATTGTTTATCGTATAGTCTAATATATTATATTATTGAAATATACATCAACCAAACTAGAATATTAATTAAGTGAAATCTTATCTGATTGTATGATGCATATTCTATTTGTAATAGCACTCTAATCAAATATTTGAATGTGTGATCGGCTATGTATTTTTACACTTTATTTTTTTTTTTCCTAGAAATGAACATATAGAAGATATATTGATGCATGTGTACGTAGGGAATGTTGTGAGGAGAAGACACTATAGAGGAGTGAGGCAGAGACCATGGGGAAAATGGGCGGCCGAGATTCGTGATCCAAAGAAAGCAGCCCGAGTGTGGCTTGGCACTTTCGAAACGGCGGAGGCAGCAGCACTTGCTTACGACGAAGCAGCTTTGAGGTTCAAAGGAAGCAAAGCCAAGCTCAACTTCCCGGAAAGAGTTCAACAAGGCACAACTACATTAATTGATCAATTTGGCAACCATAATTACCTCACAATAACTACTACTCAACAAGACCAGGTTGCTGTCCCCAGTAGTACTACTCCTCCTGCTCATCAGCCTTATCAGCCTCTTCCTGATCATCATCATCAATATCAACCGCCGGCATACCCCAATATTAATGTCACTGACCAATATTCACAATATTTTCGGGGTCCTAACGATGGCATAAATTACGATGCACCTGCAAATCTTTATAATCAGAGAGACCAAATATTTGTTTCCCAGACTTTATCATCATCATCATCAACTTTCCATGTACCATCTCAAGTACAAGAAGAAGATCAGAAACAGCCCTTAAGCAGCTTTTCTATGCCGCGGTTTGGTTCTTCTACTTCTTCGAGTACTTCAAATCCTCCTAAGAATAGGAAACACTCGGACAGCAGTCATTAATATTCCAGCGGAGAATGAATATTAAAAAACTGATCCTGATCGAATTGGAGTACTACTCATTATAATTATATATGTTATGTACTACTCCAATTACTGTTTCCCTTTTCCTGTATTTCTTTTCTTTGTTTTGCGTTTCTTGAATTAGACCCTTAATTAATTTGTTGTTGTTATCAAATCAAGTTTGTTAAACTTAAGAGTAATAAGAATTATTCCTAGAAAATTATCCAAGCAGCTTCTGCCTATAAGAGGCTAAGATATTATAAGTACATACTAGCCAGGCCGGCCAGTTTGATCCACTTATTTACAGATAGGTATAATAGAACAAAATCTCAAATTCTTTTTTTTTTTTTTGGCCGGGAAACAAAATCTCAAATTCAAACTTGGTATAATATCAATATATATGCATATATGCCTCATGACATGACTCATATGGTCATTGAATTCGGATGTAGCCTGTAAATGACACATTTGCTAGTCAGCCTAACAGCCCAATTATTTAACTACATGATTATATATAGTTTCAGAAAGGGTTAATTAATATTGCTGCTGCGACCTACATTAATTGGCACGTTCCATGCATGCTTAATTAAGTTGAGTATACCCCCTAAAACAGCAGGCTGCATGTATCAAACTACTTTACCCGGTGGCCTGGATATATATAATTTAATTATTATATATATGGTTAAATATTGTCACACGGTTTCATTGATTTAAACAATAAAAAGAAACACCGGATCGATGAGAAGACCTGGAACACGTACGTACACTTTATCTCTATATATATATATATGTTGTCTTTAATATATAGTTAATATTCAACTCTTGGACTTAGTCAAGGTTATTATAAACCTTTCAATATTGTCAAAAGAGGCTTTGTTAACGGGTCAGTTTGATTTGGGTGCACAAAAGTGGGGATAGAATGGAAAACGTTATGCAATATAATTGGAGTGCTGCTATTTGCACACTTTTTTTTTTTTTTTTTGCACACACTTTTCTCCTACACATCCCCTATCTTCTCCCAAAATTTAAAATTTCTCTTTAACACACCTCTCCAATTACCCTAATACCTCTATTTTATACATTTCACAAAATTTCTCACAACACATCCCTTCACCCACCACACCCCATCAACCATACCAAAAAAAAAAAAAACACACAGCCCCTCCCCCTCCCTCACCCCTGACCACCTCCCTCCCTTTCTCCTTCCCTCACCGACCACTTCCCTTTCTCTTTCCTCCTCGCAGCACCGACCTCTCTCTCTCTCTCTCCTCCCCGCAGCACCACCCTCCTATCTCTCTCTTCTTCCGCAGCAGCACCACCCTCCGAACACCATTAAAAAAAAAAAAATTTCAGTTCAGCAGGTTCGGCGGACCAGTGCCGAACTGGGCTGTTTCGTTCGGCACTCATCCGCCGAACAATCCTGTTATATTCGGCGGATGACTACCGAACCAAACAGCCCGGTTCGGCACCAGTCTGCCGAACTGAATATTTTTTTTTTTAATGGTGGCTGGTTCTGGGCTTCGAGGTGGAAGACAAGGTGCTGCGGGCGGAGGTGTAGCAGCGTGTGGGCGGCGGCCAAGGTTGACGGTGAAGAAGAAACATGTGGCTGCCAAAGGTTCGGTGGGTGGCTGCCGAAGGAAATCGCCGATTTCGACGAATGGCTGCCGAACGAACCCGCAGGTTTCGGCGGATGACTGCCGAACGGCCTGCGAAGCTCATCCTTTTGGCAGGGACTGCGGCGTGGTCGTGCGAGCTGGGCAGAGCGAGGTCGGGCGTCGGCGGCGTGGTCGGGCGTTGGGGCTGTGCGAGCTTGGCATGGTGGTGGGCGTGGCTATGTGAGCTTGGCATGGTGGTGGGCGCGGGGAGGGTGGTGCAGCAAGGAGGAGAGAGAGAATGAGAGGGTAGTGCAGCAGGGAGGAGAGAGAGATGAGGAGAGAGAGAATGAGAGGGTGGCGCAGGAGGGTGGCGCATGCAGGGGGTGGTGCTGCGCACGGTGGTGGTGCTGCGCCAGTGTGTGCAAAAAGATGGGGTGTGTACGGGGGGGAGATGAGAATGGGGTGTATGGGTGTATGGGTGAGGGGAGGGCCAAAGTGGTCTTTTTCTTTGAGTGTTTTTTTTTTTTTTTCAGATGGGGTGTGCAAAAAGAAAAAAGATGGTGTGCAAACAGCAGCCCTCTATAATTGTGGCAAAAGACCCACGTACCCCCAAAGAAAAGTTACATTAAAGAAGACTAAACACCTCCTTATTAAGTGGAAAGCAACCTAGCCTTGCAAATTCATTAACTTTGATAATCATGGGTCCATGAATATGATATTGAATGGAACCATCGGAGCGAGTTGTGAGTACCTCATTCAACTTGCATTAAGTTGATTATATATGCTTTTGACGATGGATTTACCCACAAGCTGAAGGAGTCAAAACAACTGAAGGTATACCCATCATTGATATCATAATCAAAATGCGATGGTTACCTATGAATATAAAGTCAAAGAAATACTAGGAGATCGACCTCAGTGGCAGTGGCGGTGGTGGTGGTGGTTACAATAGTCAGTTGGGACCGGTTTGGCTCAAGTGGCAAGAGCTAGCTAGCAAGCTGCTGAGGTAGGTAGAGTGGTAGAGTTTAATTGGGTAGCTTCTAGACGTAGTCCTATATTATCTAATTAATACCCACCATGCTGTAGCAGTACTGACTTTGTCCTTAATTAATAGCTTATGACTTCAATTGCCGTGTGAGCTGCGTTAACGTTGCATGCACGAGTGGTATATACGTACGTAATACTAGTCTAGCTCTGTAATAGGAGAGATCCGCTAGCTCGTCAATTGACTCACAGTGGTCCCACTCACTTTGCTCCATCCATCTAGGTCAGACTCAGACCCATATTTTGTATCATCTCACTTCTTTTAGAGACTTTGTCTCACATCTAGCCACTTGATATATCCACTTTTCGACCTTTGGATAGGTTTTACTTAAGGTGCATAGGATAGAATTGGATAAAATAAATAACTAAATTCATGTGTATTCAAAAAAGAAATTTCTAACTTGAAAGAATAAGGTGTATTAAGATGGACTAATCATAAGGAAGACTTATCCCTTCTAATCCCGCCAAAAATAATGGGATTAAATAAGAATAATGCTATACTTACCACATTTCTTATACCACATTCTTATACCATCTCACGTGTCATTACTTTATTGGACAGAGTTTTTCTTTTTCATTTTGGGTTTTTATTTTTATTTTTTAGTATCCAATATATGAATGCCATGTAAGTTGCCACATAAGGTGGTATAAAATTATGGTATAAAAATGTGGTATATCTAGCACTACTGATTAAATAATTAATCTTCTTTTCATCTTCTTTCTTTAAGTTAATTAGAAGACACATTTCATGTCTTTCTTAAATACACATGAATTTAGCTATTTATCCTATCCAATTATATCTTATATATATGCACCAAACCAAACGAGACCTAAATGTATATATGACATTAATTATCTGTATCATAAAATTCTAGGCATAATATATAATCTGTCAAGATAGTATAAGTAACACTATTCAATTAATTAATTAATCGATAATTAATTTTTGAATTTTTGTATTATTTGCTGCTTGGGCGGCTCCTTTAGAGTTTGGATGACTTGATCGATCGATCTGTCGGTTCCATTTGTCAACCTTTACGGCTATTCCTATATATTCCTCTCTTTTTTGTTTGGGTCTGATTTACGGCTATTCCTTACTTAGCTAGCTATATATACTCCCGTCCCATTTCCCACCTCAACTCGATCGCTAACCTCTCAATGCTTAATTACTTCTAATATTAATCATCAAGTTAATTAGTCCCGAAGAGCTACTTCTGACTACAGAGAATTTGTGTCTTTACAAATATATACTCATGAACAAGACATGCATCTGGTGATCGGTTTTATAATATTTTTTGGTGCGTGTGTGAGCCCCAAATGAGAGTGAAACCAAATCCCAGTATAAATTCCTTCTAGTTTTTCAGAATATATATAACCCATGCATAAAACATGCATGACCTATATATTATGGCTAAAATGAAGTATACCAAGTTATATATAATGCTCTTTGACAAAAAAAAAATAAGTAATATATAATGCATGGCCCATCCCGTTTTCATCGACGTCAACAAATTAACGCAAAGCCCAAAACAAAGATCATAAACGGATATGTATGGTCTGCAACCCCGGCCCATTTAATTAACAATTAGCATACTACAGCCGGACCCTTGCCTGCTGCAGCATGCATGATTATACATTTAACTGTCGAAATAAATCCATATATTTTTTGTAAGGATGATCTATCAATGAAGATGCAAAAATTGAATGATTCGAATCGACACAAAACGACTCGTGTGGGTCCTAATAGAGTATACCTCAACATAAATAAGTTGAGATATACCTCAATAGAAGTAGCATATATATATATATATATATATCCGTCAGGCATTTGCATGGACCATGCTAGCTATAGCTAGCTAGACCTCTTTGTAACAACTAACAATAAATACGGCACTTCATCAATATAATCTAGTTATTAATGATTAATAGGATGTTTAGAGGCTACATTAATGATATATATTTATATAAAACTATCAATCTTTTTATATACGGATCATTATGTTTTCGATCATTTATGCTTTAAAGTCACGATAATCTTAAATTAAGAAACAAATAAAAGACAATGCATTCAAAGATTAGATTCACTCAAATAATATAAATATTCGTATCCATTAATTATATTTTGCCTCTATATATGATGATAATGAGCCTTAACCAAAGTGTGGCACTAGATGAGTACTAGAGTGTGAGTTATATGATCGATAGAAATCCTAGGTTCAGATCTTCATTGACAAAGAACAATAATATATAACAATAATAACAAAAAATATATAAATTGTCTACTACAATTTGGAATTACACTAATCCAAACATGAATATTTAATTATATGACATCTGTCCAAAAAAAAATGCAAGGAACGTACCAAACAGATTTTTGGTAGTCTTTTTTAATTTTTTTTTCAATTTAATTAAAACCGAAATGTAGAAAGTAATGCTTTGCATATAAAACGAACAAAATTTTAATTTCAATTAAAAAAAAAAGTTAATTAGAATATTGGAAGACCAATGGTTTCTTCAACCATTTCTCTGAATGTTCACACCATGAACACGAAACATATATATAAACAATTAAACATGTCCTGTAGCAAACCCTATAGCTTCCACCTCCATCTCTTCCCCCGCCTCATTCTTGTCCTCTCATTTCTTTCTTTCTCCTAATTTATTTCCTTTGCTGTCTTCTCTTGATCTTGATCTATACTTCTTGTACCTTTATAAGCTGTTGATTTCTATAAGCTGCTTCTGCCTAGTTTGATGATTTAATCAAAATTAATATCAATAGATCGACAAGCTAGCTCATAAAGTGGATCCCAATAGGAAGAGGCGACTTCCTTGCGATGAATCACCGGAGGAGAAAAAGGAAGATCACTTGTTTCCTGTTTACTCAACTCGGTCTCAACAAGACATTTCAGCCATGGTTTCAGCTCTAGCTCAGGTCATTGGAAATAGTGACCAAACCCCACTTCAAGTGCATGCAAACCCATTAATCACCTCATCACAATCCACTCCAACGCAAAGCCATGAGCAATCTCAACCAATACTTCAAGATCAAGGTATTGTATATATATATATATATATATATATTTTCTAGTGACAATTAATGTGATCAGTAATCTCTTTTCTAAGCCTTTCAATCATACAAAGGATATATATATATATATATACATATACACTTGATCTCCACTTATAATTAATCAGGGATTTAGGGTTTGTGTACAAATTTAAAGTTCATATGGGGTTCCTTTTCCCAACATATATATTGCTTAACTTTCTTTTTTTTTTTTTTTTGCCCAATTTGAACTAGCAATAAAAATAGGAGGTTAATTCTATACAAGTGATATATATATTTTAGTTTAATAATATTTTTTTACCAACATTAACTGTCAGGTTTCATCTCTCTTCTTTCCAAATTATCCTTATGATCATCTTCGTCATCAAATTTATTTTTATGATCGAAATCAAATTTCCTAACTAGATATATTAGCTGATCATGTTGCAATATATTAACATATCAATTGAGAGTATATCATAATAATTAATGTAATATGTGCACATCAACTGCGCGCCACACACATAACTACATAAGGTGTTCAACTAATCTAGTGATCCCTATCACTTAAACCTAGCTATCTTCTCTCATCTATATATTGATGTGGGTATTTTTGGTTGCAAAATATATATGTTTCTTCTTGTATCCTAACTAATGCATGCTTTCCTCATACATGTGTACGTGTGTGAAGGGAATGTGAGGAGACAACACTATAGAGGAGTGAGGCGGAGACCATGGGGAAAGTGGGCGGCGGAGATTCGTGATCCGAAGAAGGCAGCCCGAGTGTGGCTTGGAACTTTCGACTCAGCTGAGGCTGCAGCAGTTGCTTATGATGAAGCAGCTCTGAGGTTCAAAGGAAGCAAAGCTAAGCTCAACTTCCCGGAAAGAGTTCAACAAGGCACAACTACATTAACTGATCAATTTGGTAACAATAATTACCTCACAATAAGTAGTACCCAACAAGAATTGAATACCATTAATACGGATATTGAAAGAGTTCAAAATCATCATCATGGCCATGTTGTCCCCAACAGTAATTCTCACTTACCAACATATCCCAATCTGTTTGATTATGCACAATTATCAAGTAACAACGTAGGTAATTATGGTGTACCAAGTGATCAGACCTATGGACAAGAGAGATTTGTTTCGCAGATTTTATCAAGTACTACGGTTTCTACATCTTCCTCGTCTTCCATGCCATCCCAACAACAACAACAACCGCAAGAAGAAGATCAAGATCAAGAGATGCTAAGATTTTCGATGCAGTTTGGTTCGTCTTCGAATTCCAGTCATCCTAATAAGTATAGGAGAGACTTTGATGGCAGTCACTCCAGATGATATGTAGCTAGTGCACTGGATCAGGGATCAAACAATTTTGATGGGTGTTTTTCTTTCATTTTAATTCGTTTCCTGTAATTTGTAATTTCTTGATTTAAACCCTTTGTTATCAATGTTTGCTTAAGGTGCACATCGAAAAGAAGAAAAGGAAGAAAAAAACGTTTGCTAAAGTTTAGAGTATATCATCAGCAAGTGTGAATTTGATGATGTTTTTACATGGACAAAAGAGTACTGGTATTCCCATGCATGTTTAGAACGTGCAAGCTTTAGCGTGCAACGTTGTCTAAAACATTGTTGAAAGCTTTAAGAAAATAAAAAGAAGAGGCATGACTAAGTAATTAAGTAAGTAGAGAGCTGAAAATGTACCTTGAGATCTGGGTCAGTGTTTCACATATATATATGCATGCATATGAGGCAGTACCAGCATATTATATTACTCTGCGTAGGACCATGTCGTATATGCCATTCGGTGATATATATATCTTTTGTGATGCAAAACCGAGCGTAAACCCACAAAATTTTATAGCTATATATATCAAAAGCTAATTTGTATTTAACATGATTCATTCAGATTCGAGAAGGTGTTCCAACAGATCGAATCTTAACTAGCTAGCTAGGTCGATATATATATATATATATATATATAGACATGAAGGAAATTAAATTTCAGATGTTAATTATTATACACTCATCATGCATGCTCCATGGTCATCGAATTCGGCAGTGAGTGACAAGAATTGAGGTCACACACGACAATTGCTATATAGGTGGTTTTCACATATCTATCAGTATGGACAATCTCACCGCCCCTCAACATGAATACATGATATTAATAATAACAATCATAACATTAAAGAATAAGTTTATATATAAGATCATTTTCTATTAAAATTCTATCATATAATTAAATACATTTTTAACTATTATCTAGATCTTTCAGAGGTTCACAGACAACGATAAAACTAGCTCTCAAGTCTCAACAGTCAACAGAAGAATCCTGTGACTGTAGCCCCGCGGCAACATCCCACGTTACTCGATTTTGTTAGGTTAAATTAAGCAGCTGCTTTTTTTAGCAACTCCAATAATGGCCCAACCCAAAAGCTAGCTTGCTTAATTAATCACACTTATCAACCAAGTCTAATTAGACTACACCTTTATCGATCAATAGGTCGTCATTACATCATTAATTAATTGTAAAGTCTATTTAATTCGAATCCCTTCCTAGTTCCAAATTAAGTAAATATTATGAGTTTAATTATTTCATAATTAAAAAGTCAAAACTTGTATAATCTGATCGATCATAGACGAACCTAAATGTGGATTGTAGAGAAGCAACCAAAAAGATAAGTATTCCACCTTCCACATAAAGAGGGAGACCAAAACAAAGGTAATGGAACCAAAAAAGGAAAATTAAAAAAAAAAAATCGGCTGGGTTGACTTGAGTGTTCCAGTCCCCACGCCAAAGAATCGACTGTACGTGAAAAACGATTTTGGATCAACTGTTGACTTTACAATTTCACAGCCGACTCACTTATATTCTTTTGTCTGTCGGCTCCAATTTTCAAACTTTTCGGCTAAAATCACATTCTCTACTCACTGCTTATTAGTATTGGTAATGCTATCTGTCCTGCAGGCTAGGTGTTCCATATATATATCCACATTCAACTCATCGATCCCTTACTAATATCCCATTTTTCACCACTAAAAATATATATTTGCTAAATTCTATACTGTGTATTAATTCTTATATCATATTGTGTATCACATCACTCCTACAAGCGACACTTATCTATACAAACATAGTCTAAATAATTTTTTTTTTTTATTAACAACTGTGGTCCGTGAGTTTTGAACACAAGACCACTTTCAATAAGGGAAAAAGTTGTTGTTATCCACAATACCAAATGATCATAAGCTAAATAATTGTATTGTTCCCTTCGAGAGCTTCAAAATTTCCTTTTTTCTTTTTTATTTATTAACTATCGATGAAGGAATTCTAAATGATGAAGATAATACTAAAAAGACAATTACCAATTTCCCCATTCAGATTTCATATGCAGAGGCCAATCTATTACCCATTCACATGGAGATCGCCGTATGACGATGTGTTGAACTGTTCTATTTCAGGTGGGCAAAGAAATGCTTCCTGCTTTGTTTTGGGCCTATCGGTTTTGGTTTAGGTTTTTGATTGGTTTGTGTTGTTTTTTTTTTTGGGCTTTAGTTTGGACTGCTCTAGCCCTGGCCCACTACTTTGGGGTTTGTTTGTACTGTTCCCCCCTTGTGGCTTTATGTTATGTTAATTTGATCTTCCCACCAAAAGCACAAAAAAGAAATGATAACGGGGATTCTGCACAGAAGATACATATATGAACTGTCAACAAATAAGACTATGGATTCTAGACTTCCACATTGCAATATCACATATCTGAAGACTGATAACATCTTATTTAGCTTATGTATGAAATTATGAATAAAAACCAAAGTTACTACAATAAAGGCAGTAGCCATGGTCATTGGTTCCAACATATTACATTGTCAAGTTCCCACAACAACTTCACAGTGGTCATAAGTACATTTCAAAATGCATTAGAAAGCTTCATATATAAAAAGATCACAACAAATGGGGAAATAGTGAGATTTGCACCTGGTATGCAAATTACAGAGGAACATTAGGCATCTGCCAAATTGTACTACCATAACTCATGTTGAGCAAAAGAATACCGCAGCTGTGCTAATATTGAATGCCAAGAAAATATAAACAAAAACAAAAAAATAACATGACCCTACATGTTATGCACCAGTAGTCCCCTCAGCCTTCTTTTCATAAACACCTTCTAAGCATTCTTTAGCTCTATGGACCTTTGACTGAAGATAGAAGCTTCCGTTTTTTGCATTCTGCTCAAACAAGTTGTCATATCTCTACATGAAGGAATTGTTTTAATAATGGAGTCAATAAGTAACATTTCTCAGAATGATTCGATGCTAGCATCCATATGTGGGGAAAACAACAGAACTGAAAAATAAATAAATTAAAAAACCTGCAAGATCTCCTCCCATGATGCACGCTCTGTGACACCTAGAACCTGCCTTGCCTCTGGTTCCGCCATAATTTTGCTTGCTTTGATAATATTCTGTGCTGCTTCCTTAGTAACACCAGACTTTGAGGCATCTACATTCAGTGATACAAAAAAAAAATCTTAAACCGCAGTTGACAAGTAGAATTGTGACAACAAAGCAGCAAGAAACCTAGTCATGAACTACGGAAAGGATGTGAACTTTTGTGACTTATATGAGTTCATGACAAAAGATCCAAAAATTTATAGTGCTGAATTTAGGATTGGAAAAAAGCATACTCGTAAGTGCCTGACGATAAGCTTGAACCAAAGCCCTGGCAAATATTCCCGAGCCCATCACAATCAAGTTGGCAAGAATTTTTGCAGCCTGTACGCACAAAGAACAACTCAACTACATACTTATCAGTGTCAAACAATTCACAATAACTAAAGCCCTGCTCTTCTTGGCAAGACATTTTGCAGGGTATCATTTCATTCTCTCCATGTCTTCATGTTCGAGAGGATAGAAGTATAGAAAAGCTAATTTGTAATTTTGTAGTGGTGAATCCGGATTCATGCATTTCATTATTCATTAAGGAGGATTGTGCTTTTATTGGGGGAATTAAAGCAATAATCTTGTGGAATTGTAGTATGTATGTTGGTTGTCTTATGGGTGGTGTCGATGGCACAAAATAAAAGGACATTTGAAATTATAGGGGTGAGGGACTGGTGTGTTTGTAGGGGTAAAGTTCGGTTTTGGGCATCATTGCAGGTTTCAGTTTCCTCTAAATTCCAGGCCATCTTTTCTAAGAATTGTTATTTTAGATGTTTTGCAATGTTTAGCTATATTATCAGATATTTTTGGTAGCTGGATGTTAAAGGTCTTATATGTATATTCAATGGACAGCTTGTTCAGGAGAGAAAAAAAAAAACAACTAGCAACCATCTCATAAAGGTCCACAAAGGAAAGTTATTTACAATTAAGAGGTTAAGAGGTAAGAGGATAACACTAAGCCTGATGACTTGAAGGTGAAGAAGAAACAAATAAAATCTATGGTCCAAGTATTATACATACCATACTGAAGATGAAGGCAATAAAATTGAGAGAATTAGTATCAGGACAATTGCGTCAGGACCTGAGAAACCTACAGTAGCACAACGGATATGTGAGATATTTTCTTATTTAAATCATGACTTTCAGACTTTCAGTGTGTGACTTTTGGATAATATATACAGAAATGTACACAAGCAGAGAGAAAAAAAAAAAAAAAAAAAAAAAAAAAAAGACAATCAATCAAGCATTCGATTACAATAGGGATAAAGTAACTATAAATTGCAATTCCCGTTATGTACATCATATTAGCTGAAAATTATAAACGTGAAAAGTCATCTTCTGAGTTTTAACAGGTACATGTGGAAAACAGTAATTATGAAAGCAACCCAGAAAGTGATATACAAGCAAAGCCAAATTGACAGACCAAAACACCCATGAATTAAAAACCATATTTCCACATTGTTCATCAGTAGGATATATACTGGTGCAAAATAACTCAGGTAAGAGACTCTTATTGTTCTATGAATAATTATCGTAAAAGCAAGAACACTATACGTAAAGATCGAATATATGAAGCATAGCTAGAAAAAATTGGCAATTCAATTTCGGATGAATTAAAAGACAAAAATAACTGAAATTTCCCTCTTCAGGACGATAAATAGTTTAATTCCTCCAAGAAAATAGGCCATTGACACCAGAAAACCATGACTGAGAGGAACAAATTAAAAGGCAATAGCTCATCAATCAGTTACAGAGAGAGAGAGAGAGAGAGAGAGAGAGACTTACAGATAGAATTTGGTACTGATAGTTTTGGGGTGTGTTTGAGGGAAAAGGGGTTTAGGGTTTTAGCCACGCAGAGAGGTTTTAGAAACTGAAGTTACAGAAGGAAGGAAAATCGTCGGCTAGCCTTGAGAAGCAATCGACAACGAGATGACAAAACTCAACTGGACCTAAATTCCTAATTGGGCTTGGCCCACGGTTGGGAGAGAGTCCATGCCACTCCCACTTTGTGTCTTTGTGTATGTGTGTGTGTGAGAGAGATACTATGTAAGATTGTCCAATAATATTGATTTGTATAATGTTACAAAAATAATATTGATCTGATAACATCCAAACAAAAATAATATTGCTTTGTATAATGTTACAAAAATGCAAGCAAGTCCAACTTTGATCCTCTCCTTTTATTTATCCATCCTCTTTATTTCTCTACTATTAAAGTATTAATCTCAACAGTTCTTAATAAAGTAGATTTTTTTTAGTTGACTAAAAAGGCTAAGACTTTTAAATTCCGGAAGAGAATTCGAACTCAAGTTGTTTTCTCAAGAATAATCTAACATGCAATAAAATAAAAAAAGGTATGATAGCAATCCCAATGAAGGAAGTCTATATACTCTGTATTTATATTAGTGCATGTATGCTTATGACCCCCAATGGAATTATGGAACAGACAAGCCTTTCAACACGCATTTTTAAGCTCAAAAATCAAAAGCATTGAAACAACATAAGAACTTCATAACTGATAAGCGTTACTACGTTGATTGGTCAGCATTACAAATACACTGTCAGGCATAAAACAAGCAAGCTGTGTATAGACAGTTGAGCACTGCAATGAACTTATGAACCTGTGTATGCTAAATACTCAAAAAGAACCTTGAACAGCCACAATAAAAGGTATGTTAATCCTCAAAAGAACCTTGCACAGCAACCATCCAGCAAAATCCCACCAAAAACCTTCAAGCTCGCCATTCCTGCCCATACAGTTCAATCATTCAAAATCCTCATCAGATTTCACATGCAGAGGACTTGATGGCGAACCATTTCCTTCATCCAATGCTTCCTGAGCTCTCTTCCTCCCTCTGGTCTTTGCTCCAACAACTCCCCCAGCAGCAGATTTCCCACGTTTTGCAATTGGAGCCAGTGACTTGTCGCTCCCTGCGGAATCTCCATTCACACCATCAGTCTGGTTTGCAGGTATTTCATTTACCTCCTCATCAGATTTCACATGCAGAGGACTTGATGGTGAACCACTTCCTTCTTCCAATGCTTCTTGAGCTCTCTTCCTCCCTCTGGTCTTTGCTCCAACACCAGTCCCAGCTGTTGCTTTCTTCCCACATTTTGCAATTGGAGCTGGTGACTTATCGCCCCCTTCAGAATCTCCACTGAAACCATCAGTCTGGTTCGCAGGTATTCCATTTACCTCCCCATCATCAGTCTTAGATGAGCTACCAGCATCAACTTTCAGACGTTTGGGACTCCTTTTGGGCTCACATTTTGTTGGTGACTTCTGCACAACATCATTCATGCCTGATACTTCAGACATTTCTGGGTTGGCTTCATTGTCAGAATTATCCAGTCCTTCGCTTGACTCCTCAGCTGAATCCACATTCTCTTCCTCTTCTGTCTTAGATTTTAGGGATTCAATCGCATCCATTAACTCTCTATTCACCTGTCAAGTTCAATCCAATGAACTAATGTAAAATTCATTTCCATTTGTTGATAGATATTATTGCATGAAAATTAAGGAAGATAAATTTCCATAAAGGTAATGGTTTTTTGGTTGTCAAGAAGACAAAAGAAGAAAATTGAGGCCACATTTTTCCTGCAGGCAGTCTATAATCTTCCCAAGAAATTGCAAGCAAATTGCACAAGTGACAAACCTGAGGATTCTGAAGAAAATCAGAGATATCAGTCGGACAAGAAGGGCAGTTCATGACATTCTTTTGGGATCGAAGAGTCCGCCCACCTCTGTTTCTTTCTCTCACCAAACTCTTACCAGCAAAAGCACCTTCTAAACACGACTTGCAGAAGTTATGAGCACAAGGCGTGGTTATTGGTTGAGTCATCACCTGCTGGCAAACAAGGCAACTAAATTCTGCAGATGGACATATAGCAATGTTAGCATGAAATGTAATATCTAACACAAAAATCATGTTAATTATCTTACAATCTACCAACAACTTAAACAAGGTTAAAAATATAACTTGTTGGTTGAGTCTAAATTAACTCAAGTCCGTAGTACAACCATCAGCCAACTTCCCTATTTTTCTTCTTTTCTAAATGGTTTACATTAACCATACCAACTTTCTTACCAAAACTTAAATAATTGCACTTTTATATGGTTTTGAAGTACACTAACTTAAGTGCCAAACCAAAGGAGAAATAAATAATACTGATCAAACGAGTGTATCTGTGCAGTAGATGAAATGAGAGGGGGAAGGAGGGAGGGAGAGACAGACAGACAGACAGAGAGACCTTTCAAGAGCCTCTCTCGGACAGACATGTTTTGTGCTTTCCTCATTGCTTTCCTTGACCTCTTTTGTTCACCCGGATTTAATGTTTGAACAGGTTTTCGGCTGATGGGTGGGGGCTTTATCCACTTCCAGCAGTCATCTTTCCCCTAATAAAAATTTAAAAAACTCCAGATATTAACATCAGATCACAGTAGCTTACTATTAACATTCACCGTTTAGTCACTAGGCAGTGGCCACAAAATCTTCAAAGAAAAATGGGCTGCAAACTCCAATTACTACAAAGGCAGCTAAACCAAATATTTCAAAGCCAGTAAAAATAAAATGACTTACTTCGAAGTCCCATGATGGACTTCCCTTCCTCTCTGTTATATCTGTGGCTTTCTTCAGCTCAGGAATAGTAGGTAAAGGTCTAGGCCGATCCCCTTGTTCATCACTGCAGTTCAAGTTGGAAAGATCTAGCAAAAGGTTCTCTTAATAAATCATGTAAACAAGAAGCTAAAACAGACCTCGTCCATGGTGCAGGTTCATTGTCACATCTGACAAAAAGATACCGGCAGACCTTGAAACCCTAGTTGAGCAAAAACATTATCAGCAAAGCTGTTCAGGAAAATATAGATACCCATCTAGCACTTCCACAGGCTGGGTAGAACATATTTACCTGGATTCCCACCTTTGTCCAACATTTTTCTATTCTATAGACTCCATCATACCGCAACCCTTTCTCAGGGGCATACGAGGAGCGCTTCTCCTTATGAGACCTAATTATCAAATGGAAGGGAAAATACTCAATACATTATTAATCTGAATGCCCAACACAAATAAAGAGTTGAACTCATTATACTCGAGATTAAACTGAGGCAACGAAGAAAAGACATCAAACAATAGGAATAATATGATCACTAATAAAAAAGTCAAACAAGATTAGCCATCAAGTCTTAACACAGTATATCTAACTGCAAAAACAGTTTTTTCCTTTGCAAAGTTCAAAAAGTTGAGAATATTCATGTTTTTATGAGGAAAAAAGTCACATATGGAGCGAGACAGAGACGGTCAGGAGGGAGACTGAAGAAGAGAGAGGGAGAGAGGGAGAGAGAGAGAGAGAGAGAGAGAGAGAGAGAGAGAGAGAGAGAGAGAGAGAGAGAGAGAGAGAGAGAGAGAGAGAGAGAGAGATTTAATATTTACCTTACCACCCGTAAAGGATAACCCTTCTGGCAACTAACTTGAAGTGCCTTGTTAAATTTTTCAAATTTCTGGTCAAAAGACTGAGCCTTGTTTGTTCGCTTGTTCCCACTCAAATCCCTTCCACCACTGTCATGCACACCCATGTCAACAAAGCAGAAAAAATAAATTAAGAAAAAGATAAATTGATCATAAAATATAAGATGCTTGATGAGAAAGAAGACCAACAGAAAGATATTAAAACTTCTCGTGGTAGGAACAGGAACTAGATAGAAAAAGGAAATGCATATGTGAATATCAATTGAGAATATACAGTTAAACACCTACAGTTTGTAATCCCAATAAATACTCAAATTGGAGCCAGAAACCTCAACAATGCCTGATCTTATATGAACGACTAAAACAAAGGATTACCAATGTTATCAGGGTACAGAGGTAAAAACACATCAAAAACTTAATAGAGAAATGGAATAGAAGGCAAAATTGAAGTGGTGGATCCAGTGACAAACCTTCCTGTGTATAAGAACCACTCTCCATGATCCTCATCATCAAGGTACCCTCCTGAAAGCACCACTGACTGTGCACCATGATTAGACTGTCCAGCTATACCAGAAACGTGGGGGAAGTGTGCACCCCATTGTCGACATTCCAGCCTATCCTCCCAACATTCCCCCACCAGCACACCTTGATTTCTCTCTGGATCATTTTCAGCAGTTATAGGCCCAAAATGATCAGACGGAATAGTAACAAATATCTTGCCACTTGCAGCATTTGCTTTCCCAGTTTTCTGTGCCCGCTCCGTGGTGAATGCTTTGTCAGGCCTGTCTTGGTTTTGTAGAAAATGGTAAACCTTTGCAGGCCCCCCAGTAACACTTGATTTTGACATCTTCGCCATACGTATGGCAACTACAAGTGAAGAGTTGATGCGGGGTTGACTTGCCATTTTGGGAGGAATGGCATGACGACACTTTGCACAGGTACGCTTCCCTTGTCCAACCCATTTCTGGAAACACTTCAGGCAGAAGTTGTGGCCACATGGTGTCTGGAAATGAAGGCAAACAACAAGATCATATTAATAATTTAATGCCGACTCTTCTTTCACATTTCATAGACAAAGACACAAACAGTATGAAAGAAGAAAGCATGTTTGAAGCCAGAAAACATCAATTATACTTAAACATAAACTCATATATACATAACAAAAACACATAAGCAGACTACAATCAATACGGCCAAAGTATGTGGACCAATGGTAATGTCCATACATCGGATCAAAATATGGAATACAGCTTCCAGTACAGCATAAACTCATTTTCCCCTAACTGGCTCATTAGTAAAGTAAATGATAATAATATTTGCAAACCATATTAAGACAGACAAGAACACAGAGGAAGTAGTAATGAAAACTCAAATTGACAACAAAGAAAGAAAGAAATTAAATAAATAAATAAAGGTTCAAAAGTGTGACCAAAAAGGGTAGAGCGCCATCAGAGGAGAGCATAAAGTAAATGATAGGACCACATGGCCCCAAATACAGGATCAGAGGGAACAAAAAGTGAAGAAAACAACACAAATGGTGCGATACAAAAACAAAAATCTAGCATTTTAAGACGGAAACACAAAAGCCAAAGAAGAATAAGTTAAATTCCATATTTGGACTTATTTAAGGAACCCAGTACTGCATTTTAAGAACCTAAAGAGATTATAGGAAACTTGGGAAGATAAGAGTAAAAGTAAAGTATTGCAACTCCCACAAGCATAAAGAGCGAAAATCAATTTGAAGCAAAAAACAAAAAACAAAAACATATTTGACTAAAATAGTCAGCACAGAAAACAGAGTCATTCAATCAGAGAAAACACTATCAACACACTTCCTCAAGTATCTTTTTAATCAGACAGAGCAGACGAGCACAACGAATCCAAAAGCATAAACAAAGCATTCCATGGTCGGAAACCCAAACCCGAGAAATTAATAACGAGTTTTCAACATTAAAAAATGAAAAAATTTGAAAAAATAAATTAATTAATTTGACATCAAAGCGCCCTTACGCCTACTCGAATACCCATAAAAAAAAAAACATTAAATTCACTTAGAAAACACAAAATATAATAAACAAACAGGGATAAAATAAAGAAAAGAAAAGACTTTAAGGCGATTCAGCAAACGATTAAACGTTCTAATGTTCCATAATGACAAAAAGAAAAAACGAAAAAAATAGGTTGGAAATTAAACGTCGTTGAAGATAAAGCAATGAAAGCTAGAACCTAAACCAGAGAAAAGTCCACCATCACTATCAATATCCAACCACCAAACTAAAGAAAAACTTTATTAATTTAAATAAAATTTAAAAAATTAAAAAAGACGAAGAAGAAGAATTGTACGAACCGTTACAGGTCTCTCCGGTAGCTGCATACAGAAGGAGCAGTTGAAAATCCCGTCGAGAACATCCAAGACGTCCTTCGTTCCCTTCCGGCCACCGGCTCCGGCGGCTCCTTTTTCACCTTGTTCCTCCGGCTGAGCCTTTCCGCTCATCAGCTCCTGTCGCTTCTTCGCCTTCTGCTGCTCCGTCAGCGTTGCATCCGCCTCGATCGCTCGGACCGCCGCGATCAGGTCGCCGGAGGCGGCGGAGCTCACGGCGGGAGCCATCGGAACGTCGCCGGAGAGTGAGGTGCAGTCCGGGCACTCCCACTGGAGTGTGGAGGCCAGCGACACGGGTCGGGTCGCGAGGCAGCTCCCGTGCCACGGAGTGACGCAGGTCTTGCAGGTCAGCTTCTCTTCCTCAGACGGCGTCGTTTTGCAGAGCATGCAGACTCCATCTCCGTCACACGGCAGTTGTTGGCTAACGTGCGCCATGGGAGCACGGCGTACGATAGATGGGACAGAGAATAATGCGCCGCAAGACTGAGAGACAGAGAGACAATGCGAGTGAACGACGTTGAGAGAGAGTGTGTGTGGTGTGTTTGTTTGGGGAGAAAGTGGTCTGAGAAATACTCCGATTTTATAGATTAGAGGGAGATGTGTGGAGACGGCGGGTATTTGAAAAGAGTCGGATTGGTTTTGAAATTTGGATGTAATCTAGTGCACTAAGGTCTACGTGAAGTTGGTACGGATCGAGCAATGATTCGTCGACAGCGCGATAAGTCAAACAAAAGTATTTTCGTTGACTGATTTCAAATTTTGGGGCCATCCCGCGTTCGACTCGTTTCCATATGTTTAGCGCGCTTGATCTGCCTGATTGTGGCCATGCCTGTTTTTCCAAATCTGCCACATCCGAAAGATAAAATATAATTTCATTGCAAAAATAATAATAATAATAATTTACAATTACGTAATGATAGTGGTAATTTAGTGCTCGTAATGACGAATTGACGACAATGCCATTGGTTTCTTCTTGTTTTTATTATTTTGCCATTGTGTTTCCTTCTTCGATTTACAACTAACTGCAAATTATATATTGCAAACTTGTTTAATAAGCAAGTGTTGTAACTTACTATTTACTATTTTTTCCCCTTTTGTTGATGATGTATGTACATTAAACACTTTAGCATATGGGTGAGGAACAACCTTTACCAAATTGATCGATGAAGATATAGATATCTTTAATTAACAATGAGTATTTATGAATTATGTTTACTTATGGTTTATGTTATAACTTAGTAGTTAACGTTATGCTAACCGATTGCTTATAAACTTTAGTCAAACTAAATGAATGTTTGTTCGTTAAAGTATGTATTGTTATTTTGAATAATATAATCGCTATCGATATAGTCATATTCCACATAAACTAAAATTTTAGTTATGTTGAAAAAAGACAATGTGTTATGTATGTAATACACATTTAAATAGCATTTACTTGATCGAATATCGCCTTAACGTTATTGACACATGTAGTGTCGAGGATTAGAGGTGTCAAATGGATAAGTTGGGCTTATTTGTGTTTTCGTGTCGTGCTCGTGTAGCTCATTTAATAATCGTGTTGTGCTTTTGTTAGCCATGATAACTAAGATGTAGGCCCAGCATGGCCCATGACCCATTCGTGCTCGTGCCATGTGTTCATTTTGTGTCTTAAATAAGTCGGTTTATGGGCCCTTTTTACTTTTTTAGTGTGAGAAAACTTATCTTATCATACTTGTTCTTTATAATAATCAAATATTAACATTATTTGCTTGAAAAATTGAATTTTACCATTCATGTTTTTTAAGGGATTAAACAATGTTAAACCAGTTGTGCCTAGTTTCGGCCCATTCCGTGTTCATATTTGTGCTCGTGCTCGTGTTGTGCTATGTTTGATGGGCTAAAAACTTCGATCGGGCCTGATTCATTTACTTGTGTAATGCTCGTGCTAACCTGACCTATATTTTTCTCATATCAGCCCAACTTGTTTCGTTCTCATATCATGTCATACTCATTTTAATCGTGTTGTACTTGTGTCAACCTGACCCTTTTGATACCTTTATCGAGAATGGTTGAAAGGCTATGGCTCCCTTGCCATTTGAATCCCTAATATATATTTCACTCATTTAGTAATACCACCCTTACATCTAATTTCTAGTCATATTTTATGAGAATGAATGAGATTATTATGAATCTATGATGCAATTGATTAAAATCTATTACACATGTAAAGGTTCTAATCAATGAGAGGTACAATAGTTAATTCAATTAAGTATTTTGAGAATTTGTAAGGTGGAAAGAAACTCATTTTTCCTTTGTTATGGTGAACAAGTGTATATGTTTAAAACTTTAAAAGAGATGTTACTTAGTCAGTTTCATGGGTCAATATTTTTGAGAATTACAAGTACTAGCAATAGAATAAAGCAAATTAGTTTGAAAATGGCAGTGCAATAGTTAGAAAATTTGCGCATGGGCATTAATGGAAATCAAAGCTGCATACTCTCTTTTTCACTATCCGCAAATTTAGTTTTGTCTAATATCTTCTCAAAATGGAAAAATTAATACAGTTCCCAAAAAGTATAGATTTTCCGTATCCAAAAAGTGGCACTTAAAAATCAACGAATCCCTTAACTTACGAGAGTAAGTAATAATGGTCAGCTGGTTTAAGACTAATCTTTATCATCTTTGATTGATGGAAAAGAAAGAGAAAGAGTCATATGAGGACAAGCCGGAATTGAATGAGATTACTGGATTTGTGAAACCACTTCTGACATCCATACCAGACATCCGCGACAGACTCTTCAATGGGGGCATGCCCAGTGGGCATCTCTCACATGAGGTGGGACCCACATGGGGCATGCATGGCTCCCACTCCACTGTCGCACCCAGACTCCAGTCATCCGTTTCAAACTTTCCACCCAAGAAACCATTGCCAAATCACATGTGGGATGTGTCCCCATTTTTTCTGCTGGGTGTGTGTAACACTGTAACACTGTAACTGCAAATTGAAAACCGGGTGTGCTGCAAATTTGCATTTTTTTTATTTTGAAAATTTTTTTGTGTTTCCTCATTATACACTACCATATACAAATTATATAATGCAATTTGCCACTAGGTTTTTTTATATATATAAAAACACTAGAAAGGGACTTTAGCAATAAAAAAAATTAAACAACTAAACGGTGCATTATGTTTCATTGTCCGCTAGTAAATTATTTTTGTCCAAATGGGAAAAAGTAAAAGTACTACTCAAAAAGTGGCACTTTAAAATCATGAAATCCATTCTAGAAAAAAAAAATATTGAAATCCCTTCGAATTATGAGTTAATTAATGATCAGGTTGATTTATAATTAACAGTTGGTAGACAGTTCAGTTGGAAGGCCGTAGAATTTGCCCATTTGCACCTAAATTCGATCCTCATTTCCGCTAAGTTAAAAAAAAAAAAGCTATAGCTTTTGTGGTTAGAAACATTTAGTGTACACCTCTAATATGATTTGATATAAAAAACAAAATGAAAAAAGAAAAGAAAAGTAGTGAGAGAATAGGGACAAGCCAGACCAGAGAAAATTAAAATAAGGTCAAGCTGCAATTCAATAAGAGTACTTAATTTGTGAAACCACCCCTGACATCTACATAAAACACCCTCTGTCATGACTCATGCAGTATGGCAATGGCACCCACTCCACCATCTACTATCTACTCTGTTTCTTAATTTTCCACCAAAGCATGCGTTTTAAAATAACACGTTAGTCCCTTTCTTCTGCCAGGTTTTACTGAAATTTGAGGGACCCAGATAATGAAACACTGAACTAGCTTTAGTTCTTAATCTAGGAGAATGCTGATAGGATATCAAATTTGTATCTTAAATAATATGAATGTGTTTTATAGACAAAAAAAAAGAAAAAGAAACTGTATGTAACTCATTTATTGTAAAAAGAGAGATGTATAAATCCGTAAGTTTTTCTCTTCATAGATTTATATTTGCGTTTATTTTCAAATTTATTTATTTACAATAACCACATAGAAGCTTTACATATGTATTACTTCGTCATTTGAATCCAAATTTAAACACAAATTTAAAATTTTTAGCATTATTCAATTAGGTGCACTGTGCACTGCTCTTTCTTTACTTTTGCACCATAATACTGCTGGCAGCATGTACATTATAATTCACAAAAATAATAAAGAAATAGTCAAATAGTACTCCTATTCTGTATAGAACCTAGGGAAATATATTGGTTAGGCATGGGTGGGTTTTGATCCACACACCCCACACTTCCCCATCATCAATGGTGGATATTATATAAAAATAGAGACATGTTGCAATATTAAAATTTTCCAAGTCCAACATCTTCAATTGCTAATCCAAGCTCTCCAAAGTTTAAACCACCACAGCAGCACCAAAGTTGTCTACTTTTCATCATGTCTCCTAGTCTCTTAGCCTAACCTACTCAAGTTCTTTTGACCAAAAAAAAAACCTACTCAAGTTCTAAAGAGACAAAAACAGCACACAAACATAAAACAAGAAAATGGTTTTATACATGTTCATTCGACAAGTCCAAATCCTTACTCATTAAAACTGAAATCAGCAGCAAAATCTATATACCTTTTAAGCATGCATTTTGGGAGAGATTTGCTTGAGTGATACTACTTGCTGAATTGTCACAGATGGCGATGAACCCAAGGGTATCAGAGCATCCAAACGTGGGGTTCTTGCACGCAATGAATATGTCCTAGTTACTGATGGCTTTACCATTGTTGGTTTTTGGCGCTTATTGTTGGACTCAAAGGGAATAAGCAGGTCCCTGGGTCCAAGTGGACTCTCTGGTGTTTGATACTTTCTTTTCTTTTCCAGTAGCTCCCACAACAGCTTCTCATCGTTTGCTTGATCTTTCTCCATGCCTGGAAACTTCACATACAAGAAAAACAGATGATGCAGTAGTTTCAAGCATGTATCTCACAGAGTTTTGTTTGATCTTGAAAATTGGAGATAAGGGTATTGAAATCACTAACAAGGAGTACATTTTCTAAGTGGAGTAGATTATAAAAAATGTTTAAGGACCGCATTTTCAAATCATGTTAACTAGCATATATACTTATTACATCAATTATTGTAATAAACTTAATTAACATATCATTTGTCAGTTTGTCACACATGGGCAGAACCATTATAGAAAAAAAATTCCTAACTAAATTTTGTAGCTCACAAATCCCAACCCACCCTTCAGGCTCAGCCTCTCACAGTTTGAAACTTCAGCCTATCCCGATTTAAATCATGGCATTGCTAGTGTTATCAAGTCATAAATGTAGTCCATCTAGCGTTACTTGTAGATTATTCAATCTAAATAAGGAAAATGCTGCATTTCATCAAGTAATTCACCAAATTAGCTGACAATTTCTAAAGAGGAATGTATTATGTATGCACATCACTTCCCCTAATCAGAACAATATATATCCAATTATCCAGCATTGAAAAATTTGTTCATGGGAGATGGACCAAGGGTACCTACCTTATGTGGAGCAAAATGTTGGGTCACTTTGCTACATGCCTTATTGGGCTTTGGCAAGACCTTGAGGTATTCCTTCAATTTGCTCACTCTGTCTTCAGCTTCACGCAGCCTCCTCAGAGCCTCGACTCTGCTCGCTTCTGCAACCGTGGCCTTATTCCTCGCCTCTCTCGCCGCCCTCTCCATCTCTTTCACAACCCCCAACAAGCCCACACAAGCCCCATTGCTCAAATCAGCCTTGAGCCCCTCCACATAGTCCACCATTGGATCGCACATCTGCTTAGCCAAGTCCTGCACCAAGTCCTCCACGTCGGTTTCCACCGACCCCAGCACCGCACCCACCTCGTTAAACGTGGCTTGGAGGAGCTTCAGCACCGCGATCTGGAATGCGTGCTGGTCAACGGGGTCAACGGTGGATAAGCAGGCAATTGCTCTTTGGAAGAATTTTTGGAGGGAAAGACGACGGTGATTGAGGGTTTCGAGCATGTGGTTCTGGCGAGTGTTGACTTGAGCTTCAATTTGTTTGAGGATGCGAACCAGTTGACTCAGCTGCTGCTTTTGATTGTCCATCAAAAGCTTGCCTGCCATGGCGGCTTTCGCAGCGTTGATCTCTTCCATCACAGAGTGACGGTTCCGATCGGACGAACCAGATCCGACTCCGCCCGTACCAAAACTCTGAAAAAATTTATATTTTTATTTTTCAAAAATCATCAGGAAAAAATAAAAGAAAAATAAGGTAGAGATCGAATTTTCTGGAAATCAAAACCTGATAAAGTGAATCGGTGTTTGTTTGGACGATGAAGGTGGTGAATCTGCCCTCATTTGCCATCTCCATCGTCTTGAGACCTACGAGCTTCATCAACGGAATTGCCAGAGACGCGAAGACATCTTCGGCCTCCATGATTACAGATAACGATTAATTTCAGAAAATAACAGTTTGAACTTTGAAATTTTGAATTCACAGCACAGTCAGAATTGAAGAGGTTCATGAAAATTTAAGAGAAATTACGTACTTGGAGGAGACCGATTTCGATATGAGATTTCAGTTGGTGGAATGCGTTCTTCATTTGCTCGTGGCCACACACGACTCTTCTGAGTTTCGATCGGAGCTCTGCCGCTGACGTCTTCTCAGATGATGATCTCCGATGGCTCCCCATGTTTTGGCGGGAATTTCAATACGCTCAACTGAATGCCTGAGGCTTTCGAATTTAAGAAACCGTTTTTGTTTTCGTTTCTACGAAACGGCAGTCGTTTTGTATGCTCCAAATAAGCGACACCATGTATGATTCGTGTGTCGCTTTGTTGTAAACGTTTCCCAATCTGCTGTCGTTTCTTGTTGAACAATGTCGTCTACCACCAGTTCAATGCATGGACTATTTCATCATGAGCTTAGTTGAATTCTATGATGACGCAGCCATATGAATTTCTAGACTTGGAGTTGGATGGATGTTGCTAGCTAGCATCAATTCATTTTGTGATTGAAGGTCGTTAGTTGATATGAACCTTTGCATCAACCGATGGCTCATAATCGACTACATATATAATAATTCTTAATACATACCGATATGTGATGCGTTAGTTGTTGATTTTTTGTCGGAAAAATGTAAATTTAATTAAAATGAGGCAAAATGAAGGCCGGGAACAAACCACAAGAAGGGGGACTTGGCCCAATTCTACTCTTCGATTGAGTTTGACAATTGATATGTGTTATACACAAGGCCTAACAAAACATAATAAACATTTAAGTTTGAATAAAAGAAAAGCATTCCATTACACATAGGATTTTCAACATTACAGGATTCACAATATTAGAATTATGATTATGGTAGATTAGTACCGTATACAAGTATTAGGAATCCTATGTAGTAAGAAAAGGAAATAGGAATCCTAATTTTCTTCCTGCAACTAGTGACTTCCTAGTGCAAGTCTATATTGTTCGATCTCTTTGATACTATTACTTTCTTATCCCTCTTTTCTACTGTTTATTTCTGGTATTTTCCTTTCTATTGTGGTTTTTGCCCTAATACAAGTACAAGACAGCTGCTTTTTTTGCTTCAGATTGAAGATGTCGTCGACGCTCGCTACTGGAGGTGACATGGGCTGCTCACGAGGAGGTAGAGCGCCTGGCAGAGTGAGGCGCCTAGCAGCAGCAAGGGTCGCTTGTTGTAATCGATCTCGATCTTGATTGGTATAGCACATTGCAATGTGGGTGCTGAAGACAGGTGGTATTAGCTTCGTTAGGACTGAAGACAATTAGTTCATCTTTTCCTTATAGATTCATGTCAATTAGTTCACCCTTAAATGTTCTTCTTAAGTATAGATTCTTCACCCTTGCGTCCGTTTACATCAGATACAGAGCATCCGCACTGCAGATCGAAGTTTTCCTCTAAATACATATTGGTGGGGTTCTTTGGTACAAAAATATGTAAATTTCATTAAAACGCAGCAAAAGTATGGCCCAGGAACAAACCACAAGAAGAGGGTCATGGCTCCATTCTAGTCTTTGGAGTTTGAGTGTTTGACAATTGATTTGTGTTATAGGTCTTTCATATGATATAATATATACACAAGGCTGCCTAACAAAACATAATAAACATTGAAGTTTTACAGTTCAGATAAAAGAAAAGCATTCCATTAAACATAGGATTTACAACATTAGAATTATGATTATGACATATTTAGTAAACAGTTATAGTAGCTAACTTTTGTAGCACTAGATCATAAAATAGATCCTAAATATTCATCCATATCGTCTTTTAACTTCTAAACTACAACATAAAATGAACTTGCTCAAACCTTCAGTACGGCAAGCGATCACCACCAGAGGCAGAGCTAGACGCCGTGGCATTGCTGCGCTCAGCGTGACAAAGCTGGCGGAGTTTGGTGGGAACATACCAAATAGAGAGGAGGGGATGTGCATTGAAGATGGCATCAATGTCCCAACCTTGACCTGCTGCAATGGCCACAAGAGGCTTGTAACATGCCTGTCTCCAAGCCCCGACATTTTCGCCTCTCTCCTTGAACGCCCTCCTCAGCGCATTGGATGCCTCCTCGTCTAGGCAATGCAGCGCATAGCAGTGCACGTAGTGCCGCATCTTGGGCTTGTTTATGTAGCTCGCTCCTGCCTTTTTGGCATACCTAAACACCTGGTTTGTCACCTGGATTTACATGATATGTTCACAGTTCACACAACCATTAAATTGTTGCATTTTTCAACTTTAACCAAATAATTTAAGAATATTTTTAATGTATATACAACTTAAATTACACTTACGTACATGTATCATATCTACAATAAATGTGTATTGCATTAAATATACATATTAGATTCGATTATTGTCCCATCAAATTAGTCACAATCCATATTTGACACGAATGTTTGGATTAAATTCACTATCTATATATGACCAATCAAATCAAATTTAGATTAGGCCTAGACTAGATTCACCACCCTCAACTGCTAAGTTCACTACCCTATTTTAAAAATTCTAATTTTACCTTTTGGTAGATAACTACCGAATGATCATTCTATATGCATATGCCAAATTTTGATAAATTATTCGGTAGTTATCTGTCAAACATTGGTAGAGGTAGATGTTTCGGTATATAATTACCGAATAGTCATTCTACAAGTATATGTCAAACTTTAGTGAATTATTCGGCAATTTCTGCCAAATATTGATGGAGGTTTTCGTAGATAACTACCAAATGAGTGTTGGTGATTTCATCTTCATTTTGCAGGAGAGGGTAAAATAGAAAAAAAATTGGACAAAATATGTTAAGATGGTGAACTCAATAGTTGGGACGGTGGATTTAGCCTGGATCTTTAGATTAAAGTTGGATTAAATTCTCATCTATCAAAAGACGTATTAAAGTTGGATTAAGATCTTGCGAACTTGCTCCGTCTCGTTGTTATGAAGATCAAGACCCGGCCCATTTAGCCTCTCAGCGGGCCTCTCCAACCGAAATCTTTGGTCTACTGAACTCGTGTACCCGACTTGTCACATATTTTGGGGCCCACAACGATCAGGTTCAAGGACATGTCACATGACCAGCTGGTTGTGTTTTCGCTAAATACAGTACTATTATGATTACAATTTTCAGAGTGAATAGTAATTATTTCTGTGATTACCATGATAACGATTAATGACTATTTACCGCAGTAGAAAGGAGGGGATAGTACTAATCAGTAATCAATGAGTACGGAGTACCTTGGTGGGACATTTTTCACCGCGCTCCTTGGCAATGTTCTGGACCTGGTTCAAGAAATCACGGCATTGCTCGTAGAGATGGAACAGGTAATCCAGGCCGTTCTTTTTGCCACGTGCCACCTCCCCAGGCTCCGTCACGATGAACGGGTGCTCCCGCTGTCTCTCGCCCAGTCCACCGCCGTTGATTCCATCGCCACCATTGTCCTCGTGGTCGTCCTCGTCGTCCCCTCCGTCGTTATAATGGTTGACATGTCCGCCGCCACTACTCCTATGCCCCTTCTTCATCCGCCGCTGCTTCTTCCGTCTCTCCGCCGCCGCCGCGACCACTTCCCACGTCGCCCCTCCGCCACTCCCCACCATCTCCTTCTCCTGCTGCACTGGCTCCTCCGACAGCCCTGCCGGCCCCATGCAAAAATCATATATTACATATTCTCCAATAATAAATCAAACAGTCAGTTAAGTCAACATTTCTATGTCGTAAACTGTTTAGTAAGTAAACATTTTTATCTCACCAGACTGTTTTGCAAATCATAAATGAATAATATATTTGACTGTTTGATAAGTAAACATTTCTCACTCGCCACATCTTTTGGCAGTCTGATAAGAGAATATGAATCTTTCTTGTTGACACGTATTATATTAATGAATGCATGGTAAATGAGTAACCTTCTTGGGAGAGAGCATCGAGAGCGTTGGTGGTGGTGTCGGCGAAGACGAGGTGGCCCCGGCGGGAGTCGTCCTCATCAAGCCGTCTCCGCTCAGCTCTAACGGCGGCTTTGATCCCGTACCTCTCGCCGACGAGGAGGTCCCAGTGGAAAATCTGAGAGAGGCTGTTCATCATGTCGTCAAGCTCATCATCCTTCATGTCCAGAAGCGTGTTCACCGTGAACCCAAGCTCGGCTATCTTGGCCGCCGTGTAGTATCTGATCCCGTAAGCCTGGAACAACTCCTCCAGCCCTCCCAGCTCTCTTTGAGGCCGCACAGAATACGACGTCGCAGCAGCAGCAGCAGCCACCGCCGCCGCTGCTTGTGGTGGTGGTGCTGCTTCTAGTTGAACCCGGCTCGGTGGCACGACCATCCCTCGTAGGTCCCACTTGAACAAATTGGCAGCGAAGGCCTCTGGATCCATTACAATGTTTAATCCCCTTCAATATCAGTCTGATCTCTCTCTCTCTCTCTCTCTCTCTCTCTCTCTCTCTCTCTCTCTCTCTTAGCCCTATTCTGTGGAGCTGGCCAGATGTGCTGTTGGTATAAAAGCAACTATATTTTGTTTACGAAACTACCCTTTTAAGAACGAGATATATATCATATAGGATTGATTTTCCCGAGGAACTAACAAACTGGGATGGAGGGGGTTGATGTTCTATACTTGTATTCAAATTTGACACTCGAAACCAAACCAAATTATACAATCAAAATTTGAACGTGTCATTAGGGTCCTTCCCAATTGGTCCCAGTAACCAATGACCTTTTTAACATGTTATACTAGGGGTGCATATGTTCGGTTATCCAAATCAAAATTTAATATTTATATTCAAACCACAAATCTCGAAATGGTCATTTTCATAATTAACCATATCGAACCACATTATTGGTTAACCAAAATGTTTGATTAATGAAAGATTTGGTTGGGTTTAATTTGGCTTAGTTAGTCCGATAATAACCGGGCCTAAAACATTGGGCCCAACTTTCTGATTTTTAATATAAAGTTCCCTTTTGCATGTCTATTTTGGCTAGGTAAATGCCCATTTTGTAGGCCTAATTTGGCTACAAACTATATAACTAGTGTTACATATATATATAAATCTATATGTTTTACAATTTATATATAATAGATTTTATATAAAAATTCATTAAAAATACCTTAAACTCTAAATCCTAAAAGGCTAAACCCTAAACCTTATACTATCATACTCTATAACCATTACCTATACAAGTATATTCTATACTCATTATCTATACTATTATTAGTATACTCTATACCTATTACTAGCGTGTTCTATATTCTATATCCTAAACCCTAAATCTTATACCCTATATCCTATAAAATATAAACTGTATGGTATTACTATTATAAACTTGAATTAAACTAAACAAAATAAAGAATAAATATATGATAGGATTTTGTAGATATTTAATTATATTAAATAGATAAGTCAGAATTATAATATATATTTGTTGTGTATGGTCATTACACAAATCATCAATGGTCCAATGGAAATAAATGATTGAGTTAAATGGCCTGTGCCAAGTTTGATACCAAATCAATTAGCTGTGGTTTGGTTTGGTTTTTTAACCATACAATTAAAAAAACAAAAAACCAAAACTTGGTTTGGATCAGTTCGGTTAGTCGATTTTTAGGTTTGTGCACCCATACCTGTTCTCATGTTATGTACTCAAACGCTAGCCTATACTTGTTGTCCATGTTGGGTTTGACCTATTTTTAACATTAATTGTTAAATTTATTCATACGTGCACCTCTGATCCCTGCTAATTAAATAATGTTTTCCTAACTTTCTTGCATGGTCCAAATTAATATGACAAAACCCACATCAATTTCAATGTCAAAATCTCTGATACGATCTTTGTAGTACGTAGTAGATACTAGATAGTAAGAAATCTAGAGTTCTTGGCAGATATTGAGAAGTAGGCCAAGGCTAGAAACGCAAAGTCAACTTTATGGGCAAAATAGACTCGAAGAAGATATAGCAAGTGCTGGCATAATGGAATGTGAAGGAGTAAGATTGGTGTTTGTAGTATACATGGTAAATATCTCCATCGTCATCATCACGCTTTAGTAAAAAGAGGCCCATCAGTACTCCGTGACTGTAATGTGAAATCTGAAAACCCATCTCGCATAGATTCTCAATCTTTAATACTAGAACGAGCTCGGCAAAGCATGGAGAGGGGGTATTTTGGTAATTTCGTGGGGAACTAATTACTGTTCCTTGGCAATATAAAAAATGGCAGGGGAAGTACAGGGTCGGGCAGGTGTTTCAGTGTAGTCAGTTTTGGCCAAAGCTGTCTGAGTCGACTGAAAAAGGCTGATCCTTTTATGTACTTTCACAGTGTGCGTAAGAACACGGTAGTGGTGGTGTCGCGATCAGGTGCTTCTCGGCCTACCCTGTTCCCGTCGTCCGACCAACAAGTGTCCCCTGACGAATACGATGTTGTTACGGTTCTCCGACACGTGTCGCGCGGAGGAAGGCGGGTGTCGTGTGGGCCCGGAAACCAGGTGAACGATGAATTGCTGATGTGACGTAGCAGAGAAATTGGAAAATTGAAAAAACTCAACCTTTTCTCTCCGTCGCGAGCTTAGCTTTGCTACGACTTTATCTTCTTTTCAGAATAATAAAATCTATAGTCAACAGGACGTACTTTATCGAGGAAAAGCCAATGGGTTGCTGACACGTCATGTACCCGAAGCCCTGACTAGCTGACTCAGTGGTCCAGGAAGCCCAGTCAGGGCTGGAGCCACTGGGCTTTCACATTGAGTCATGAACAGTAGTCTACCTTTTACCTTCTCACTCCTCTTTTTTATCTCGTTTGTTTTTTCTTTTGGCTATACTTTCTAACAATTCAAATATTTTACATGTGATTGAAAGATCCAATGAACGATTATAAATTACAAAAATTGAAAGATTCAATGTTTGAGCTGATCCTATATAAATCTTCTAATTGTATATGTCTGACTTCTAGTTTTTTTTTTTTTAGAAATTCAAGAATGAGTTTTATTATCAAATACAGAGTAAGATGAGATAATTAACCTAAATTTCCAATCATTTACTTAAATAAAAAAAAAAAAGTTCAATTACAAGGGCCTTCCAATAGCGATCCATCATTTAGTGTTAAATGAGCGATTCTCTATGAGGTCTATAAATGTCGTTTTGTGTCGATCCAAATTGTCTATTTTTCACATTTTCATTAATAGATTATCAATGTAAAAAATCAGCAAAATTAGAAACCGTTGATATCTAATTTAGAACAAACAAATAGACAAACAACAAGTTTGTCTATAAACACTTAAACTTCGACCTCTTAATTAAACGAGAAAACGATTTTCGATTTAGCTGATTTTTTGCATGAATGATCTATCAATGAAATTTTAAAAAATATACCGTTCGGATCGACAAAAAACTACTCGTGTGGACCTCATAAGGGTTCCCTTATTTAACACTAAATGATGGATCTCTTATTGGAAGTCCTTTGCCTCTATAAATTATATATATATATATAGAGGAATAAGAAGTAGTTTTATTAATTAGCAATATCCTCATACAGAGAAGGACCAAACCAGTGAGGCCCGGACTTCACATCTCACCACACATGATATCTATGGTTAGTCAAAGCAAATTTTGCTAAAAGATGTGCTACTCTATTCGACTCCCTACGCTTAAGCAAAACTCGTTAACAAGTCTTTCATGTCTTCCACAATCGCACCGTCTGCTGCAAATTAATGAAGGGAGGGGATCATTAATTCGCTGGAACAACATCCATTGAGTCCAGCTCTAGTACAATTCGCTAAAGCTGCAAGCTGCAAGCTAACGAACCCCAACTTGAATAACCGTTAATTACTAACCCCAGCAGGCAATGTATCTTGTTGCTCATAGTTTGCAGCTTGATAATCCATTGCATATTGTTGCAGCCGACCGTATAGACCAAGAGCATCTTCTTCGTGCTCATTGATCACGTACTCATGAGTTCCATAAACCCCAACACGAATAGGCAAATAGATCATGAGGTTTTTCTTCTTCCTTCAAAACATGTCTAGGCATTACAATAGAAGACCCCAAACCTGCCTTCCAAACCCCAAATGATATAGTTTAATTACAATGTGATTTATGCAACAAATTTGAGTACGAGTTTTATATGAACCTTAATTTTTGTCTTTCTTAATCAACGTACCAATTATGCTTTACTAAATTCTATTCCCTTCTTTTATTTTCAAGTGTAACGAAATAAAAAAAACTAATAGCACACCATCACCAATAACCATGTTGTCAAGTGCCTTTGCAATATAGTATATAAATAGATAAAGACATTACATGTCTCTACAAATAGATAGAGCCGTTACAGTTTTTGAGGTAGCCTATTTGGAAAGATTGTAAAATTCTTTGCACTAAAGTTCGATATCCTCTCCTCTTAATAAAACAAAAATAGATAGAGATGATTTATATACACTTGTTTTATGCAACGAGTGTATCACGTCTAGTACATCATGTAACTACCATATGAATATATGATCAAACGTGAAACCTCACATACAACTTTGTGTGTTAAGTTTTTCTTATCAATGGTAAGGGAGAGACCAGAGAGTGAACAAGAGAGCGAGTTTCTCCAATTTTTATTTTGAACAACAAATGGGGTTAAAAGATTCAAGAAAAAGTATTAGGCCAATTTTATTGGGCTCAAATAGTGGACTATAAGGATATGTGGGCCGAGTGAAGGATGTCCAGTACAGCCCACTGTAAGCGAAAAGCTAATTGGACCCGGCTATGGTGAAGAAGGGGATGACGACGACCACGACGACGATGATGATGAAAGGAGGAGGACATGGAGCGAAGAGGGTTCTGAACCGTTCCGCTGAACCACGGGCCTCCATGAACTCAATGACGCAGTGGGAGCTCCCCTATGCCTCCTCCAATGGTGGCAATTCACGTACAGGTTCAGGTAGAGGTAAGGTAACCCAGCAACCCACTTTGCATTTTGCTCAGTTGTACTTTTTTCATACACCATTTTTGAATTCTGCATCTACTTGTTTTCACTGTAGAAACCCCATTCTCTTTCAGATCATCAAGCACTCCACCATGTTCTTAAAGCATGCAAACTGTCATTGGACTCCACAACTGCAATTCAAACCCATGCTAGAATCATTACACTTGGATATGGAACCTACCCTTCTCTCCTTGCGTCTCTGCTAGCAGTTTACAAGCGCTGTGACTGTGTCAATCTTGCTCGTCAGCTTCATCATCATATTTTCTCTTGCGCTTCCAGTATCAACTTTTTGAATCTCGTCGTTGAGAGCCTTATGAGAAATGGAGAATGCGATATTGCCAAGAGGGTGTTCGGTAAAATGCCCAACCCAGATGTGGTGGCTTGGAACTCTGTGATCGGAGGCTGTGTCAGAAACGAACGTTTTCAGGAGGCATTGGCATTGTTTCGGAAGTTGTTAAGCTCGGGTTTGGAACCAGATGGGTTCACATTTTCTTCTGTTATTACTGCGTGTGCGCGTCTTGGAGCTCTTCACAATGCTCAGAGGGTGCATTCTCTGATGATGAAGAAAAGAATTGAACTGAATTTTATACTTAGTGCAGCTCTGATAGACATGTACGCGAAGTGTGGTAGAGTGCAAACCGCAAAAGAAATTTTTAGTACTGTCCAGCACAATGATGTCTCTGTTTGGAATGCAATGATTAATGGGTTGGCAATCCATGGGATTGCTTTGGATGCAATGACAGTATTCTCAAAGATGGAGCTTCAGAATGTTTTACCAGATTCGATAACTTTCGTTGCCCTTTTGAAAGTGTGTAGTCATTGTAATTTGGTTGAAAAGGGTCGCAAGTACTTTGATTTGATGAGAAGTCAGTACTCGATTCAGCCAGAACTTGAGCATTATGGAGCCATGGTTGATCTCCTGGGTCGAGCCGGGCTTCTAGAAGATGCTTATGCAATTATAAAGGGCATGCCAATGGAGCCAGATGTTGTTATATGGAGGGCACTTCTCAGTGCCTGTAGAACTCATAGAAAGCCTGAACTGGGAGAGGTTGCCATTGCAAATATATCCCGTCCCAAGAGCGGAGATTACATTTTGCTGTCAAATACCTATTGCTCTCTAAAGAGGTGGGATAGTGCAGAGAGAGTGAGAGTAATGATGAAGAAACGGAGAGTTCGTAAAAATCAAGGGAAGAGTTGGCTTGAGTTGGAAGGTGTGATCCACCAATTCAGGGCAGGTGATCGGACACACCCGGAAACAAAATCAATATACAGAGTGTTGGAAGCATTGATCCAGCGGACCAAGTTGGAGGGCTTTGTGCCTGTGACAGAGTTGGTTTTGATGGATGTCTCTGAAGAGGAAAAAGAGGAAAATTTGAATTGCCATAGTGAAAAGTTGGCACTAGCCTATGGGATCCTTAAAACTAGTCCTGGAACAGAAATCAGAATCTCCAAAAACCTGCGGATCTGTCATGACTGTCATTGTTGGATAAAAATGGTTTCAAGAATAATAAGTAGAGTAATAGTTGTGAGGGATCGGATTCGTTTTCACCACTTTGAAGGTGGTATGTGTTCTTGTGGAGACTATTGGTAGCGAATAGCTTGAATATCTGGTATGTGTGATTTTAGTTCTCATCAAGGGCCAGAGCATAAGCAAAGCTAGCAGGACTGTTCATTGAAGGAAACTCTATTACATTTGGAGAAATTAGTATTCTCTTGAAGCCCTTTTCAGGTCCTCCACTTGTTGGCTTGTAGTCAAAATATAGAAGCATTTAAAGGATTACCAAGAAACCTATCTGATATTCCGAATGTTGTTCTGTTCCTACACCTTGACGTACTTCATTAGAATGATTGCTAAAAGACAGCCATGATGCAATGATAGATCCCTCTTACCGAATTTGGGTTGTTTGAGGCTCATGCGACGTGCTAGTGCTTTAAGGAATCAGTCGAAAGTATGGTTTATTTTGCTTGTATCAGAAAAGCTTTATTTGACCTTTAACATCATTGTTGGTAGCTTGCAAATATACGTTTCTTTCCTTGTCTGAAGCTTAAGAACAAACATATATATGATCCAATGTAGTACAATTTTGGCAAGGGTACATGCCTTAATAATATGGCTAAAATCTTATCTTGTATTAACCGTTAATCCATTCAATCAAATATTGTGGTGAAGATGAGTTCTTTTTCAGTACTTCTTTACTTTTTCCTCTTGGCATGGTTAACCAACTTTCCATCCTAGATAGGAACCAATGGTTGTTGGCCTCCATATATCTCGGGGAGTTGGCTTTCATCAATCTCCTCAAGCAGAGTTGATTTCAGCATTTTGTTCTTGACAAATACTATCTGCACAGAGAAGCAAGATGAAATATATATCTGTAATAGCCTAAAGTATCTATGTTGTTGTGAAGTATGAATGCTGCATACGTTGATGATACTTTTTATGATTGCATGGCATAGACAGTGTAAATAACATCTTCACATGTACCAATTCAGAAATTTACCTTCTTCTTAGTTTTGTTGTCAATGAAAGGGTAAACAATTTTCCATACTGTCATAAATATGAAGGGCACATGGACGATGAACATCTTCCCTAGTCTTTCTGGATAGTAGTCCTGCAATGATTAGTATATAGTTCTGCATGTTATGAGACATTTTTTATGCTTCTGGAATTTATTTGATCTTCCTTTTTGCTATAAAGAAGTTACAGTTGAATTAAATTTTTTGAAAATTAAGTTTCTCAGTTTCCCTTATTTGATCAACATGTTAACCAGATTTTTATGTATCTGACCTATTAAGTTTGTTTTATCTTCTTTTTACAGAGAAATGAAATGGTATATAGCAGAACAGAAACCTGCAAAATGGATAGAGCTCCAAGGTATGCTCGCATGTCACTGTTAGAATATCCCCAGCCTTCAAGATCACTGATGACAACAAACTTCTCCTGTCCTGGTGGCATCCTGATACATCAAGTTCAAATCATCTAGCATACATTGTCTACGGACTACAGCTTTGGTATTGTATACCTCATGATCTGACACTACAGCTTCTGTGTAATATTTTCGTCTTGTTTGTACCATAGAATGAGCAAAAAGAAAAGAAATTCCTTGGGGACATAGTTGATTGACAGAAAAAACTTACCTGGCACATATCTTGTCAAGAGCATAAACTACATAACCTGTACATACAAAAATACACTAGTCTGAGTAGAAGAAATGCCAATCCAACTTCAAATTTGGAAGTTTCAAGTTGCATTCATCTTTTTTTTTGGCCAAGCAAGTTGCATTCATCTTAACCATGCAAAAGCAGTGAGAACTGAAAAGTTGTAGCAGACTTTTGCTTTTGTTTGTTAAGCTAAATTCTTAAATCTTGCTGACTTAGAATGATGATAAGCTCTAAGGCAATAGTATTAGTCGAGGTTTATTTTGAGCCATAGGATAGTTAATTATCATGTAAAGACTCAACAAAATGTAAAAACGTACGCTTGAATTCCTTGACTCCCCCTTTGTCTTGAAAATGTCTAGCACCTAGGACAACTGTTATGGGACGTCCTTTCTTGTCTGATCCCTGTAGAAACATCTTGTTCTGTGCAACTTGATTTGGCACCTCTGAAACAGAAATGGAACCATTAGGAATGAAATCTCGTCTCCATTTCAAGTACTTCAGGAACATGGCTGAAGCCTGGTCTACATCCAAATCACGAGCACGCAGGAACCTTCTTATCATCAGATCATCCACTTCCTGCACACAAATTACACTCCACATAAATGGTAATTTAGAATTTGGTACAGGCATAGCTTCTGCTCTGTAACGTGTAGAATGTAAGATCAACACTCCTGAAGATCAGTGCAGGCAACCAAGCAGAACATATTTCAGGTAAAGTCAAATCATCCTTCAATATTCAGGAACACCAAGTTGCAACACTGGTAAATCAGGATTCATGGTCTGAGCCGGACCTCTCCTGTACTGACTAGTTCAATTTCAGTGATACCGATACACATCAACTGATGATGCATATTTGTGACAACAACTCATTATGCAACATATCAAAATATTTCTTAATTAGTTAATCTGCCGTTGCTTTGCTTGCTTCGCTTTGTACTGTATATTAATTTAGATTTGTTTTAAAATAAACTAGAACTACTAATTTCACTTATTCTCACTAGGATTTAGTAATTTGTACTAATTATAAATGTACAAGTAACAGTTTCACTTGTATATAGCACCTTGGAGGAAGGATCTTTCCCTTCAACAAATGCTTTCATAAGACGAGCTCCGGTCAGCTCCTCTAATTCAGTGCTGCTTTTCATGTGATTATCTTCTGGTCTCACTTGTGCTGCTTCTTCTGCCTCATCTTTCATGGTTTCCTTGGACTCCATCTTCATTATATCAGAATCCATGATATTCTGCTCTCTCGCACACACAAAGTAAGACCTCGACAGAGATAGAGCTAAATAGAAAGTTACTACTGAGGATTGCTGATGGGGTGCACAGAAATGTGCCTGTATATAGAAGCATTTGAAGGTATAACCAAGAAACCTAGCTATCTGTTATTTCTGAAGTGTGCTCTTGGGTTCTTACACCTTGAGGTACTTCATTAGGTCCAATTTTATTTGAAGTTGCTGTAACTGTAATTAGGCACCATGATGCAATGAATGACAGACGACTCACACCGAATTTGAGTGGTAGAGACGCTCATGCGAAAGTGGCAGTGCGTAAATTAGTCAAAAGTATGGTTTGTTATGTATTTTTGTATCCGAAACAACTTTATTTGACGTTTTGGTTTTACATGGGACTTTCATGACAATTAAAGAATTATTTTAAAAAATAAAAATTGAAATGGGGATTTCATGGCTCTGTTAAGAAGAAAACCAAACGCGTCACACATACAAATATGTGGTATGACAATATAGGGTGAAGAAACCTAAGATCTTATAAATAAGTACGCGAGACTTTTTATTTTGAAGTGAAATATTTCTCTCAAACTCCCTCTCTCATATGTGGTATCACTCAAGCTAAATATGTAGATAACTCATATTGGGTGACATGAGAGCATGTGAGGCTGTTTGGTCCAACATGTAAATTGTATGTTTTGATGCCTTAAAAAAAAAACTAGAACATCTAATTTAAAACTAATTATTAAATGGGGATTTTCTGATCATTACGCAAAACTGTAAAGCAAGAAAAACTAGTCTATAGCAAAATGTGATATATTTGTAGCCCCAAAGATAGAAAATGAATTAGGAATGCACACCTTTGAAGAAGGATCCTGGGCTTCAACAAATGCTCTCATAAGACGAGTTCTGGTCACCTCCTCCAACTCAGTAGAGCTGCTACTGCTGCTGCTTTTCATGTCATTATGATCTTCTGCATGTCTCACTCCTACTGCATCTGCTTCTTCACCTTTCATGGTTTCTTCCTTGAACTCAATTTTATTAGACTCCACCATACTCATCTCTCTCTCTCTCTCTAATAAGATCTCTATACATGGCAATATATAGAGAGAGATAGAGCTAATATATACATAGCAAGTTTACTTCTGAAGAATGGCTGATGGGTTGGCACTTGGCACTTGGCACTTAACTAGAAGGTGCCTATAGATGTATATGTATCATTGTATTGTACTGTATGGTGATGGCGTCCAAATATTTACCATTTGTCAAGAAAAAGGCAACAAATTCTTTGGCTTCGGCCTCCATTGTACCCAAAAAAAAAAAAAAAAGGCAACAGATTTGGGGTATTTGACGCAACTTTCCCCACCCAATTAAAATCTGGGCTGTCGGTTTCTTCTCAACATTAATTATATGGATTTTTAAAGGAGTTGAACCACATTTAATACACATCCATGTATATTTAATATCGGTAGCTACTAGCTAGCTATAATTATTAATTGCTTAACTGGCTAACACTTTCATATATACTGTTTGAATAATGCCCAAAAAGGGCTTTACTTCAGTCTCTTTCTTAACTCAGTAAGATCGAGGTCAATGGGGTTCATGTGCATCTTTATCCCCATTAATCTTTTCCTGCTTAATTGTTGCATGTATGATAACACTTCGAAAAAAGGTGTTGTAATACATTTATACATGCAATAGATATGCATGGTTTGGTGACTGCCGACTGGGTGAGCTGGTGGGTTATTGTCCATGCCCACAAGGCCCACGAGGCCCATCAACATGCATTTATTTTGGAACTAAATTAATTGATCAAGCAAATAAGCTAGACAAAGACAGAACATGATTATGCATCATGCATGTGCCTTAATTAATTTACACCTACGTACACAGGCTACACTTAATCATTTTTCTGATGATCCCCTCCATCATCTTCCCATCCTCGCATTTCATTCACATAATCAAGATTTATTTAATTCAAAATGAAAAATTCGAAAATGATAATTCACATGATAGAAAATATAAGATGCGATCATTTCAACGTTAGCCATATAAATATTTAAACATTATATGATAAATGTTCGAACATTGTCTCATATCTTGAATGAAAGAAATTCGTTTAATGGTTTAACTCAGTCATCCAATAAATTATGGCGGATAAAAGTTTCATTTAATAGATACTAGTTTCTCCGCACGCGCTAACGCACATGCAAATGGGCTTTCCTATTGTTCAATTGGTGAATATATGAATGAAAAACCTCTTTTATTGGGCATGCATCAACATTTGTAAAAATTGTTATTTATTTTAAGTATTAGTTGTATTGGTTGGTAAGCCATAATTGATTATTAGCATCTATCATGAACCCTTTATGATTCGTGATGTATATCTAGGCTATGCAATATTATATTGATGAATACCAATCTTCACATTTGAAGACTTGAAAATTGTTGATAAATTTTTTTAAGAAAAAATAAACGTGTTGCTAAAATGACTACAACCGGTTTAATCACTTAAAAATAGGAACGGATAGTCAAAATTAGTAGATAGCTTCCCTTGCTACCGAACATTATATTAACATGTTACATCTTATGTTTTTATATATGAAACTGGATGTAAAAAAAAAAAAAAAAAGGAAAATGATAGACATAAACCAAGGTGAATTCATCACATAAAGCTTTCTCCGTATGTTTTGTTGATGGGTCTGCTATGCAAATTCAGCTCTACTCATAGTCATGGTCAAGTCTTCTCCTTCTTTTAAGCAGTTGCAAGACTTGGTGGTTTTGTAGTTTCATCAACTCCAAAAAAGAGATTCAGAGAAAAAAAAAAAAAAAAAAGCACTGAAAGGCTAAAGAAAGAGAGAGTGAAGGCATTTTTCTATCGCTGCAGAGGATCAACCTTAGGTACAGCCATTAATTGTACGGTGGTGCAAGATCTCTCATGAAATGGCCGAGGTCATACCATGAGGAAGATAGCATGTACCCCTAACTTGCACTCGAGTAGTGCCCGCAGGCACCATTAGCTCAATAGTATGTGTTATTTTCCGATATCTGGCTGCAGGTTACTACAAACCTAAATCGGTGGCTACGAACACCAAAGATGGCCTAGGCCATCACCCAAATGATGCACGAATGCATCGATAAAAGAGGCGATGCCTAAGAGCATCAACAAAATACCATGCTCAAGGAGATCAGCTCAAATTTTATTTCCTTGTAGCACCTTCAAAGTTAGCACTGCCACGTATTCTCTACTCGATCAATCACCTCTTTTTTTACTTTAGACAAAGTGATTTACAAAGTTAGAGCAATGTAACACATTAGCAATTTTCAGGTTGCCATCTCCCCTTGGTATAACATACCCATTTCCCTTCTAACACATGAACCACATCATGTTGACAAATTGAGGAATCAAATGCACACTCCAATTTGATCAAAATAAACAGATCTCCATTGATATTAAAAACAAATAAAAAAAAGAGTTATTAAACATAGGAGAAAGTAACATGTCAATAACCATCTAAGAAAGGTCACGAATTTCTCTCTATTGATTTCTAGTAAACAATATAAAATTTTAATTTCAATCAACATTACATATATAGAAATATCAGCTTGTTTTACGCTTCATTCTTGAGTTAGCTTGCCAATTCAATATGCAGCAGGGACCCAATTCGAGGATCAAAGTTCACACCCGTGTCATGGTCATCTATCAAAGGAAAAAGTAACTTAGAGGAAACACCAATTAGAACCAAGTTTCATACATTGTCATCATTAGAAGGTACAAATAAAATTCTCTCTCGATCAGATTCCCAACTTTGGCACTCAACAACAACATCTAAATAGAAACAAAATTAGAAATAACTCCTAAGCGAGTTTATTAGAATTTCACTAAGTTGTTGACCACCAAAAAAAAAAAAAGAAAAAAAAAACTCCGAGAATTAGACAACACTAAAAGTCCCCTAAATAAATATATGAACATCCTCATTTTTGCTCAAATTTATTTCCAAATTATATGTAACAGCATTATACTAACACTTGCCTCATTTGAAATTGTTAAGAGAGAGATATAGAGCATTCATTCTAATAAGTTTCTCAATTTTTTTTAGCAAACCAAAAAGCTCATTACCTAGGAAAGAAGCATACCAATTCTAGGTTCAAAAAAATCATGCATAACCTGATGAGCAATGCCAAAACAGCCTTTTTTTTTTTTTTTTTTTTTTTCAATTAACGCTAGGAATTTAAATACTCTAATTTCACGTACAATCTAAAGAATCATATAGTCTTCTCTAGCTGTTGGTCCTATTGCTTACTTCTATTTTGCTTGCTTTTGTTCTTCAGTACATTATTCCTCTTCGTAAATATGTAATGGGCCATAAGAGATTATTGCTTTGGTTACTCAAAGTCTCAATTACATGCAAAAGAGATTATGTACAAATTACAATATGGCCAGACATATATAGTGGCTCACAAACAGATAGAGGAGTATGATGCCTTTAAAAAATTAAATAAAATATAAATGAATTTGGGAAGTTGTTTCAAAGTGATGAAACTATGAGAAATTATACGTTGTCTCACAAACAGTAGTGCACAGATGTATACTAAGAGATTACACAGTTATATGACAAAATTAAATGAAAGAAAAAACATGTAAACAAATAGAACCCTACAATATATCACAGGAGCCACATTATATAGAGATCGATTTTAATCATTGTTGAAACTTTTTTATAACATTATTACATAGACAACAACTTGATAGGGATTAGGGATGTTACTGAACACATAAAAATATCATGCTGCAATATGCTGTAGAATCTCTCTTCACCTTTTTGTTTTTTTTTTTTATTGTTTTCATGATTTCTAACCAGGACTTTCACGACCGTTTAGTCTTTAGGTAATCAAAATTTAATTTAGTATTTTAGAAATGACAAACCCTGCACGTATTTTGTAGAAAACCCCGCAGCAAAACTGCAGAGCACAAAAAAATCTGTTAAACTCTCAGCATGACAGTCCCCTCACATGGAAAAAATTAAAGGCATTAATCAAAGTTTATGTTATAGAAAATGTTGGGATTTAAGTTGGTATAGAAATTGACGTCGGTGCCTCTTTAGAACCCAATCCTTCTATGTTAAGATGCAGAAAAAAGAAAAAAAATAAATTGCAATTAAAACAATAAATTACCTTGAAGATTCTAATAATCAAGACTTACAAAACCTTTAAGGTATTACCTTGGCCTTTCTCCTTGCATTCAATCTAGTTCGTATCATTTCCCCCCAAAGAAAAATTTATCTTCAATCTTTCTGTTTTATGCTTTTTGAGGAAGAGATAGAGCAGCAAAATATAGGAAAAAGAAAATGCAAAGAATCTGATTATTTGTTGGCTATTAGAGACGTTTGCGTTTAGTGGGATAGTGGGATAGAGTTGAATTGCTCCTAGGAAACACACGCTGGGTTTTTAATTTTGTTGTTCTTTTACCATTTTATCCTCCTTAGATTAATTTTTCTTCTAACATTTTAATTAACGAAGGGTATTAACAATAAGATATAGATATAGATATAGATAACTCATATCTTTGGTGATTAATAAATGGGGACCCAACACCAAAAAAAAATAGTGAAATAGGCGATTATAAACTGTCCCAATATGGGGACATGCAATGTAGTTAGTTGGGCCGATCGAAATGTTCACAACTTTACAAGGAATTTTTTTTTCGACCAGAATAAATGAACACACGTGTCATATATTTCATGATATGACTTTAATAATGAACAATACGTGTCATATATTTTCACGATATGACGTGAACACTTTTTTAAATTTTTTATTTCTTTTGTGGACAGGAAAGTCACATTCAATATATTTGCCAACTTATTAACCAAACAAATCTAGCAAGATTTATTGGCCAAAAAAAATCGAACTCCCAAGCCTTAGCTTTTATTATAGCTTTTTTCATGACAATTTATTATTATTATTATTTATTGAATTCAAACCCTCTACTTAAATTTTTCATGATACTTTCATAAAAAATAAAAAAATTCATGATACATTACATGAAAAGAGAACTCTTTTAAGAGAAGAGAGACATTGGATCTGTTTGCAACTTATTAACCTGACAAATCTAGTAAGATGTAGACAATAACTCCTATGTCTTAACAATTATTATAACCACTTTTGTAAATTTTATTTTTCAAAAAAAAAAAAAAAGGAATTCATTCAGATCCTCTATTTATATCAATAATTATAGAACTCATTAGTTAAATTATAATGAATTGTAATGAATTAAAGTATTATAATGTGCGAAATTTTTAGAGCTCTTTAAAACGATATAGTATAATTTCTATTTAATATAATATAATTAAGTATAGTTCAATGACATCTAATTCAGTGCGTCCCAATATTGTATACCAAATGAACCCTTATATCAGAACAAAAAAAAATTGATCCCTTATATATATAGAGCCACAGTGCACCGACGCATAAAGAAAAACCTTTGATTTATATTTTTTGTATGGATGTACATGTACAGATGTACTATAATTTTAAAAATAAAATTCTGTTTTTTGGTCAACAAGTAAAATAAGATGGACTTAGCTCAAAAAAAGAAAAAAGATGGACTTAAGTATTATTTGGTATTCCTAATCAGAAAAATTAAAGAAATTGTGAAAAGGAGAACAACAGGTTGGAGGCTTGGTCTTGGTGGTTAGGGACTGAGATGGACTTGCCATCAACCCACCGTCGAGGCTGAGTAAAAAAACAAAAAAAACCAGAGGAATAAGTAAGAGAGAACCGCGTATGTCTTTGTTTTCCCCGTTTCGTTTAAACCCAAATTCACTTTTCAATTTTCATTTCTCTGTCAATTCCTTTTCTGCTGCTGAAGCCAGAGACCAAATTTGAAGGAATCTTCCAGCCAATTATACTTTGACGTCCCAACTATCAACTTCATCATATTGCCAAGAAACCCATCTGTCTCCTTTGACTCGTATCATTCAAACCCTTCTCTTTGTTGGGCCACTGGTTTTGTAGCTGAAGAAAGAGAAGGATTGGGAAAAGATGAGAATTTGGAAGTGGGGTTTTGCTGGGCTTCTCTGCGCTGCCTTCGTGTTGGGGATTGGTTATGGGGAGCAGGCCCGCACTGAGCGAATTTCAGGTAGGACAAAAAGACTTCATTTTTGTCGATTTTCCTGATTATTTCTGGATTTTGGGTGTCCTTTAACTGCCATATGTGTTTGGTCACTTGAAGTTTGGGTTTTGATTGATGGGGTGCTTTGCTGATCTTCATAGTTTGGAATGTTTTTGGGATCTGCCAGGGTGAATGTTGATTTTAGCTCATCTCCATGTTTTCGTGCTTATCGTTTTTAATTTTGGTTTGACCATAGAAAGATTAGTATGTGAATCTGAATTTTAGTGCAATGTTAGTTGTTTTTCAAATTAGTCATCAAGGCTTCTACTTTGATCCCCCAATAGTTGAAGTCATCTGTGTAGTAATGTTGGTTTATGTAGCTGGAGTTGTAGCTAAACCCAGAAAGCTAGCAAAGACATAATGCCATTGTGACCATGTTTAGGAAAACGAAGGGTTAAATGGTTTTTATCCTTTTGCATTTGTTGGACTTGTCCTGTTCAAGGTATTAGATTGTGTATATCATACTACCGAGAAATTCAAGTGTATGTGAACTTAAGTATCGTCTGTTTGCACTTAATGTAGGTAGTGCTGGTGATGTCTTGGACGATGACCCAGTGGGAAGGTTGAAAGTTTTCGTATATGAGCTTCCAAGCAAATACAACAAGAAGATTCTGCAGAAGGACCCCAGATGCCTCAACCACATGTTTGCAGCTGAGATCTATATGCATCGATTTCTCCTTTCTAGTCCTGTCCGAACCCTTAATCCTGAGGAAGCTGATTGGTTTTATACTCCTGTATACACCACTTGTGACCTCACACCTAATGGCCTTCCTTTGCCTTTTAAGTCACCGAGGATGATGAGAAGTGCAATACAACTTATTTCTTCAAATTGGCCTTACTGGAACCGGACAGAAGGGGCTGATCACTTCTTTGTAGTGCCTCATGACTTTGGAGCATGCTTTCATTATCAGGTACGAAGCTTGGTTTTCTTTTATGTAGTTCCTCATAAGCCCGTAGAGCTTCATTCTTTCATGATGTACGTAAATTTCATTATGTATTGCTCTTGTGTTGTATTTAGGCATGTCAATTATCTCAATTTTTCCTATGTATTATGATTGTCTATATAATTGCAGGAAGAGAAAGCGATTGAAAGAGGAATTCTTCCCTTACTCCAACGTGCCACCTTGGTTCAGACTTTTGGGCAAAAAAATCATGTTTGTTTGAAAGAGGGCTCAATTACAGTTCCTCCTTATGCTCCTCCACAGAAAATGCAAACCCACCTAATTCCTGAGAAAATTCCTAGATCCATCTTTGTTTACTTCCGAGGATTATTTTATGATGTGGGAAATGACCCAGAAGGTGGTTATTATGCAAGGTAATTCTAACAGAACTTATATGTTATGTTAACAAGAGGGTGTCTAAATGTCTCATAGCATTTGAAGGATCAAAATGTATCCGTTCGTGAATGGTGTGAGCAAAAAAGGATATTATAAACATGTTTGATGAGAGAAGTCATGCCATTTTATGAAGTTAAAAACATGACGGCATTTATTAAACAAGAGATCTACTTCTGATAGCTGTTTAAAAGAAGATAAAATGAGGCAGAAATATATTATACAACAACTGTCTTTATTACTATGTTTGGGATCCTTGGTTTGTTAGATAACCATAAATATGTAGATAACTCTAGATGGGAAATGTCTGAGTCTAACTTTGTTCTTCAACTTTACAGGGGTGCAAGAGCAGCAGTGTGGGAGAACTTCAAAGACAATCCGCTTTTTGACATTTCCACAGAGCACCCCGCCACATACTATGAGGACATGCAACGAGCAGTCTTTTGTTTGTGCCCACTCGGCTGGGCTCCTTGGAGCCCAAGATTGGTTGAAGCAGTGATTTTTGGTTGCATTCCTGTTATCATAGCAGATGACATTGTTCTACCCTTTGCTGATGCAATCCCATGGGAAGAAATTGGCGTGTTTGTAGCTGAGGAAGATGTTCCCAACTTGGACACCATACTCACTTCAATCCCACTAGAGCTGATATTGAGGAAGCAGAGATTGCTTGCCAACCCTTCAATGAAGCAAGCAATGTTATTCCCACAACCTGCTGAACCAGGAGATGCTTTTCATCAAGTTCTGAATGGACTTGCACGAAAGTTGCCGCACAGCCCTAGTGTTTACTTGAAACGAAGTGAGAAGATCCTAAACTGGACTGCAGGCCCAGTGGGTGACCTGAAACCTTGGTAGCAGCTATGACTTTTGCCTCTGCAACCCCACCCCAAAATTCACAGGAATAGTTTTGTTGTTGTTGTTGTAGTTGAGATGCTGATTTTCATCAAAATGTAAATTTGGATTTTGTGAAAATGTATCAGATTATACACATTTCTTGTAGCAGCTTCAGGTGTATTCACAATTTTTTGTACCTTGACTTGGATTGTTATAAAATGATGGTGATTGTTCCATCTGAACCAAGATCCATTGTTGCTTGAATCAACTGCTCAACTGCAGCTACCAAGTGTATGCTCAATGATTAGTATGGTTACTAGTTAGACTTGGGGGCAAAACAGTAATTTCGTTCATGGGGACATGAAAAGAAGAATCTAGTAGGGTGGTGTGTGGGGAATATGGAGGCCACGCGACACCCAATGGGAGACTCGCACAATTCCAAATTCACTTTGTTTCTGCCACTCTCTTATCTTTTAATATCTTCCTCTCGTTCCTACTACCACTGTTAACACTCACATCCTTGGAGAGACTGAAGAGTAGAAGATGGCCCTGCAGATGCAGGTACCCACCACCACAAGAAACCATGTAGCGCCACCTTCTCCATTAGCTCCAAGCGGCAATGCCGGCCTGCGACGACCCTCCAATCGTTTTGCTCTAAAATCCTCCTTCTTCTCTTCAACCCTTAGCCTACTGCTCTCTCCTAAGCAAAAGCCTCTTGCTTCTGCTGCACCTAAGTTCTCCATGCGCGTTGCCTCCAAGCAAGCCTATATTTGCCGCGATTGCGGGTACCAAATATCACTCCTTTCTTGCTTGTTTGTATCTTCTTCAACCCTTAACTTTGATTATATTAAACGTTACTTGAATTGGGTGATGCAGGTATATATACAATGAGAGAACCCCTTTTGAGAAGTTGCCTGACAAGTATTTCTGTCCTGGTAATCACATCAATATACTTACATCCATTTCATCATGAAATTACTAGCTTTTATGTATAATGTGTTTGCAACATCGTCTTTCTTGTTCAGACAAGAGACATCCACTTAATCATTGATTGGTTTTCAATTCTGAATTTGGTTGTGTTGTACTCTTGGTTATAGACCAATCCATCATGTAACTTTATCATGATTGTGATTTGTGCTTTGCAGTTTGTGGAGCTCCCAAACGGAGGTTTAGGGCATACCAGCCTCCGGTGACCAAAAGGGCCAACGACAAAGATGTTCGAAAGGAACGAAAAGCACAGTTGCAGAGAGATGAAGCAATTGGGTAAGCATCATGTTCCTTTTCTTTTATTTTTCATTAAGAATACAATGTTTTTCTTCCTTGTAATGAATTGGAGACTCACATGCTGCTATGCTTGACCTGGCACAGGAAGGCACTACCTATTGCTGTTGCAGTGGGAGTTGTGGCACTTGCTGGATTATACTTCTACCTCAATAACAGCTTTTAGGGATAGTTTCATAGTATAGTGGCTACTGTACCTCAAATGGATTGGACACAATCATTTGTATAATTTTATTTTATTTGTTCAACCATCTTTCAATTCAATTTACTTTATCACGCCTCCAATCCAGTGCACGATAAGAACAAAGAAAGACTATTTAAGTTCTAACAACACAATTATGTCCTGTCTACAACGAAGGTAAGGATCCACATTGAATATTAAAAAGATTACTAAAAAAATAAGGAACTCCCTGGATGACATTCCAGGATCGCAAAGCTTAAAATTGACAGGAAGCTTTTATCAAGCACATAATGGAGCTTCCCAGAAAGAAAGCTGAACTAATGGGCATTACCATATTAGCAAAGTCATGAATTCCTTCAAATATCCATTGTAGTAAGAATTCACTCCATTAAAGAAAAATTCAATCTCACCACAATTAGTTAGAGATGCATTCCTGAACATGTCTGCAATTTTGCATGCAGACCACCTTTCATACACTGGCAGAGTGGCAGATAATATATCGTGCTTGTAACAGAAAATCAGATAATATTCAAGAAAAAACCAGTGAGAGAAAGATGATAACTGACAGGAAACACAAATTAATAGAGTTGAGGTAACAAAAATTTGAGTATTTACATATGATGGTTATATGTAACAAATGATCATTCTTGCAAGACAAATGAACCCTCTATTCTTTTCTCCAAAGACTGCTGAATAGGAAAATTTAAAGAAGAAAACATGTCATTGGTACTAGAGGCAGGTGCGGGCTTGAATTCATATGGACCTTCCTTTGGCCCCCAAACCTGTAACAATAAAAAGAACTTTGAATCATTCCTGGGAAAACTACCACAACTATAAAGTCCAATAAGGTGATTATAGTGAATTGACTAAAAGTAGAAAAACTGACTTGATTTCCATCATCATCGTATCCCCTATCCCAGGCATGTATCTCATTATTTTTAAGAATTGAGAGTTCTGAAGTACAGTAAGATGCCCCATTCTGTCATAAAGGAAAAAAATGATATTACTGAAAAGCAGTAATTTGATTCATAGCAGTTTCAAGTAACCCAACCCTTATCCATGGTCCCAGACCAAGGTCTTCATGTGACCAGCATACGTTAGAGGGGAAGGAAAAAACACAAAGACCAACAGACAATTACCCATAAATTGGGAAAACTGGCAGGTGGAGTTGAACCTTCATATAAGCAGCGTTTCCCCCGCTCACATCGTTTCAGATGTATTGTTGTCAAATGCTCTGCAATGTCCTACACATAGATAATAAATTTGAATAAAAACTTCTAAGCAAATCTATAAATTTTTTTAAATAGTTAAAATTTAGACAATGTGAAGCCAGAAAAAGTAACAACTTCAAAGCATAAAATATAGTTTCAAGTTTTTACTCACAAACTTGGGCCTGACACCTCACATGCAAGGTTAGCTTAGCGCAAAAACAAAAATAACATCAATGGTCCCTGGTAATGAGTGTTCCCATAATATAGCATTTACAAACAATTCAAGCCCTGCGAAGTTCTTAATTTTTCAGTAAATAAGCCCATCTTAGATTAAATTTTAAAGTAAGATCCACTGTCCGAAAGGTTCAAGGTAAAATAATTTTTATCAGGTTGAAGTTAGCTACTTGAAAATCATCTATAAACTCATTTTAGTATTTTCTAAACCTGAATTTTGAACTGCATTTGTAAGCCACAATAATATATAATGTCCGATAAAAAATTAGAGAATCTAAAAATATGCATTGACAAGCTAATATGGTGATTTTGATGTGACTAAAGACTAACCCCGATAACTTCTTCGGGCAGAGGGCGCTGGTCCTTTGAGCGATCACAGAAATTCTTGTATTCATCCACATCCCTAATTGCATATGAGCTTAGCTGCTCATTGATAAGAAATTAAAAATATTAGAAAGTTATTTGAATCCTAAGATAAATCTCATACATTTTCGTCTCATGCTAGGGTATGAAGTAAAAGAGACCTAGTAATGATTTACTTAATGAATAAATTTTAGATAGACATTGTAAACGTCTACTCTCCAAAAAGGATTGGGAGGGGTTGAATTTTAGTCTTTCAACAAAACAAGAGAAGTTCACATAATATCATAAACAATAGCTGATAAAACTAAACTGCATAATAGATTATATGCCCACCTCAACATCACACTTCAACTCTTTCGGGCAAGGCTTCACCATATAAAATCTCTGCAACCAAGTAATTAAGAATTACTGAAGGTTAACCAGAAAGTCTTTGAAAGAAACAATCTAAAAGCCTGTAGGTTTGAACAATAAGGTTCAGTCTGAAGAGAAAAAGCTAAGAATTGAAGCAACATACCTGGCGAAAGGGCTTCTGAGGAGTCCTCCAGAAAGCCTACCAAAAACCCACATTGAAGCTCATCTCTAGCATATAACATACTCTACAGGAAAGAATTCATTGCATTTGGTAAAAAGAATTATGCTTACTTGTTCAAAATACAAGACCTTAGAGCCATCCACCATCTCAGCAGCTGGGCACGTAAGCATTCTACGAGTTCAAGTTGAGCACCATATAACAATCAATTACAAACAGTTCAACTTCAAGATAACAAAACAATCACTCAAATTCAAAATCGAATGAAATGAATTGGGTTGCAGCAAAAGTGGGTTGTTGGGTACCTACCTGATGTTGAAGTAATGGTCAGGATCTCTAGCTGCTTGGTCCTTGGAAAACTTCTCGCCGGAGAGAGAGCGAGCCACGTGTCGGGCATGGTCCCAGCGGGTGGTGGACTTGGTCAGCCGCTTCAGCAGAAGAGCTCCTCCTATCAGCACCAGCGTCTTCACCACCAACCCTCGCGCCATGCCCCACCCACCTGAGGAGTCGGAGCTCCCGCTACCCGACTCCGACCCAATACCCATTTGCTTATTCTCAGTTTAATGTCAATGACTCGATGTGTTAACTACTACAAGTAGTACCATTTCGATTTTACTACTACAAACTGTTAACAAAGCTAGGGATTCTCGCTGCTGCTGCTACTGATACTCAGCCAACAGTCAGAGAATCAATCCTACTTTTTATTGTGGGATTATGAAATGGGAAATCGATCAGTGGGTTGGGTTGGGTTGGATTTCGACGGGTCATCGAGACCATTCATCAGGATTTCAGAGACAAATAAAAGGCTTGTTTCAACTTTCAACAATCAACACTCAACACTCAAGAGCTTGTTAACGACTACCACGTCACCGTCACCATTCCGTGCTACTTCTTCCATATTTTACACTTTGCGATGTGGTAAAGGGCCCATAATGGATTGGGCCATTCTAGACCTATACTAAATTTAACTAATTATCTTATCCGTTCTCTTTATATAGGCTAACTCTTAAAATTTAAAGCCCATAAATCTTTATCTAAATGGATAGTCCAACTTATTAATTTGATCATAAAACATGCCAAACAATTTGATAAACAACCATTAACATTTTCAGTCACTAAAATCACAACACGACATAACATTATATGCAAAATTACTTGGATAAGGGATAAATTGCTTGTTATATTAAACCTACAAGTTAAAAAAAAAAAAAAAAAAAAAGTGCTCACTAGTGTTCTAAATTTGTCCCTCATTTAACATTTGAGATATCTCAGAATACAAAATTTTAATTCATGAGATTGCCAAGTCTGCCGGACAAAAATCTTCGTACGTTGTTAGGATTTTTGTTTTGCGAATATCCCCTGACAACAACAAGTTTGGTTTTCACTTTGCAGACTTAAAAGTCTAAAACATCATATATATTGCTTATTGCAAGTGTGTGATGCAATGACAACTTGGGTTGTAACTTGTGATGTGATCATGTGGCTAATTCATTTTTGCTACAACTCAAAAGCTATTGAAACATGTTACATTCCCATGGAAGCATCCAATACTCCTCTCATCAACCTCCCATGGCCATGAGAATAATCACTTTTCATAGATTCAAACACAGAGCTCTTCCTTTCCACCTCAGCCTCCCCAAAACAGTAAACAGGAGCATTCCACTTGGCATCCTCAACAACTGCTCCCACCTCGAATGTCATCACATGAGCAATCATTCCTGCATTCCACAAGCCATTATACAAAAATGGAAACCAAAAATCAGACTTACCCAACTCACCGTGGAAATAAACTTACCTACACTCATTGTATACAGTAAGCATCTCATATTTATCGGTTATTCCCGAATCACAAGATGTAGTAGATGCAAAACACTATATAACGGTCGTAGGTAAATTTTTCTACTCAACATGACATGATATGACATAATAGTAACCCGCACGATGGTCCATGATCCGAGGTAAAATTGAGCTGAGATATAAACTCAGAGGATTTGGATTCACACCCTAACAAACATAAAAACACTTAGTTTACCTGATTCGTGCAGCTTGTGTGATTGCACGTATCTGAGGTTTACAGGTTTACAGAGGGTGTGTTGTAGATTATTGCTCGACTTATAAAATTATATCAATATGAAACAAACAAAGGTTGATCCATAATCACATACTTGACAATTAGCAACAAAGTTTATACCTGTGTAAAAGACCCAGTGGACAGGTCTCTTAGTGAGGACGTCCTCATAGTACCAGATAAAGTCGACCTTCTCCCACACATTGCACAGGAAGCCATCAACATGGCGCTGGCCCAGGTACGTGGCACCGTCAAGCCAATTGGGTCGGAGAATTCCCACCGGAAAATGCAAGACCCTGCATTCCCGGTTGGAGTCCAATGTGTATATGTAGGAGGTGCCATTGTCCCATTCCAGGTCGTAGGTCAGCTTCCCCAGCTGGTTCTGAATAATGTTGAAGTTGCGGCCGTTGGGCCAGTCATACCAGAGGTCCGTCTTTTGCAGGGCTCCCTTGCTGTTGTTCATGAAGAGCACCGAGTGGAACTGGTGGGGCCACGCCGCTGGAGTTGGGTCACCGGAGGCGGGTAATGTCACGAGGAAGAGGATGAGGAGGAAAGACAGAGACAAGGGTCTGGTTGCAGAGGCCATTGTTGATGAGGCAACCATGGACAAAGAACTGAAGCATATATAAGTCTGTTATAAAGAAACGATGAGGTTCGTGACTTGTGACTTGTGAGGTTGGTTTGTAATCCCTCCAGAAAGTTGACCCCACTGAATGAGAAATTTCCACTTCCACCCACAGATACTTTCAAGTATTTGTAATTATACCACAACACATTGACGGGTTCCCATTTAGACTTCAGTCCATGAGAACAACTAGTCTAGCTATAGAGGAGAAGATAAATCCTAAAATAGTTATCCTTTTAGATTACAAATTTTCTGGTAAGACTCTGGAATAGCAAAACATCCACTTTCAATAACAAAGAACCAAAAGAATTCATTTCTCATCCTTTGTTTTATAATAACTGCACCATTTGAGAATTACATCATTTTATTTTCCTTCATTATGAAAAGTATGCAGATACAAACTGAGATCAACTGTATATATACTACTTTCTAAAATGAGAACCAAGGTAGACAATTCATGGGCCGAGAGAGAAGGCACCCACACATACCTCTTAGTTTTATTATAGCCATTGTTATTTAAAATAAGACCAGGCACTGCAATTTCTATTGAATATTTTTCATTGCTAACTCATTACAAATGAACATACACCATTCGAAATTTAGCTTGAGAAGGTGATAGCCGAACTACTGGTTCCCGGTTATAGGGCTGTCCTGACCTTTCTTTATATCATCCCACCCTCTAACCCATGGCCGCCCAGGTGTTGCTCTTGTCTCAGGAGCAGCATAGCTGTCCAGGTTGTTCATAATCTTGTTGCGCAATGCAGTAAAAACCTATAACAACAAATTATTTGAATCAAAATGGAATCCACGAAGAAGAAAGAAAGAAATAGAAACTTTAATGTTTGATCATATCTCACAGGATTAATTTTGAGTGCCTCAGGGGGTTGATCCTGGCCAGATAGCCACTTCCACAGATCTGGGTTTTCCTGTAGAGAAACATAATCTCAGAAAATAACATGATAAATTGAACAAAGTTCCCTCCCCTCCCCTCCTTCCTTTAAACCAATGGAAAGATTTTGCATAGTATCAACACTTGAAACTCCTTACATCCCACCTCCCCAACTTTGCTTATTCCAATATTAATATGGTTTAAATAGGAGTATTCAAGCACTTGGCATTGTATATTTATAAGAAACACATCATACTCTAAGTCATTAGATAAAATTCGTGTTGTTAATAGGAAACACACTATTTACTTGCATATTGAACACCCTGAAGTTTTAAATACTATTCAACCCAATGCATCATAATCATTGATCCATTATGCTTTGCTTTGTTCAAAGCTGGAATACCTATTTGTTGCTAATATATCACTAACTGACTGAGAAACACTGAACAACAAAGCTTATAATTCAAAAAATGAAGCAGGTAGCACAATGTCAAATTGTGTATGATCACCCTACTCTCAAAAGCACAGAGTTCCTTGAGCCATAGTCAATCAAATGCTCAGATGAAAAAAAAATACCCAGATATTAGAAACTTGCAAGTAGGAAATGATATCAATAGTAAAATGTGGGGGTCATTTTTAGTAAAATTGGGAAGCTAGATACATATCCATCAAAATCCCAAAGAACAAAACTTTGAGTACCTCATAGAATTCTCTCTACTTTTTCACAGCACAAACTATAAAAAGCATTTGAAAGCACCCGAAAACAGCAAACTTTGAAAGCTATGAGATGACGAAAGGAATTTACCAGGTCAAGAACATCCACAAGAGATTTAATTCCATTTTCATCCATGGAATGGATATGCTCCTCCACCCATTTTCCCAGCACCAAATCCAGTTCCAAGAACCCTCTTTGTTTGCTCCTATATATCAATCTGTTTCACAACCAAAACCATGCTTGTTAATTTGAGAAAAAAAAAACCAAATAAGTAAAATTGTTTTTGTTGTAAGATATATAGAGAGACCTGTTAAACAAGCGCCTCTTGCTCTCTTCGTTAGAGATATCAATATCTAGATTGCTTCCATTGTTGGTGGAATAAGAACGGTGAACCAAACAGTAAGCATATTGAGGCCTGGAAATGAAATCACCCATCAACAAAATCAAAGCCTCAATTTTTGTATATTTACGCATGAATTATTTATTGCAGACGACGGCGAAGAACAGAGAAGGGAGTACCTGAGAAGGGTCTCGGTGGATGACACTGAACTGCTGGATTTGAGGGCTCGGTGCAAACTGATCAAGCTTCTTCTCAAGCTCGCCATTTTTTTTTCTTCTTATTCTTTAGGTGGGTGTTCGAGTTCAACTGCGGTAATCAAAGTAAAGAAGAGAGAATGTATGTGTGGTGGGCTTAATGACACCAGCAATGAAGGCCTTATGGCTTCGTGGCCTTTCTTCGTCCAAGTGATTGTGGGCCTTTCGGCATCAATGCAAGAGCAGCGTAACTAAAACTTTTTTCATTTTTCGTTTTTTTTTTTTTTGGCTTTTCAACTTCTTCTAAGCCGAGTACTAAGTATTCTATTACTAATCTTAACTCTTAGCTCAAAAAAAAATTGTTGATCTTGGAATGAAAGTGAAAAGTGAAAATATTCGTAGCATTGCATTCATACAAGTACTAACTTCAGAAAAGAAAAAAAAATTGTCTTATCACAAATGTATACATCTTTTCTCTGCTTATTCCTCTTATGACACCACATCATATAAGGTATAAAAATATAAAATATAGGGTGATAGGTAAAGTTTTTCTCGAACTTCAGATAACAAACAATCACATGCTAGTCACATGCACAGTTTTGCAAGAAAGAAACTTTCACATGCTAGTCACACGAACAGCTTTTGCAAGGAAGAAGTTATATAACACTTGCATGTAAGACTTTCTCTATTACTTATGATGTGATACATTCTTCGCAAAGACAAAATTCACACTAAAGCAAGATTATTGCAAGCTTCTTCACAGGAAAGCCATACAATTCATTTTGTTTCTTGAATGCTTATAATCACTAATGCGTCATAGCCCAAAAGAAAGATCTCAAACACCAAGAAAATTCAAGTGTTCATGTAAGCAAGAAAGATCCATACATTAACTAGTAGAGCAGAACTGAACCCCCACAAAGAAAATAACCTGCTGGTAGGGCAGAAATGTGTTATTTTCTAACATGATACCAAAAATTCTTTAAATGCAATAAAAAAAATCACTTGTATTAAAGGTACAGCCTGAATCAAAGAAACAGAGGCATAAAAATCACTAAAGTGAAGACTCCCTAATTTAATCTAGCCTTGAATCCCAATTACTTAAGAAGACTGGGAACAAACTGGTGCTTGAAAGATGTTAGCTTCCAGTGAATCCTCTTCAACAGAATCTGCAAGGTATCCCCTTCACGGCATATTGCAGTGCTGAAGATGCTTTTTGCATTAGAATTTTCAGTTTCATTTTGGCTGCAGGGGACATGTAATCCATAATGAAGCAATTGAACTGTTTCACAAACTTTGTAAGTCTTTAGCCAGACTACCTTAGAAGCTAATCTCACGTCTCTCAGCGAAAAACTTCCCTGTTACTGCCAGGTCTGGAAGCAAGGCAAGCCACACTGCAGTGTCAGCTCCTTCTTCAGCTGAAATATTCCCAGCATAACCTGTCATAGCAGTCTTCACCCAACCTGGGCAGTAACAGTTGATATAAATTTTCTGGTCTTCTGGTCTTTCAGAAAGTATTCTTGCCATTAGCCTGGTATAAGTGTTGACTGCAAGTTTTGATACTGAGTAGTCAGTGAACGTTTTAGGCCACCCACCTGATTCCCAAGTGCCCTCTTCTACTTGTTGTAGAAATTTGGATACAGCATTATCAATCATTTCCTCTGTCAGCGTTTCCACATTGCCAAGTTGTTCTCTCAAATTCACATCTTCAATTCTCTGTCAATTAAAATATAATTAGTTGGGCATGGAGAAAAGTTCTGCATGAGCATGGTCAGGGAAAGATGAACAAATTTTTGTAAGCATCTGGTAGACTGGTACATTCATAACATGTAGCATTATAGGATAATATCAAGTGGAGGTTCACATCATACAAAAATCATAGCCCTCATTCACAAATCGTTGTGGTCTTGGGAAAATTTCCAACAAGGAAAAAATAAAAAAACTTAAACTGGCAATAGAATGAAAATTGAATTAAACCACAAACAAAGAAAACATAATTATAAGACTACATATGCATATACCAAAGTAATCAAGATAAAAAGTAAGAGAGTGAAAAAAAAGGATAATCTGTAAAAAAACTGCAGTAAATCAAGGTTGTTTCTTTTATCCACAGTAGCAATCAATAACAGGTGAGAAGCGTGTAAGTGTCATGCGATATCTGGAGTGTTGTGTTCTGATATTAGTAGGAGACTATTCAAAATGGGAAAATATATATATATATTTACATTTAGTTTAACTTATCTAATTTGAAAACTTGGTAATGCATCCTTTTGCAGATAGAAAAGGGGATGTGATTTCCCTCTGGAGAAAAAACTGGAGTCAGAAAAGAAAAACCAAGGACGGCTGGAAGGCTAGATGAGAAAAATCTAGCACCCACTGCCCTGATCTTTTCTGTCACTACATCCACCTCATATCATATATCCCCATGGTTTCCCAACAATCTTGTTCTTGCTACTCAGCAGCAAGCTGCCTCATCACCTGGGCAACCTTTGAGGCATCCTAGGAATTTGGTTGCCATTCAGACAAACATACAGGTGGGTTCACAAAGTTTTTGTCAATGGGGTCTCTTAACACTGTTAGGACCCACGACCACCAAATCCTCTTCCCCAAGTTCTATGACCCAAATGCTCACTGTTAACTCCAGCTAGTTTCAGGCAATACAACTGCCCGGTTCTTTTTTCTCATGCATCCAGCCCAATATCTAATTGAAGAAGAAAAAGTATTGGTCACAACTCAAAACAACATTTTCCATGACCCCCTCTGGCCACATTCCGCGGACATACATAAAAGGATGAATTTTTATGACTCTGAATACAATGCCAGATCGCAATCCCATTATAACCATAAATAAACCTCCAAATAAAGCAAACACAAATTTTTACTTACATTTCGTTTGCCGTTTAGTCTACCCAATCTTGAGCTCACATTAACAATACGACCTCCAGCAGAAGAATGCTTCATCAACGGGATCAAAGCTTGAATCATATTTTTGGTGCCATAATAATTTGTAGCAATAACCTGAGAGCCTTTCTCCACAGAATTATCAGACCCTTGATTGAAATTTACAGCTGCATTATTTATCTGAAAACAAAAGGGGTAAAAAAAAAATTGCATAAAGTCAGAACCCATATAACCAATCGCAAAATACTTTATGCCCAAAACCCTTATCCACCATAACTCACCAGAATATCCAAACCACCGTAGTTTTGCTGCAACCAGTCACAAAACTGTGTGACGGAAACAGGGTCTAACACATCGAGCTGGTGGCACAACACATTGAGACCACCTTCTTGGAAGACCTTGGCGGCTTCAAGCCCAACATCGGGGTCTCTGGATGTGAGTATAACTGTGACCCCATGCGCCGCAAGCTGCTTTGAAATCTCAAATCCGATTCCCCTATTACCCCCAGTCACCACCGCAATGGTCTCCGCGGACCACCACCTATACACACACACACACACATACAAGCATTCTCAAATGCACAAAATCGCAAATGGGTTTTTCAGGAAAATGAAGAAATTGCAAACCCAACAAAGAAAGACGAAGAAACCAACCTCTGGTGATCGGAATAAGGAATGGTGCGAAGAAGGGAAATCTCTTGGCGCCTCTTTTCCCTTCTCTCTTTGGCCTTTTCGATTTTTTCGGATTTTTTTTCCATATCTGCTGTTTGTTTAATTTCCGCAGTGGAATTGTTTTTATTTATTTATTACAATTCAGCTTTTGGGTGGTGTTTGAGACGGAGCAGATGAGTTTAGCATCATCGACGAAAGATTGAAAGGTTTTATCAAATCCGCCGTGGCTTTAGGAACAACCGAACAACAGAGCTCCAGCACGTGCCACGTTGTCGCTTTTCCCACGTTTTTGCTGGTCAAGTGCCTCGCCCGATGTTTTTTGGTCAAAACGCACCCTAATTTTGGATTTTCCTTCAATTAACCATTCCTTCTTTTGTAAAAATTTGGGTGATTATAAACACACCAAAAAATCATCAATCATCATATCATTAAGCTTGCAGCCCATCAAATTGTTGGGCTTTGGCCCAATCCAATGGGCTGCATACTAACAAAGCTCACTAATGGGTTGGTTGGGCTGGCTTTAATAATGATTTTGACCCGTGGCCCGCAATCCACTTTTTTCTATTCTATCGTATACTATATCATTCACTTTTTTTTTTTTTTTTTTTTTTTTTTATTATGAGAGAGGAGGACTTGAACTTTGAACCTCTTCTAATATTGGGAAGATCGAATACCACTAGAGTAATAATTAGTAGGTTCATTCACTTATTCATTGTCTCTCAATTTTTATGCTCATTTTCTCTTATGGTTTCTTAGATATATGAGAAGTTTCATGTGCATACATGTTTAAATGCGAATCCATGTCATTCAAATTGCACCCATTGGTTGTTCGATTTTTGCACATTTCTCTGATTGATTGGTAATTTTAAAATTGCAACTCATTTATAGCCTATCGAGTTTTGAGCCTACAATCAAATGGTTAAAAAACTAAATTTTAAATCACATATGACTGCGTTTTGTTGAAAAAGATGATATCGTTCAAACTATTAATTAATTGGACCATTTATATAGTGCCGAGGTTTGCAAATGAACCGACCTACTTAATTAGTTATATGAATGTTATCTTAATTATTCATCGAATTATATACATACTATATATAATGATTCAAAACTTCTTGATAATTGTTTGATATTCCATATTCAACAATGCTGATAATTTTCACACTCCTATTTTATGGATTTGCACTTCTCTCTTTGTCATATGTTTTGATAACTAAATGAAGCTAGGAATTTCTATGTAAGTATTTATGTGCAAACTCAAAATTACAGGGCGGACCAGGCATGTGTTAGTATTTATTTTAATGAGTTAATTACACTTACACTCCCTGAGGTTTATCGTCTTTTTACATACACTCCTTGGGGGTTTCAAAAATTACACATACACCCTCTGAGGTTTCAAATTGTTACATATAACCCCATACAAGAGAAAAAAAATAAATAAACAAAAAAAAAATATTTATATTGAGGTTGGACCTTACACCTTGAGTAATCTTATTAGGCCATTTCACCCCTTAGTATACCTTTTTGCATAATTTCTCATCATTTTCGTCTCATTATAGGGGGTTATATCCAATAGTTTTAAAACCTCAAGGCATGTATGTAAAAAAAAGATAAATCTCAGAGGGTGTAAGTGTAATTAACTCTTATTTCAATACTAGGGGTAGCATGAGTGTTTGAAATAGTTGACCAACTTTGGTGATAGTGATGTGTCATGGCCACATTTAATAATAATGCCATGGTAATCGGGCATGGTTGCCGTTTGTATCATTTATGGAAAGCCCGTTCAAAGTGGATGAGATGGGAAGTAAAATTTTATGAAAATATGTTTTTTTATTTAGAAGAGGGGAATTTAAACTTAGAACATCTTTTAACATTAAAAATAAAAATATCATTAAACTAATAATTAAACATTTAAGATTTTTTTAGGTTCAAACGTTTCATGTAAATGAAAAAAATATGAACTGTAGTGAACATGTCTATTGAACAATTTTTATTTATTTATTTATATACATTCAAAGAGAAGCTGCCGATAGTTAATGGTGCATTAAACATTTAGGGGGTGTATTCAATTAGGATTTTAATAGACTTTGATAGACTTGAAAAGTCTGGTGATATTCAATGAAGACTTTTAAAGAGTATAAAAGTTTGGTGGTATTCAAGCAATACTTTTTAAAGGTCTATAAAAGTCTAGTGATATTCAATCATGACTTTCATGGAGTCTATAAAAGTTGTGTTATCTTCAAAAAGTCATTGATTTTTAAAGAATTTATCAAATGACAGACTTTCATAAACTTTGTATTGTAAATTGTGTTATATGAAAGTCAATAATTCTCCATTCTTCTTCTTACGGATTTCAAAAGATTTCAAATAACGTTTATTTATCTATTTTATAATATTACAAAAAAAATGCTATTTGTATTTCCTTAACATCCAAGCCCTCTGCCCCATTTATAAATGATAGCTTTTTGTTACATGGTCAATTCCATATTCCAATCAACTCTTCTTCAATTTCAATAGTATACATATGTTTTATGACCTTGTTGGAGAAGAATGCAAGGTTGCATCCCAATAGTATTTAAATAACTATTGAAACCTTCTCACATTTCATGCAGCTATGCACCCCTTCAGGAAACGAAATAGGAATGCTATAAAATATCATCCTAAAACTTGACCTTCGTTATGACACCGGCCAGTATGAAATTATGACTCAAATCTACAGAAGCCTTTCCATAGGACACATTCACACCCAATCAAGGGGCCGGGAAGAAAAGGATGAGAGACTTAGACATTCATATATAATATACCCATTACACAAATTAACTGAGATTGATCTTATTCCCAATACACTGATCAGTTCCACCCAAAAATACCACCACCACTTCTCTTCACCTCATAAATAACGGGATCCTACAAAGTTCATCTCCTATTATTTACAGACATCTCTCCTCCCAAAAAAAAAAAAAAGATTTCAAGAACTTCCCACAAATAAACTTTGTTTATAGAAGTATCATAATTGCTCTAGTTGCAAAAAGATTAATGGCACGGGAAATAACCAAATTAGCTAATATGAAAACCACCAACACCAAGTTATAAGATAGTTGCTGATAATTCAATGGGTAAAAACTAAAACATAACTATAATTTCAACAACAAAAAAATTGCCACAAACACTATCAAAGCTATTAATAAAAATTCATCAAAGTCAGACAAAATCTATTAAAATTTTATATAGAATTATGCCAAAGTCTACGTAGAGTTTATAAAAGTCATTAAAAATCTATCAACTTTATTAAAGTCATTAAAAGTCAATGACTTTTAAAAATTTTACAGAAGTCCATTAAAATCCTAATTGAATACACCCCCTTAGACCTTATGAACAAAGGTCCTAAAATGTTCATTTATTATAGTCCAAATTAAGTATATGAAATTATTTGTTCCTGCCGGAAGGTTTATTAACTTTGTTTATTTTGGGCTTGTTTTTGTTTTCTCCCTCCCCCCTTCATGGAGGCTGACCCTTCTGTGTAGGCCCCTTTGTTGGGGTGGCACCTGGACTTTGGAATATCCCAAAGTATTCATTTAATAAAGTCCAAAATTATGGATATGAACTTGAAAAATTAATCTAAACTCAAGCTAATTACGACTTCTTATTTTAAGAATTTTGACTTTTAAATAGTATTCAAGCTTTTTTTGAAAAATGCTTGAATAGTCCTCAAGCATTATTTAAGAGTTTGAGTACTCAAGAGAAATTTGAGTACTTCTTAGGAAAATTCAACCATTACTCAAATAATAATTAAAAGTATTTAATAGAAATAAAAAAGGATCTAGTTTTCAAAATCTCCCTTTGAACTTCATATATAAAAGAACAAAAAAGTTATGAGAAAAAAAAAATTGTAATATTGTAATCCTGGACGGTTGGATTCAGTGGTATTATCAACCAATTATTAATTTAGTTTTATTGTCGATGTCGAGCCGTATTCGATCCAAAACCAACAATATTGCCATTAGAGAAATATTAAAAAGGTAATCAATTATTCAATTTTGTTGGCCAAAAAAAAGAAAAAGAAAGGTGGTCAATTTTTCTCAGTCAATTTTACGTGTCGTCATGGCTGAGGCCTCCAACTTCAACCCCATTCGTTTAATTTCGTGGATATGAGTCATATGACCGACCTGTTTGCCTATTATCTGGAGTGAGAGTGAAATTGGTGGGATTCAATGATTCATTTTCTATGGAATGGCTTGAAGCCTTAAACAACGACTACACGACACGTCATAGATATCTCAAAACGTCATCTCTTTCGTAATCGCTCGAGCCTGCAAAAGGCCACATTCTATATTCACACTTTCAGTCACTTTCACAAGAGTTTTATTTCTTGTTTTTGCTGAAGATAAATTTATAGAGTTTGACATAGTCGCCCATACACGCATAATAAAATATAGATATCATCTTTGTTTTATAACCAACAGATTGAACTATTGAAGCTTCCACACTCTTACCATCAAACCCATACAACTCTTTCTGTGGCTGAGACACTTCCTCTTCCATTGTTGGTACGCTCTTGCCTTTCAATTTATATTCGTTCATGGTGTTGGTTTGCTTTTATTCTGTTTATGGTTTTGATTATTTTACTGGGTTATTTGTTGGTTTCTGTATAAACGCATATGCAACATCCTCATAGCAATTCTTGATTATCCCCTGATTCAGATATGCACAAATTCCATAACCCATATCCATAATTCTAATAAACAGTATAAAACAAACCAATTCTGTGCCTCACAAGTACGTATTTGATGTCTCTTTATGATTTTGGAGTGTAAAACTTGAACTTGTGTCCCACTATCTTTGTTTAACTAGAGTTTATCTTAACATTGGCAGCAAAAAAATGGCACGTTGTTTTCAAGGTTGGGTGCTTTTGTTGGCTATGCTAGTATTGACATTAAGCATCCCATGTTCAAATTCTATTCGGATAAGCAAAATTAAGACCAGGACTAGCGTTTATGTCTCCCCTAAGTTTGTGTTGGAACCAGGATCGGTTGTGGACAAGTATTACTATAACATTTACTTCCCAAGAGGTCATATTGGTATCAAGGGTTTCAATGCTGAAGTAATTGATGAAGAAGGGAATCCTATTCCTCTTCATGAAACTTATCTCCATCATTGGGTTCTTGGAAAATATTATGGCCGGAAAGGTTTTGTGGAACCGGAGCAGAATGGTTTTGAGGGGCTTCAACAATCTGATTTTATTTTTGCGAGGAACAGCGGGATATGCCAGAATAATGTTCTTGGGCAGTATTATGGACTTGGGTCGGAAACACGAAGAACAGACACACATGTTCCAGATCCATTTGGAATAGAAGTGGGCAATCCTGCAGAGATTCCTGCTGGGTATGAGGAGAGATGGATGCTCAATGTCCATGCAATTGACACTAGGGGCGTGGAAGATAGGTTGGGATGCACTGAATGCAGGTGTGATCTGTATAATGTATCAAAGGATTCACACGGCCAGCCTTTGAGGCCAGGGTACAAAGGAGGTTTGCACTGTTGTTATGATGGAACACAATGCAGTGTAAAACAAGGCTATAATGGTGTCAAGAGAAGCCTCTACATGAGATATACTGTGAAGTGGGTTGATTGGTCTGATTCTGTTGTGCCTGTCAAGATTTATATCTTTGATGCCACTGATAGAATGAATCATTCAGCAGGACCTTCTATTAAACATGATTGCCGGGTAAGTGAACTTGCCTCATCATATGATATGTTGTAATAGTATTCTCTATCATGTTAATAATGCATCAATGTTCTGCCTGTTGGCATTTCTTATGAATTTAATTCCTTTTATGATTGAGTCTATGTTTTGTGCAGGTCGAATATAATGTTGAAGTGTCTTGCAGTGCCACTGCTACGACTAGTGACGGGTGCTTTGACAACCAATGGGCAATGGCCACTATGCCATCTGGTGGTTATGTCGTCTATGGCGTAGCCCATCAGCACACAGGGGGGCTCGGTTCAACTCTATATGGAGAGGTGCTTTTTTCTTTGACTCATAATAATTTGGTTTCTGCTTGGCCTTGCAATAATTTCTTGCGGCATATGGTAGAACTCAAAATTCTTTGATAAACTCTAAAATTAACTAGTTTCTCTATGTATATGTCTGAAATTGTCAACTCTTGGAAGTGAGAGTGGTTTAAAGTGTTTCATGACCGAATCATTCTTGAATCCTCATTGTTTGATGACAGGTCTATTATCTTCTAACAACTTATTAGCCTAAATGGCTACATAAACTGCTGTGCATACCTGACCCATTTCTTATCGTCATGCTTGACTCTAGTGTCCTTTACAATTCTCATTGGATAGAACCTAGGCTCAATTATTGTTTGTTCCTTCAAAAGAAATGTAATTACCTATGCTTATAAGCTTGGGGCTTTGAAGCGCTTCCTAACCTTATCATCTAAGAGGCTGCTCTATGCTTCTATGAGCTTGAAAAAGTTCATTTCACTAGTATGTTCTCGCTTGCATATATTATCAAGTAGAGTTTTGGATACCAGACTGCAACTATCACATTTTCCCCTCTTGGCCATTTGCAGGTCTGTGACCTTCATCTGGTGTCTAGAATTAAGCTTTAGCACTGCATCATGATCCCTTCCTGCACTATATTATTAGTCAAGATTTTTCATGGTATCTTAGGCTAAATTACAAGGATTTGATTATGTATTGTCTTTATTCTTTAATTAATCTGCTTGTTTGTGACAATTTTAGGATGGACGGGTCCTATGTTCGTCATTACCAATATATGGAAAAGGGGATGAAGCTGGAAATGAGGCTGGTTATATTGTAGGAATGTCCACTTGTTATCCTCGACTGGGATCTGTCAAAATAAATGATGGGGAGACTCTGATTGTAGCATCAAATTACAGCAGCACTCAGACGCACACAGGAGTTATGGGTCTCTTCTACATTTTGGTTGCAGACCAGCTGCCAAAGTCCCCCTTGACTAGCTTGGACACTCCACTTTAGGCAAGATACTATAAAACATGAAGGTTAATGAATCTAAATATACATACACAAGGACTTATGAGCATTTTTTTTCTCTCTCTCTCTCTCTCTCTCTCTCTCTCTCTCTCTCTCTCTGTGAATGGCAAATAAGGTGTGTGGATTGTTTATCACCGAACATCAAGTTCAATAGTCTCATGACGTAGCTTTGTTCTTGCAGATTTGGGAGAGGTAGTAGCTACAGCAGGTAGTGTCCCAGTCCATCATCAACAGCAATGAGAAAGAAGTTGGCAGTGGCTATAGATTGATTTTGGTGTGAAATTTTATGTACTGAGTTATGTAATCAAAGCGTCTTGAATCTACCTTTCACTCAGCACTGTGATAGGTAGACAGGCATAACCAATGTAGACTTTGGTATAGCAATAATATGAGCTTCTCACTGTACATATCCTGGCTGCATGATATTCATGTGTTTGTGAGATGGTAATGATAAGAATAGTTTGTAAATCTAAATCTAAGTTGTATGAGTACTGGGATGGGAGTATGACATCAAAGGTTATATATAGTCACGCCAAGAGATCCTAAATTCAAATTTTTTATAGGAAATTTTTATACTAATACACACTTTGAATACATGGGAAAATCCAAAAACCTGAAGCCAAATCCTAAGTTAGAGCATCTTCAGTTCTTCTTAAATGGATGGTTCGGATTGTTAAAATTTTATATAGATCAAGTCTTATTAAAAACTTGTGTCAAAAATAGAATGTCACATATCCGTCCCCATGATGCATTAGACCTTAGAGCATGTATGTTGGTAATTACAAAATGCTAAATTTAGCAGGATTTTTTTAGCTTTAGCTATAGCATTTATGTGTTTTGCTCCAATGGCTAAAAACTATAACTATATGAGTTTAAAAAACTAGTAAACCAATGACTGCCCTGTGGAAACCAATTCACGTGGGAAGCAACCAAAACCAGCCAACCAAAGCTAACCATGATACACACATGCACACAACAAATGGGAAGCAAGCAGTTGACTCCACTCATTCTCTTTTCCTGAACTTTCCAGCAAGTAGAAAAGTTCAACACTTGCAATATTTGCTATATTTTTTGAGTGCTGTTATTTGCATATCTTTTTTTTTCTTTTTGCACACCCCCACCAACTTATTTTGTGAAATTACTTAATTGACATAAAATGAAATTACCTTAAAGGACAACCCACATCATTTGAAAAAAAAAAAAAAAAAAAACCTCTCCTTACACCCTAAACCACAACTACACACCTCATCCTCAACCTCACCTCCAACCACAACCAAAACACACTCCACCCATAACCCCACCCCCATCCCAAAATTGTCGACACTCACCTCCCGCCATTAACCCGCCTTCATCGCCTCCATGCATCATCTCTCCACTATAGCCATTGGAAGTTGGAGGCATATCTTAACCTAAAATTTTTGGATTTGAATATAAATCTAATGCTTTCTTATATAATTTCAATTGGTTAATCAATTCCAATACCTTTTTCGTCTGTTTACGATGATTTGGAGTGAGGTTTTTTAGAGTGCAAGAGTGAATTTTCTAGTTATTCATTTTCAAATTCGCAGGTCGTTCGATACTGGTCTGCTGAACATTTCGGTTTCATTCGGTAGTAAGTTGTCGAACCTTTTAGTTTCGTTCGATAGCTTACTATCGAACGAAACTGAAAGGTTTGACAGCTTATTACCGAACGAAACCAAAATGTTTAGTAGCTTACTACCGAACGAAACCAAAATGTTTGGTAGACCAGTGTCGAACGACCTGCGAAACCCTATAACCCAAACTTGAAATTTCAATCTTGAAACCCAGAAAACCCGTACTCCAAATTATCTCAAACAGAAAAAAATAGGTCTTGAGATTGATTAACCAATTTAAATTTGATAAAAGAATCTAGATTTGCATATGAATTAAAATAATTTAGCTTAAGGCATAACTATGGGTTGACAACAATGGCTATGATGTTGTAGTAAGGTGGTGAGACCACCAACATCAGATTGACAGTAGTGAGTTAACAGTGACTTCGACGGCTGAGTTGACGGCGGTGGTGATGGCTTTGATGATGATGTTGGTATACATGGGTGTGTTCTTGGCTAGGATCGGGTGGGCATGAGGTTGGAGGTGGAGGTGTGTATTGTCTAAAAGGGTTGAGTGAGTGTGTATTGTTTGAATGGATTAGGTGAGGTGTATAAGAGAAATTTGGTAAGATTAATGATATTGAGAGTATTTTGGTAATGAGAGGGGTGTGTTAAAGAGAAATTTTACATTTTAAAAGATGATAGGAGGTGTGTAAAAGAAAAGTGTGTGCAAAAAGAAAGTGCAAATAGCAGCTTTCTATTTTTTTTCCAACAAGTGAGAAAGTTCATCACTTGCTATATTTGCTATATTTTCTATATTTTCCTGAACTTTCCTCCCTCATTATAGCTTATTTTTCACCAAAAATTGCTATATTTGCAATAGCATTTAGCACTTGCATTGTGCATGCTCTTATGAACAAGGGTCCTAAAATGTTTACTTACTATAGTCCAAATTGTTTTTGTTTTTTTGTTTTCTCCCTCCCTCTTTATGAAGGCTGACCCTTCTGGGTCCCTTTGTTGGGGTGGCATCTTGGACTTTGGACTATCCCAAAGTATTCATTTACTAAAGTCCAAATTTATGGATATGAACTTGAAAAATTAATCTAAACTTTGAGTTAATTACATTTTTTTTTAATTTTAGAATTTTGACTTTCAAATAGTGTTTAAGCTTTTTTTGAAAAGTGCTCGAATAGCCCTCAAGCATTACTCAATAGGGTTCGAACACTACTCGAGAGAAGTTCAACACTTCTTGTAAGAATTCGACCACTACTCGAATAATAATTAAAAGTATTTAATTGAAATAAAAAAGGATATAGTTTTCAAAATCTCTCTTTGAACTTCATATATAAAAGAGCAAAAAAGTTATGAGAAAAAAAAACTTGTAATCTTGGATTTAATGATATTATCAACCAATTATTAATTTAGTAGTTTTATTGTCGATGTTGAGCCATATTGGATCCAAAACAAACAATATTTATAGAGTGCTGCTATTTGCACACTTTTTTTTTTCTTTTTGCACACCCCTCATCACTTAATTAGTGATTTTACAAATTTATCCCATTTTGAAAATACCTTAAAGCCCTCCCCAACACACTCCATCTCTCTTCTCCCTCTTAATCGTGCCTTGCCCAGCTCCCCATCTCTCCGGCTTCTCTTTCCCTTCTCCGGCTCCTCTCTCCTCCTAGAGCAGCACCACGCTCCCCTCAGCACTACCCAACTCGCCAACCTTTTCTCTCTTCCTCCCCTCTCTGGCTTCTCTCTCCTCCCAGCGCAGCCCTATCCTCCTAGCTCGCCGACCCTCTCTCTTCCTCCCTTCCCGACTCCTCTCTCCTCCCAGTGCAGTACCATTCTCCCCGCATCACCACCCTCCCTGCAACACCTCCCAGCGCAGCACCGACTCTCCTCTCTGCAGCACCACCATATTCTCTCTCTCTCTTCTCCCCGCAGCACTAACTTAAAAAAAAAAAAAAGTTGCAGGTTTGGCGGATCGGTGCCGAACCTGCATTTTTTTTTTTTTTAAGTTGGTTTTGCGGGGAGAAGAGAGACAGAGAAAATGGTGGTGCTGCGGGGATGAGAGAGATAGAGAGAGGTGGTCGGGTGAGGGAAGAAGAAAGGGAGGGAGGTGGTCGGGTGTGGGAGGGGGAGGGGCTGAGTGTATGTTTTTTTTTTTTTTTTTTTTTTTGGTCTGAGTTGATGGGGTGTGTTGGGTGATATGGTGTGTTGTGGTAAGAAATTTTGTGAAATAGATAAAATAAGGTAATTTTTTAAAGAGAAATTTTAAATTTTAGAAGAATATAAGAGGTGTGTATGAGAAAATAGTGTAAAAAAAAAAATAATGTGCAAATAGCAGCACTCTATTTATAATGCCATTAGAGAAATATTAAAAAGGTGGTCAATTTTTTTCCAGTCAATTTGACGTGTTGTCATGGTTGTGGCCTCCAAGCCTCCAACTTCAACCCCATTTATTTAGGGGGTGTCGCCAAGTAACAACTCAGATTTTAATAAATTTTAAACATTCAATAAAATTTAGGTGTTCTCAATTAGAATTTTAATAGATTTCATAAAAATATAAGTGTCCCAAACTTGTATATTAATAAATTCTTTAAAAATTTAGTTGTCTAAAAACTCATAAATTTTTATTAAATAATGAATTTTGATGAATTTGGATGAATTTTATTTGCATAACTAACGTCACAAGAATTTTAGTCAATTTCTCTTAAATTTTGATGAATTCTATGAAATTTATAAAATCTACGACCTTTATAAAATCCATACTTTATGGGTTCTATGAAATCTGTAGCTCTTTTAAAATTCATTAATGTCCGACCCAGTGTTTACCTAATATCTGCAGTGAAAGTGAAAATGGTGGATTTCATTTTCTATGGATTGGCTTAAACAACGACTACACGACAAGCCATAGAAATCTCAAAACGTCATCTCTTTCGTAATCGCTCGACCCCGCAAAAGGCCAAATTCTACTTTCACAAGTTTTATTTCTTGTTTTTGCTGCATATAAATTTGTAGAGTTTGAATGGGCCTCCACACTCTACCATCACACCCATACTCTTTCTGTGGCTGAGACACTCCACCTTCCATTTTTGGTACGTTCTTGCCTTTCAATTTTTATTCCTTCATTGTGTTGGTTTGCTTTTATTATGAATATGGTTTTGATTATTTTCCTGGGTTATTTTTTGATTTCTGTATAAACGCATATGCAACATCCTCATAGCAATTCAATCCCCTGATTCAGATATGCACAAATTCCATAACCCATATCCATAATTCTAATAAACAGTATAAAATAAACCAATTCTGTGCCTCACAAGTACATATTTGATGTCTCTTTATGATTTGGAGTGTAAAACCTGAGCTTGTGTGCCACTATTTTTGTTTAACTAGAGATTATGTTAACATTGGCAGCAAAAAATGGCACGTTGTTTTCAAGGTTGGGTGCTTTTGTTGGCTATGCTAGTATTGGCATTAAGCATACCATGTTCAGATTCTATTCGGATAAGTAAAACTAAGACCAGGACTAGCGTTTATGTCTCCCCTAAGTTTGTGTTGGAACCAGGATCGGTTGTGGACAAGTATTACTATAACATTTACTTCCCAAGAGGTCATATTGGTATCAAGGGTTTAAATGCTGAAGTAATTGATGAAGAAGGGAATCCTATTCCTCTTCATGAAACTTATCTCCATCATTGGGTTATTGGAAAATATTATGGCCGGAAAGGTTTTGTGGAACCGGAGCAGAGTGGTTTTGAGGGGCTTCAACAATCGGATTTTATTTTTGCGAGGAACAGCGGGATATGCCAGAATAATGTTCTTGGGCAGTATTATGGACTTGGGTCGGAAACACGAAGAACAGACACACATGTTCCGGATCCATTTGGAATAGAAGTGGGCAATCCTGCAGAGATTCCTGCTGGGTATGAGGAGAGATGGATGCTCAATGTCCATGCAATTGACACTCGGGGCGCGGAAGATAGGTTGGGATGCACTGAATGCAGGCGTGATCTGTATAATGTATCAAAGGATTCACGTGGCCAGCCTTTGAGGCCAGGGTACAAAGGAGGTTTGTACTGTTGTTATGATGGAACACAGTGCAGAGTAAAACAAGGCTATAATGGTGTCAAGAGAAGCCTCTACATGAGATATACTGTGAAGTGGGTTGATTGGTCTGATTCTGTTGTGCCTGTCAAGATTTATATCTTTGATGCCACTGATAGAATGAATCATTCAGCAGGACCTTCTATTAAACATGATTGCCGGGTAAGTGAACTTGCCTCATCATATGATATGTTGTAATAGTATTCTTTCTCATGTTGATAATGCATCAATGTTCTGCCTGTTGGCATTTGTTATGAATTTAATTCCTTTTATGATTGTGTGTGTGTTTTGTGCAGATCGAATATAATGTTGAAGCGTCTTGCAGTGCCACTGCTACGACTAGTGACGGGTGCTTTGACAACCAATGGGCAATGGCTACTATGCCAACTGGTGGTTATGTTGTCTATGGCGTAGCCCATCAGCACACAGGGGGGCTCGGTTCAACTCTATATGGAGAGGTGCTTTTTTCTTTGACTCATAATAATTTGGTTTCTGCTTGGCCTTGCAATAATTTCTTGCGGCATATGGTAGAACTCAAAATTCTTTGATAAACTCTAAAATTAACTAGTTTCTCTATGTATATGTCTGAAATTGTCAACTCTGGGAAGTGAGAGTGGTTTAAAGTGTTTTGAATCCTCATTGTTTGATGACAGGTCTATTATCTCCTAACAACTTATTAGCCTAAATGGCTACATAAACTGCTGAGCATACCTGACCCATTTCTTATCGTCATGCTTGACTCTAGTGTCCTTTACAATCCTCATTGGATAGAACCTAGGCTCAATTATTGTTTGTTCCTTCAAAAGAAGTGTAATTACCTATGCTTATAAGCTCTATGCTTCTATGAGCTAGAATTCATTTCACTAGTATGTTCTCGCTTGCATACATTATCAAGTAAAGTTTTGGCTACTAGACTGCAACTATCACATTTTCCCCTCTTGGCCATTTGCAGGTCTGTGACCTTCATCTGGTGTCTAGAATTAAGCTTTAAGCACTGCATCATGATCCCTTCCTGCACTATATTATATTATTATTAGTCAAGATTTTTCATGGTATCTTAGGCTAAATTACAAGGATTTGATTATGTATTGTCTTTATTCTTTAATTAATCTGCTTGTTTATGACGATTTTAGGATGGACGGGTCCTATGTTCGTCATTACCAATATATGGAAAAGGGGAGGAAGCTGGAAATGAGGCTGGTTATATTGTAGGAATGTCCACTTGTTATCCTCGACCTGGATCTGTCAAAATAAATGACGGGGAGACTCTGATTGTAGCATCAAATTACAGCAGCACTCAGACGCACATAGGAGTTATGGGTCTCTTCTACATTTTGGTTGCAGACCAGCTGCCAAAGCCCCCCTTGATTAGCTTGGACACAAGTTACTATTAAACTTTATGTACTGAGTTATGTAATCTACCTTTCACTCAGCACTGTGATAGGTAGACAGGCATAACCAATGTACGCTTTGGTATTGCAATAATATATTAATATGAGCTTTTCCTAAATTTTTATTCAAATTTAAATTTGGTAAAAAAATGACATAAAATACAGCTTCAACCATTCTTTAAAATCTCTCAAAATTTGAGAAAAATTTCTCTAAATCAAGTGGAATGGATGAGGTTTTTCATACTCTCCCTCAAATCTTAAGTAGTCAAATTTTAGACTAAAAATCCAAGCAAAATAAAGATTTAGGAAAAATTTTAACTTTAGCTTTAGAGAGCTATTCTCCAAATTTAATTTTTTTTCCTAACTTATCCTCAAATTGGAAAAATATATAGAAAAAGGATTTGAGATGCTTTAAGTGATGAATTGATTTTTTTTTTTTGTTAAGTATGAGAATATTGTCAAATTTGAATTTAATGTTATTGTCACTCCTAAATAATAACAATGTTGTTACTGTTAAAATGCAAGTAAGTTAATGTGACTTTATAAACTTGAATTCTTTATTTTATATTAGTTTATTAATTTTTCACATATTCATGTACAAAAATAGACAAAAGGACAAAAGGTTATCTTCATCTAAGGAGAAAAAAAGGAAAAAAAACGAGAAAAGAACGATGAAATGGTGGGTAGCTGAGGCCACTCTGAGGGGCTCGTGGCCTCGTGCAAGAAAGGCGTTTGGAGAAGTTGGGCCAGGCAGCGAGCCCACGCAAAAAGTTAGGAAAAAGGGCGACCAAACAAATACAGAGGAATATCCACTTCTTCCTTTTACAGAGGGATCCCTCATTCCCTCATTTCCTCTCCATCTCAATTCTCGTATCTTCTACGCTCTTCACCTCCTCCTCGTCTTTGATAATGGGCAAGTCTTAGACCATGTAATGTTACCATATCTGTTATCTCCACGCTCTAATTAACAATATTCAATTCAATCCAACCCAACCCAATCAAATCCCATCCCCCATTATTGAAAATGAGGTCCTGTCTTTGTGGGTTGTGATTTCTGCATAGGACTTGGCGCTCTGGCATTCATTCTCTCTGAACAACATTGAAGATTGAACAAGAAGAAGAATTGGGTTTTTTATGTCAGGGGCAAAGCCGGCTGTAGAGCATGTCGGTGCCGGCTTCCCTAAGATGGACACAAAGCCCAGCACCGCCGCCACCGACGGCTCTCGAAACCCCGTGAAGAAACCCGGACCACCACCCGTGTCCATGGATCACGTCCTGCTCGCTCTGCGCGAGACCAAGGACGAGAGGGAGCTCCGAATCCGCAGCCTCTTCAGCTTCTTCGACGCCGCCAATGTCGGGTACTTGGACTACGCTCAGATCGAGGCCGGGCTTGACGCCCTCCAGATTCCGCCGGAGTACAAGTACGCCAAGGACCTCCTCAAGGTCGCAGACGCCAACAGGGACGGCAGGGTCGACTACCACGAGTTCCGCCGATACATGGACGACAAGGAGCTCGAGCTCTACCGCATTTTCCAGGCCATTGATGTCGAACACAATGGCGGCATTCTGCCCGAAGAGCTCTGGGAAGCTCTCGTCAAAGCTGGTATATGCATGTTCATGGACTCTCAATTCATTTATTAGCTTAGCTGCTTATGCATGTTCATAGAATCTAGCACATTCTCTAACTTCTAATTCTAACAATGAGGGTTTGGTCATTGGCCAATTTGGCCTCGACCCATTTGAGGCAGTGTTCAAAGTATTCTGGGTTTTTTATCAATCATGTGGTATCGAGATTATAATTTATAATGGATTACCTAGGTCAAAGTTATTGATTCCCATGAAAGATTTCTAATACTTTAGCCTGTTCTCAAATTTCAACTATACATAACTGTAGTTTCCACGAGGGAACATTTTACATTGAGGTTGATGAAGATGTATAGCTATGACTGTAATATAGTTTCCCAAATTGGTTCGAGAAAAAAAGAAGAAAGAAAGGGGGAGCATTTTTTTTACCGTAGTCTTCAATTAGGCAGGATTTTTTTCTTTTTCCATCTTATAAGCCCTGGCAGTTGGTATTTTGTAGGGATTGAAATGGATGATGAGGAACTTGCCCGCTTTGTAGAGCATGTTGATAAGGATAACAATGGGATTATAACTTTTGAAGAATGGAGAGATTTTCTTCTACTTTATCCACATGAAGCAACTATTGAGAACATATATCATCACTGGGAAAGGGTATGCTTTGTGGATATTGGAGAGCAGGCTGTTATTCCAGAAGGCATCAGCAAGCATGTTCATACGAGCAGGTACTTTATTGCAGGGGCTATAGCTGGAGCAGCTTCTCGTACCACTACTGCTCCTCTTGATCGCTTGAAGGTGGTTTTGCAAGTCCAGACATCACGTGCTTCTGTAGTACCAGCTATAAAGAAGATCTTGAAGGAAGATGGTTTCCTAGGGTTTTTCCGAGGTAACGGAATAAATGTTGTGAAGGTAGCACCTGAAAGTGCCATCAAGTTCTATACTTATGAAATGTTAAAAGGTGTCATTGGAGATAGTATGGGGGAAGACAAAGGTGATATCGGAACTGTGGGTAGACTTTTTGCTGGTGGTATGGCGGGTGCGGTGGCACAAACTTCTATCTATCCATTGGATCTTGTGAAAACTCGGTTACAAACTTGTACTTCAGAAGCTGGAAGGGGTCCTAAGTTGAGGACACTAGCTAAGGAAATATGGATTCATGAGGGACCGCGGGCCTTCTATAAAGGTCTGTTTCCGTCTCTTCTTGGGATTATCCCCTATGCTGGCATTGACCTCGCTGCCTATGAGACCTTAAAAGATATGTCAAGGACGTACATTCTTCATGATAGTACAGGTATCTGTTTTTTCATTTTTTTTGCTTTAAATTTTTTTATTTCCTTTTTTTTTTTTTTTTGTCCTGTCTGTAATTACATGTACCTTTATTTTACAAAATTGCCTTAAAATCTTCACTTTTGTGCAGAACCTGGTCCTCTAATCCAACTGGGCTGTGGGACGATATCTGGAGCTCTTGGAGCAACGTGTGTTTATCCGTTGCAGGTCATTCGAACCAGGTACAATTTTAATGCTGAAGTCTTCCACTACTGTTGAATTTGCTGTTAAGTTTAATATATTCTTTGCTTCCCAGACTGCAAGCCCAACGTTCTAATACAGCTTCTGCTTATAAAGGAATGGCTGATGTATTCTGGAGAACCCTTCAGCATGAAGGCTATAGAGGTTTCTACAAGGGAATTTTTCCAAATCTTCTTAAAGTTGTGCCAGCTGCAAGCATTACATACATGGTATATGAAGCTATGAAAAAAAGACTAGATCTATAATGAGTGCTGTATTCATTACAGATGGTAACTACGCGAACTTGTAGTTAGAAATTGTAATGATGATGATGATAAGAAAAATGAAATTACTAAGTAGGTGTTAAGACAGATGGTATACCCAGGATATGGGGCACATAATTTTCAATTTTGTAGTCAAAAAGTATTTTTCCCGGAATAATCATAACGTAATGTTGAGAAACAAAGTTACAGCACATTTTGAATTTGATGTCAAAAGTGGATAGGTATCATCTCGTTCCCTTTTCTGTGTGTTTGTTAGATTATATCATTAATGAATACCGGCAATTTGTTTCTACCCCTGTGCTATTTCTAGATAAGGTTGCTTATTGCTTACTGCCATCAGGATCTTTATGCACGTTTACAGCAAGATATCAGTGGAATGTGAGACTATTCTATTTAATAATGCATATGTGGTGAAATGAATTTCATGTCTGATTGGTAGATTTTCGGCTATAATATTAGTTGCCTCTTAATGTTACTCTCCCCTGCATGATGCAGTTACAGGATAAGCATACTGTTGTTCTAGACCATTTTAATTAATCAACTTTCTGCCTGTACATGGTATATGTGTGCCTAAGCCATTCTCTTTCAGTGCTTGCTTGCATTTTTGTGCATGTGATATGTATAATTCAAGTAGCCACCATTTGTTATATTGCCTTGAAAACACATTCTTACCACGGATTGTAAATCATTATGTTTCTTTTAAGCGTAAGGTCCCATATAAAGATTTGAAATGGAAACTTTCTGAGTCTCACATGACTAAATGTACCTCAGATGCATATACATCAGACTAGACATTATCTAGGTCGATTGTTGTGTGTGATTACTCTCAATAAGAGGAAAATGTGTGTCGAAAGGCATCTTAGATGATTTGAAATGTGCTCATGAGTGCGTACAAATTTGTGCAGGTATGTTAATTCTTTTGATTAGCTCTTAACTGTTTCATTGTAATGTATAGCTTACTTGATCATGGATATAAAGTCAGCTAGGTTACGTGACATGATACTTACCTCTTGCATTAAGATGATTATGCTGTCATCTTGTAACTTTGTTCTGTTCTCTTGTAAAAACTATAATATGGTAGGTTTTACCATCAATTCTTAAAAACTAATATGGTAATAGACTAAAAGTGACATAAAATGAATCGACTTCCAAAGATTAGGTCTGCTTTGTGGATTGTTAAATATTTTTACCTGGTAATAAAAGACTAGGTCTGCATTGGGTTCTTTCTGCTCCATGATGAAGGTCTTTAACTCTTTACACCAACCACCAAACCACCCCATAGCTCATTTTCACCAACTCCATGTGACCCTTCAGAGACCAGTACTTTTCTGTTGATATGTTTAGATCAGTCAATCTCAAGTACATGGTCATGTGAAAAATTCATAAGGGAGATAACGGGCTGCAAGAGCTCAGGCCCAAAAAAGACAATGTGCATTCATCGAGAGCATATCTAATAGGGATTAAAAAAAAAAAAAGGAATAGGGATGAAAAGTGAAAATTTGAAATTTGAAATTTCCACTAGGCTAGCTGACCACATGTGAAAATTTGATTTTGAATTTGAATATTAAATGTTACAAAAGCAGAATTTGCATTTTGTATATTTATTATTTACTACATTTTTTTTTTTTGGGGAACGAAAAGGAATGAAGAAGGACCAAAGGCCCAACGGTGAACTACAAAAGAGCTGGCTAGCCATGCCTAGAAACCAAACGGGAAACCAGCAGATAGGATTATAGGAAGCCAATCATAAGAAAACAAAACCATCACCATCCAAAACAAAGACATTAGAGGGACTGAAGATGTTATCTACTAGTTTAAGATGGATAAAAATGTCTGCAACTAATTTCATCTGACATGCCTAGTCAGTTGATTAAACTTGACAGAGACCAGGTTATATGCACACAAAGCTGTAGTCTGTAGAACAGAGTAAAAGCACATAACTCAAGTACGTAAATCTCCATCCTAAGTCCTAACAATGAGTATGAAAAATTGAAAATCATATATACCAGATTATGTTTACAATTCTGTCTCTCCACCCCGTTCCCTTGGGTGCAAATTATCACCATTTTAAACTTGAAACCTTTAGCATCACTGTCCAAAAAGAAGAAAAAAAAAATCAATTAAAAAACAAAGAATCTATATTGGTAAATAGAAGTAACTATTGCTAAATTCTTCCAAGTATAAAATACCTTGCAACAAGGTTGGTTACTCGGGAAGAATTTAGCAATTGTTAGTTTGTTACTTCTATTTACCAATATACAATCCATTGTTTTTTAATTGATTTTTTTTATTTTCTCTTTTTTGGGCAGGATGCTAAAGGTTTTAAGTGGTGCTGCCTTACATCTAACTACATTTCGTGGTGCTGAATTTAGTTTGTGAGTTGATAGAACACTCTTATGAGTCTTATACTGATGTAACCACTCATTTGGTTTGGTGGGTGTTATTTTTTATACCCAATATTTTTATGCGTGTTTGTTAGATTATATCATTAAAAGAATACTGGCAATTTACAAGTTTCTGGTTTTTTGTTTCTTACCCTGTGCTATTTCTTGATACGGTTGCTTATTTCTTACTGCCATTCAGGATCTTTATGCACGATTTACAGCAAGATTTCAGTGGAATGTGAGACTATTCTACGTAGTAAATGCATATGTGGTGAAATGACTTTCATGTCTGATTGGTAGATATTTCGGCTATAATAATTAGTTGCCTCTTAATGTTACTCCCCTGCATGATGCAGTTATAGGATAAGCATACTGTTGTTATAATTTTCTTATCAAGTCCATTTTAATTAATCAACTTTCTGCCTGTACATAATTTTCTTATTGCTGTCATATCTTGCACTGGTTATGCACTGGCTGCGTTGAAGCAAAATAAACCTCGTGTGGAGCAGATCTGCATAATCAACCTTTAATGTGAGGCCAAATTTCTTGGTCTCTTTGTCATTGTATAATTTTTGGGAGGCAGCATTTTGGGTTTGTAACTATTAGTTTACCGGTTCCTCTAGCTCTCATGTCTTTCAAAATATATGTTAGCTTAGGTGACCAACCTTGGATGTATGTGCTGAATTGGTTCGCCATCCATGCTCTCATTGCTACATTTTGGGTTTGTGATTTGTGAACTGTCGATACCTCTAGTGATCGATACATAGATTAGTTGGATTACTTGAAGTTTTTGTGATTGTATTCTTTTCTTAATGAACAAACTGCAATTCAAATTCCAACTGGCTTATTGCACAATGGCGTTGAGCATTACCAGCAGCAGTATAACTGTGCTATATAACTGAAACTTCAATATAATTAAACATAGGTGGTATATGTAGTTTTGTGCAAAAGAAAGCAACTCAGTGGAAGATATCAAAGATAAAGAACCAAAAGCAAACCCAACAAACTGCAGTTTATTCAATACTTCAAATAAGCCTAAAGTGTTGTTATTCTTCCCAATTGATTTCTGAACCTGCAATACTGCAACTGGCCTTGAAAAGTGGCCATTAAATAGCACAGGAGAGATCCTCAGAAAGGCTAGAAAGTAAATTGGAACAACAGATCCCCATAGACCCTCAAAACACAGCATATTGCTTGAACAGAGCATGTCCTTGATATCTAATCCAACTGCACTGTTGCTTCTTTTAGCTATTGGAGAGAATTTGAGACAAGGAAATAACAAAGAGGAACAAAGAGCACAAGTGAGGAAGCTGACATTAACAAACCAAATTTGGCAGACATTGAAAATGACTGCATTAATTAACCTACTACCATTACATGAAGAGAGTTCCACATTAGAAAATAACAAACCCGGAAGAAAGGCTTGGCCTTCCCTTTGCCTCTATGACTTGCCTTTGACCCCCTCACACATCCCATTAAGGGAAGAAGAGGGCTTAATTGACCAAGCATGTACAAGTTATACTCACAGTCATCATCTTCTTCCTCTTCTTCCTCCACCTCCCCATGTGTGTTGCAATGAGAGAGCTTCTTAGATGGTGTTGTTGGTGATTACAATGGTGGTGACTGTTTTTATCTGTTACTCCCCAAGTGTTTATATAAACACATGAACCTCTCAACCATGTGACTTTGTGGTGACATCTTGATTTTTCAAATCATAATGGGGCAAAAGAGTAAAGAAAAGAAGATAAAAGCAAACAGATAAGCAGAAAGAATCACACTTCAAAATGGCCCCCCCTAAGCATTATTCTCTTATTGGGTAAATGCTTATCTTTTACTAAGAATATTATCATTCTTCCTCTGCTTTACATAAATCAGAACATTAGTCTGCTGAGAGAGAGAGAGAGAGAGAGAGTCTCATTCCATGAGGAGAAAAGCTGAGGAAAATAGATATTAAAACAAATGGGTGGAAAAATGAGATAACATGTGGAGGGCTTCTTATCCAAAGAAGGATTGAAATGATAAAAAATGGAAAAAAGTAGTTAAAGCAGTGATTAATTAGCGGCAAGAATAGAGGAGTCCAAGAGGAGAATTTGGAAACAGATTTGGTTTTTCTCTTTACAGGGTGAGACATCGTCCACTTGTTACCCCAATACAAATCAAATGCTTGTGAGAATCTATGTGTCCAAAGCCACTAATCCACTTAGTGGGAGAGCCAAATGTGGAAAGACTGTAAAATGACTAAACAATATGCCCCAGATCATAAAAAATCTAAGCTATAAGCCAAAACTAATCTCTTATAAATAATAAGCAAGACCTACTGATAAGCAATTAGGAACAAGTAGAGAGTCGGCTTTACTTTAGCTACTTGATCCCTTGTAGACTAGGAATTGTTAGCCTCTACATTTGTGCTCTCTGCAATAATTGAGGGCTTTGAACCTATTCTTAATTTCTTAATTCTTTAGTGTCAAGATTTACCTAAAAAGAAATGATTGTGTCAAGACATATCTTCCTATGCAGGATTGTGTAAGCATTGCTTGTCTTTTTTGGGGATAAAAAGATTAGATAACAAAATAGAAATTCTGAAGTGCATGCATGACTTCATGTTATGCATCATTTTACATATATATGCTTTGGTGCAAGCAACCACTGGTTGCCTTCAACTTGAAAATTGGGTTGTACTTGTATATCTTACTTGTTACTGATGTTATTATAGGCACCTTGGTAACTGGCAGTAGGGGTTACATAGTAATGTCCCACATCGGAAAACTAAGGCTTAGCATATGTGCTTATAAGTCTTGGGCCTCTCCACCCATTACTAATTGGTTTTGGGTTGGATGCTCTAATTCTTTCATGGTATCAGAGCTTGGTTATTCGCGTGTAAGGCCCAACGGCCACACGTGCTCCCACGTCACCCAATACAATTTGTTCACGTGTAAGGCTCAAAATCTCGCCACACGTGCGGGGGCGTGTTGAGAGTAATGTGGAGTAATGTCCCACATCGGAAAACTAAGGCTTAGCATATGTGCTTATAAGTCTTGGGCCTCTCCACCCATTGCCAATTGGTTTTGGGTTGGATGCTCTAATTCTATCAACATGCATGATGCAGCTATGCTTGTGCAAGCAAGACCTCCAAAGAGTGGAAATCTGAAAGAATGCTTGACCAAAAGATAAAATAAAAATTAAACTCAATTTTTATGAATTATAGTTTTTAATTTTTATTCTATCTATTCTTCATTTTCCCTTCAATCCTTAATTATTTCTTATCTTTCTTCAATCTCTTCCTTGAATTTTTCAGTAAAAAAGCAAAAAAAAAAAAAAAAAATCTAAAACAAACTTTCAATTACTGGACCAAGGCCCAAGAGTGTGAAGTCCATCTTCATTCTTCAAAATATGGACTTTCTAAGTTTGACACGTACATTAACTATTGTCACTCACATATTAACAAATGGGGTGGACGTGCCGGAGTGGTTATCGGGCATGACTAGAAATCATGTGGGCTTTGCCCGCGCAGGTTCGAATCCTGCCGTCCACGAATTTTTTTTTTGAAATCCAAACCTTCAATTTTTTTTCTTCCCACCGTTTTTCTTTTATCTTTCATGTTCAAAACCTCTGAAACAATGAGACCGAATCAAAGTGGATGAATGCCTTTCAATCCCAACATCATCACCTTAATCAAACTCTGTAAAAACCCCAAACAACTCCTCCAACTCCATGCCCAATCCATCACCAACCCCACTCTCACCAAAACCCATCGTGACATCTTAATCACCATCCTCCACACCTTCACTTCCCTAATCCCTAAACCCTCCATTTCATTCTCTGCAACGACTACTTCACTCAGCTATGCCGTCCGTCTCTTCAATCTCATCCCAAACCCATCAACCTTCTGCTTCAACAACATCATCAGGGCTCACACCCTCCTCGCCTCCCCTCTCAATTCTCTTCTCTTCTTCGCTCGTATGCGCCAACTCTCTCTTTCCCCAGACTTCCACACCTTCCCATTTGCCCTCAAAGCCTGTGCCCAACTTGGGTTTTCATCATTTTCTCTCTCCCGGACCCTTCACTCCCAAGCCCTCAAGTTCGGGTTCGCATCCCATTTGTTTGTCACCAACACCCTCATTCATGTCTACTCAATCTCCTACCACCTGGACCTTGCGTGCAAGGTGTTTGAAGAAAATTCTCACAGGGATTTGATCTCATACAATGCCTTGCTCGACGCTTTTGTCAAGGCTGGTGAGGTTTCCAGAGCTCGCCGACTGTTTGACGAGATGGGTATCCGAGATTCCGTCTCGTGGGGCACTGTTTTAGCTGGGTATGCCCAGATAAATCAGTGTGAGGAAGCGATTGAACTATTCGATCAGATGCTTGTTTTGCAAGTTAGGCCTGATGATATCTGCTTGGTTTCTGCTCTTTCTGCTTGTGCCCAACTGGGTGATTTCGAACGAGGCAAGAATATCCACGATTATATTAAACGGAATAGGATTCGACTGAGTTCCTACTTCTTAACAGCATTGGTGGACTTGTATGCCAAGTCTGGGTGCATAGAGACTGCCAGGGAGGTCTTTGAGTCAAGCCCAGATAAGAATTTGTTCACTTGGAATGCCATGCTTGTTGGGCTTGCAATGCATGGCCATGGCCATCTATCACTGGATTACTTCTCTAGAATGATAGAGGCTGGAGTTAAACCTGATGGGGTAAGCTTTTTGGGGGTGTTGGTGGGCTGTAGCCATGCGGGTATTGTACATGAAGCAAGAAAGCTTTTTGAAGACATGGAATCTGTATATGGGGTCCCTCGTGAGCTCAAGCATTATGGGTGCATGGCTGACTTGCTTGGGAGGGCAGGTTTGATCAAGGAAGCAATGGAGATGATAGAGAAAATGCCAGTGGGCGGTGATGTGTTTGTGTGGGGTGGTTTGCTAGGAGGATGCAGGATCCATGGTAATGTTGAGATTGCTAAGAAAGCAGCAGAGCATGTGATGGAGTTGGACCCTGAAGATGGTGGGGTATATTCAGTCATGGCTAACGTTTATGCCTCAGCAGAGAAATGGGATGATGTGGTAAAGATTAGGAAGTCCATTAGTGCTAATAAGAGGGTGAAGAAGAACACTGGTTGTAGTTTGATTCATTTGAATGGAGTCACCCATGAGTTTATGGCAGGAGATAACTTTTGGGTGTAATCGATACAGTGAAATCAATTTAGGTGGAAGATATTATTTGACCATATATTTGTAGGATCTAATATTAATAATATTTATTTATATTATAATAGGTTGAATTAGTTTATAATAGGTTGAATTAGTTGGTGTATGTGTTAAACTTAATAATTTCTGCTGAAATTGAAACAATAACAATATATCTGGTATTGAATGGGTTTGGAAATATCAATTTGAAGCATGTTAGCAATTTGATATTTTCTGATGATATTTTGTCTTTGGAATTGGGTTGGGTCTGTGGCTTGGACTGTAATAAGCATTTATTAAGTTTTGGACTTCGATGCTGAAGTGCTGCTTCAGGAGGGTTCTACTGATGCTGACGTGCTGCTTCCGGAGGGTTCTACTGATGCTGTGCACTACAGTACTTGGACATGTGTCCCATTTTTGATACGTGGCTCCAGAACTCTATACTCTTTTCGATATTTTTCTCTTTCTAGCCATCTTATAAGTAATATCCACCAGCAGTAACTTTAAGTTAAGAATCGCTTGCTGCAAGCTGTTGGTAAACCGAGAGTCACTTCCTACTCTTACTGTTGAAGACTCTCAACTCTGTTGTCTGTTTTCTCGATCTTTGCCTCTGTCTAAGATCATGGCTTTTAGATCAATGGTATGTGAGTTCATTTCCATTAATACATTAGCATGCAAAATCTTATTCTTCTTGTTCATATTTGGGTTTTACTTACACCATGTTTACCAAATTGTGCAGAATCACTGGAAACAGATGATGAACAGGTTAGGATCATATTCAACCTCGACCTCACCAAAGATGAAGGCGTATACCCCAACTGTTGGTTTTGCTCAGCAAAACCAACTGAGTGGTAAAAGGCCTCTGAGGGGGGACGCAGTGCCGGTGTATGTAGCTGTTGGGATGATAGCAGTGGCACTGGCACTGGGGCTCCACACTGCCAAGCAGCACCTGATGCACGACCCCCAAGTTTACGTGAAGAAGCAGCGGCGGGAGACGCTACCGGAGGTGGTGGAGCCCGACCACGTGGTGGAGGAGGCTGAGAAGTTACTCAAGAAATCGTTTCTCAGGAAGGTGGCCCATGTCCAGGAGTTTGACAAAGCCATCCCTGACCCAATTCGCAGAGATGCTTTTGCTCATCGCCCAAAGGCTTTGACTCTCAAGTCCGTTGGAGTAGACCCTAAAGCAGCAGCTGCAGTGGATCCTAAAGCTTAGTTGGATACTTGGATTGCATTCCAGTTCTCTGTTTCACTCTCTGTTTTTCCCTTTGCATTTCTTTTTGTTCGTCTTTTTTTGCTTCTATGGCTTTCTAGTGACTGCCATTTGATTTGTACAGTGGGGGCTTGGGGGTAATTTCACCATTAGTACTGGTGATGGTTGGTTACTGTAACTCCAACATTGTATATATCACAAGAAGGAAAAAAATATATATCTTTTTTACACAAATACATGGGCAACATGGCCATATGGGTGAACAATCACACTCAAATACAATAGTGAATTGTTTCGCACTTTCCCACGGTTTAATAGCATGCACAGTGGCTGTGTATTCTTGCGTACTTATATGTTGCGGGAAATGTAATAAGATGGCTCAGCTCTGCAACCACCAAAAGTAAATTTTCTGAACAAAAAATATGTAAGCATCTTAAAAGAGAGGGATTGCACCTAAAATTTTCATTAAGTTGTCCAATTTATTTGTATTCTGACTATCATCCTGCACTAAAATTGGCAACAATTTTCTTTCTGCCTCTTGACATAAGGGGGGACAAGCATACTTAATCTTAGATTGAGGTCCCATCTTCCTTAGCCAACAGGAGAAAAGTCCACTTATTAGAACTGTCTTCAGAGAATACTCTGAAGTACAGGATATACTTGCTTAGCAGAACCAAATCTACTTCTGCAAGGCCATTTGTCATATCTGGTTTAAATTCTAGGCCTCTTGCCAGTTGAAATGGACCTGTTAACACAAAAGGATAATCCGTTTTTCCAATTTGGTTTCATAGAGAAAGTGGGCACCTCATGCATTGCTGAGTTGAGATCGCCATTGGCTCAATATGAGAAATAACTGAGGATCATATCAAACATTAATTGAGGCCTCATGGTGCACCACCAGGAGAGATTGTGTATCAGCTGCGCCCAACTCAAATTCTCAATCACAAATCCGAGAGCTGGTAATGGCATCACTTAGACTATTGCCCTTGAGCCTTCTGATATGGAAAAACCCAATGAAACAGTCACCTTCGCAGTTATCATTCAATGCAAGTGATTTCTTGCAAGCCTATATAATCATGAAGTTCAAATGCACCCTCTTTCGTTTGAAATGAATAATCAATCCAAATAACTAAAAATTCTATGCTTACCTCCTATAGACCAACACCACAGCTCAAAGCCCAACAGGTTCTATTGCATGGAGAAGCCTTAATAGAAATGATAAACCAAACTCTCTCCAAATAACAATCTTACATGTCTTTTGAAGCCCAGGGCCATTGGCCAAAATTTGTCGTTCTTTCCTCCTAGTCCACAAATGCTGCTCAAGGTCAAGGTACATACATATTGGCCCCCTTAATTTGCACAACATTGCAGTAATGCAGGTTTTGAATTATGGGTTCCTTTGGGATGAACATGATTCCAATTCCCAGTCTTGCTACTTGAATGGCTCTTGGCTGTGCTATGCTGATGTATTATGGTAGCCTTCGGTAGTAATTGCTTTCCTTAAGCTTCTTTCTTCTAAGTTTCGACCATCAACCAAAAGCAAGACTTTGATGCCATTGATGAAATTCTCTCAGATGTTATTAAGGAATAGTTTCCCCTGTAAAAGTTTGCTGATTGTCAACTGCCCAAGTAATAATTGTTTACTGCAGACTTCAACAAAGCTCAGTGTTGCTGAGAATCCAAAATTTCTAAGCATATCTTTCAGAATGTAAAACTTTATTAATTCCTCTAACTGTCTCATATATAGAATCAAGTTGACAATGTGAACAATCTGCAACAGTGAATTCATGAACTAGACCATTTACTTCTATGAGAGAGCAACCAGGCTGCTTCTGGATACCCTGAAGAGGCATCCCTTTCCTTGTCCTGCTCACATCATACCACCTTGAGGCTGAAGCATATAAATTGGATAATAAAACATGAGACTCACACCTTCTTGGTTCCAATTCTTCAATCTTCTTGGCAACAAACTCTGCCAACTCTATGTTCTCATCAGTCCTACTCGCAAAAAGCAAAGACCGCCATATAACCACGTCAGGTTGAATGGGCATTGCCCTGATGAACTTCTCAGCGTCATCTAAAAGATTAGCACGACCAAGAAGATCCACCATGCACCCATAGTGTTCAATACAAGGAGTGAGCTTATAAATTTCAGACATGGCTTTAAAACAGCGAAAACCCTCATCCACAAATCCACTATGACTACATGCAGACAAGACCCCGAGGAATGTGACCTCATTTGGCCTGACCTCACTTGACACCTCCATTTTCGAGAACATTTGCAATGCCCCAACAGAATCCCCATTCATAGCAAGACCAGTAATCATGGCAGTCCATGTAAAAACATCTTTTACAGTCATGCCATGGAAAATTTCAAGAGCCTTTCGAATGTCTCCACACTTTGAATACATGTCGACCAAAGCATTCTTCACTGAGAGGTTCATGTAAATGCCAAACTTCTCACAGTAGCTATGGACCCATCTTCCATGATCCAACGCACCTGAATGCCCACACGCCGATATAACACAAGCAACCGTAGCCGCGTCTGCCTCAATTCCATCCAATTGCATCTCCCTGAACAACTCAATCGCATCCTTGAACGAACGTGACTGGGCATAACCCGCAATCATAGAAGTCCAAGACACCACATTTCTCTCTCCAATTCTATCGAAAACCTTTCGAGCTTCACTCACGTGGCCACATTTTGCATACAAATCAATCAAAGACGAACCCAAGAAGACATCCAAAGCAAACCCACTTCCCAAGACAAACCCATGAATCTGCCTCCCCAAAGCAAGCGAACCCATCCTCGCAGAGGCAGTCAGAGCGCTGACCAAAGTCACCTTGTCAGGCCTCGTAGAAACATCCGCCAGCATTTTCTCAAACATCTGGAGTGCGTCCCAGTTGCGATGACATTGTAAGTACCCAGAAACGACGCTGTTCCAAGACACCACGTCACGAACCAAAACCGGAATCAAGTCGAAAACTTTGCGAGCAGAGTGAAGTAAACCACACGCAGAGTACATGGAAATGAGACCATTCTGAACGAAAACGTCGCCATCAAGCCCGAGTATAAGAGTCAAAGAGTGAAGCTCTTGGCCTTTGTGGGGAAGCAAAAGACGACCGCACGCTCTGAAGAGAAAAGGGAAGGAGTAGTTGTCAGGTACCAGATGGGGAAAACGGCATCGTATTAGGTTGTAGAGAGAGAGGGTTTCTTGTGGGGTTGAGCTGTGAGAGTAGGCTTTGAACATGAAATTGCAGGCGAAGACATTGGGGTTTTGGATTTGGGAGAAAAGGGCGCGAGACAATGCGACGTCGTATTGGAGGGAGTGGAGGAGGATTTTGCTGGAGACGAAGGAGTCGTGGGCCAAGACGCCTGAGGCAATGGCGTGGGATACGATGTCGTAGAAGCGCTTGGGGTCTCCGTTGTGCTTTTCTAACAGAGACGTCCATTTTGAATGCCTTGCAAGGTTTCGCATTGCAAACTTCTACGCGCCACCGCCAAAACAAAACAAACGAATAAAACCAAACTAACAGCGGCCGCAGCTAAGTGTGTAAATTAACAACTATGGTCTATTGTTTTTTTTTCTTTTTTTTTTTTTTCGTAACTCAAATTTGTTTTTATACTAAAAGAAATAAATATATAGTCCAAATTGGCAATCGGGTAAGAGATAGTACTTACTTTTATAAATGTTTTAATGCATAAAAGTTTATATCAAAATCTTTTATCCAATAAAAAAATGAGTCGTGAAGAATATACCTAAAAATATTTAGATAAATCTATATAAGTGTGTATTGTGTAGTACACGATTATGATCGACAATTCACAAATTTTAAGAAAGAAGGTCCTTAATTTTTATGTTTCTTCTTAATTTATGTTATGAATGTATTTATTGAAAAACTTGATCAATGATGATATGTACGCGTTAATACGTGAAATGCCAAAAAAACTACCTAATATGGAAATTTGTACTTATTACAATAATTAATATGATTAATATTAATATAGTAATATAGTAATTTGGATACAATATCAATCATCATATCACATGATCAATTAATATAGTAAAAAGTTATAAAAATATTAATATAGTAAAAATAAATTATTCTAATATTACTCACATCATTACTCCAAAATCCAAATAATGTGGGCATGTGCACATATTATTACTCCAAACAAAATTGTGAATTTAGATAAAAAAAAAAAACAAATTGTGAATTGAGCCAGCCCAATAGTCTTCTGGGCTTTGACCCGGCTCGACCCAGAGAAAGACCAGACCAAAAAGTTGGTCGAAACTCGCAAGGGACGCAACGATGCGTCAAGTTTCTGACGTGGCGAGATGGGATTGGCCAATCGAACGTGGCACGTGATCTGATTGGTGGAAGTAAGTCGAAGGCAGTGTCGTAGAGATCTATATGTAGAAGAGGTTAGAGAGAGAAAGAGAAACAGAGCGAGAGAGTTGTCAAGGAATTTGGAAGCTAGAGAGAGAGAGAGAGAAAGAGAAGAGAGATGGTTGGGGTACGCGCTGGTGTTGTTCCGGTGCTGTTGTTGCTCGTAGCTTGCTTTTCATTTCAGCAGCTCTCTGCTTCCGACGTTACGGTAACGAATCTGACTACAGTTACATGCTTTTCAGTCTCAGATGCAATCTCAGATTCACTCTCAATTGCTCATGAATTTTGTTGGGTTTGTGGTTTTAGGTCTTTTACGACTCATTCGATGATTCATTTGAAGGCCGATGGATCGTTTCTGACAAAGATGACTACCAAGGTCCGTTATTTCTTTCTTTTTTGAGAAAAAAGATGATCTCATAGACAAAAAAAGATGATCTCTTTAATGTCTATGTTTGTGTGTTTATGTTTGTATGTATATATTTGATGGGTATGTGGTCGATCTGAATGATATTAGAGGTTTCTATGTATATCTAACTCAAACAGTGTGTAAAGCTTTCAGCTTGAAATGAAAAGTATGAGTTCGATTTAGGAAGGAGCTTTTGACAACATAAAAAGTGCATTGTGGATCACAGTTGGACAAGTAGTGATAGTATGCAACCACTCAATGAGAAGTGGGTTCTTGATTTATGATACTCTTGACGTTTAAACTTATGATAAACCATTAGGGGTTATAAGTCACATACTATACGATGCTCTTTATCTATGCAATATGTACTATGTCACTTTGTGCGTAGGTAGTTATGCCTGTTTGAATCCTGCATGGCAGACATAAATGACATGATTCTTAAGATGTATAATGTAAAGTTATGGATAATGGGTCCTTCTGTTATGATGGAATCATGTCTTTCAATTCCCTTGTGAACCATTCTGTTGTGTTTGAAATGTTCTTTGGCCAATCTGAAAATGTTATCCAATCTGAAAATTGTAGGCTTTGTAGCTCATCCAATCCATCATGCTTTTTTGGCAAATTTTTTGCCATTTTATGGTTCGCAAATTTATGTTGATGTCTAATTTGTGTTTAGGTGTTTGGAAGCACTCAAAGAGTGAGGGACATGAGGACTATGGGCTTCTTGTGAGTGAGAAGGCCAAAAAGTATGCAATAGTTAAGGAGCTTGATGAGCCTGTGAGTCTGAAGGATGGAACTGTTGTCCTCCAATTTGAGACTCGTCTCCAGAATGGGCTTGAATGTGGTGGTGCCTATCTGAAATATCTTCGACCCCAGGAGGTTGGATGGGAAGCTAAGCAATTCGACAATGAATCTCCTTATTCAATCATGTTTGGACCTGACAAATGTGGGCTCACAAACAAGGTTCACTTCATTTTTAAGCATAAGAATCCCAAGACTGGAGTGTACGAAGAACACCATCTCACAACCCCACCCTCTGTCCCAACTGACAAACTTTCTCATGTGTACACTGCCATTCTGAAACCTGGTAATGAGTTGCAAATTCTTGTTGATGGGGAGGAGAAGAGGAAGGCGAATTTCTTATCCACTGAAGATTTTCTGCCCCCACTTATTCCTACCAAGACAATTGCTGATCCAGAGGATAAGAAGCCTGAGGATTGGGATGACAGAGCCAAAATTCCAGACCCTAATGCTGTAAAACCAGATGACTGGGATGAGGATGCACCCATTGAAATTGAAGATGAGGAAGCTGAAAAGCCTGAAGGGTGGTTGGATGATGAGCCTGAGGAGATAGAAGATCCTGATGCCACAAAACCAGAAGACTGGGATGATGAGGAGGATGGTGAGTGGGAAGCCCCAAAGATTGATAACCCAAAGTGTGTGACATCCCCTGGTTGTGGTGAATGGAAGAAGCCAATGAAGAGGAATCCAGCTTACAAGGGAAAATGGCATGCCCCACTCATTGACAACCCCAGTTACAAGGGTGTGTGGAAGCCTCAGGAGATTCCAAACCCCAGTTACTTTGAAGTCGACAAACCTGACTTTGAGCCTGTAGCTGCTGTTGGCATTGAGATTTGGACAATGCAAGATGGTATATTGTTTGACAACATTTTGATAACAAAAGATGACAAGGTTGCAGAATCATACCGAGAGACTGCATGGAAACCAAAATTTGAAGTTGAGGAAGAGAAGCAGAAGGCTGAGGAAGATGTTCCTGGTTCAGATGGGCTTGCTAACTTCCAGGTAAAGGGTCTTGCAACTTAGCCTATCAGTTCTATATGCTTGTTTTATGACATTTTATATGATGGTTACTTCATACGGTACCTGAAAAAAGTTTTGTTTTCGATTCCTGCAGAAGAAGATATTTGACCTCCTATATAAGGTTGCAGATATTCCCTTCTTAAGTTCCCAGAAGCCTAAGATACTTGTAAGTCATAAATCTATTGTTCATTATCCATTTTGAGGGTGATTTTGTTGAATGCACCCTAAAATCCAACCCTTCTCTTGCAGGAACTCATTGAGAAGGCAGAGCAACAACCCAATCTCACAATTGGCATCCTCGTCTCTGTTTCGGTGATCATCTTCACAGTACTGTTCAAGATTCTTTTTGGTGGGAAGAAAAACGTGAGTGTTGAAACCTTCAAAAAGAGCTAAGACTTGGTTTATTGCTGCTGTTTCTGTTGCTAAATGTTGCTTTGTCTTGTGCAGGCAAGAGTTGAGAAGAAAACCCCCGTAGCCCCTGACGCCTCCAGCAGTTCAGGGAAGGAAGAAGAGAAGGAGAAGGACGATACTGCTGCTGAGACCGAGAAGGATGCAGCTGCTGCTCCTCGCCGAAGGACAGGAGCCAGGCGTGAAAACTGAAGTGAGAAGAGGAAGGGAAGCTAGCGATTACAATTTTCACTTACTATCATCAAATTTTGAGCTTAGTTGTTTTTGTAGGTCATTCATGGCTGTTGGTAATTTTTTTTCCTTCTTTTTTTAGCCTTTTGTGTTGAAACATTTAATGCATCAGGAGTGTATATGACAATCTATTAAGCTGTGATAGTTCCATTCCAGTGTGACCTAAAACATTTACTTTGACAGCGGAAGATTGCAAGTCTACGATTCTTTATGCATCGATTTTTAGTTGATTATGAATGGTGAAAGACAAGATGCAGTGGAGAAAGAACTTTTGCTATTCAATAATGTTAGGGCTACTATAAGTAAATGAAATGCCATTATATCTTGCAAGTTTTATAAATAAATGAAACTTACAAATTTGACTAAATCAAATATTTTCTTAATAATTTAGCGAGCAAAATTTAGTAAAAATTTTTGTTCTCTTAGTCGTCGCTATAATAGTTTTTCATCCTTTGATCGGTGCTACAGGAATATGAAATAGGTGAAGTCCGTTTTTGAATTAAAGAACAACTTGTGGAACACGAATTCGGGGTTCTAGATTTTAGGGGTTGGACTTTAGTTCAATTTAAGACGAAAAAAAAAAGGGAGTTTCAAATGGATAGGTGATTTTCAATTTTCACTGCTCATAGAGATGCACAATTATTATTATTATTAATTATTAATACTTAAGAACATTCCAAGAAGTGACCTTAGGACCTTGTGCACCCTAAGCAAGTAGCCAAGAACCATACCACTAGACAAATGCCCTTTCTTGTTCAATTATGTTATAGTATATTAAAGCAAGAACGGTTCGTAAATATTTCTATCTTAATATACAAACAATAGCTAGATTCGTTATTTGTTAAGAAAAAAATGAGTTAAACCAAAATTTGTTGTTAATGGACAAAAAATCTTTATTTTGAATGAATAAAGTTATATATATCATCTCAACTAGTCATGTTGTATATCGTCTTCTTAAAATGAGACTTAACTCTATTAAAAAGATAAAACAAAATAGTTTGTAGATATGGTATAAATAACAGTTTTCTAATATCTCGAGCAAGCTTCCAAGGGTTCAAGTTCAGACTTAACGGAATGTTTTGCTTAAATTAAAGGCTTATTTGCATATTTAGCCTTTAAAGCTATAAATTTGTCTTACTTCTCCATCTTAAAAGTTTCAACTGTATTTCGCATAATCTAAAACTGTTTAGTTCGTCAATTTCTTAATCTGATTTGATGACGTGACGGGGCAATTTCGTTATCAATTAAAATGGTGACATTGACGAACTTAACGATTTCGGGTAATGGAGATATTAAATTTTTAGGGGTTAAATTGAGAAATTAAACTTTTAAGAAGTGAAGTGAGACAAAATTATAATTTTAGAAGATAAATGTGCAAATAAGCCTAAATTAAACTTTATTAATTTTAAGAAAATGACTATTTTTTAATATAAAAGCTAAAGTATATGAATATCTAGTCCATGGTTTCCTTAAAAATAACAAAACCGTCCAAATCATATTTTGGCGCTTTAGCCTTTCAGGTCATTTTCAATCTTCTTAGAAGAAAAAGTCTAATGTGTGGAGTGTACTATGTTTGAACCAAATTTTGCCACAGTATAAATGAAGAGCACAGATTTTTTGGGAGGGGTAAGAGTTGCCCTCTTTGAATCTTACTATTATTGGCCAACCCATTTTTTTTCCTGTTCTTTTTTCTATTTCCTCTAACTTTCAGGTGGATGCATAAAATATGATGGCCATATTGGCAGTTAAGTGCCTAGAGAAAACAAGCATCCCACATAATTGGCTTCTACAAGTCACATGACCATCATCACTCTACAACATCCCACCCATCACCCAAACAACTCTTTCAATTTGGATGAGACGATGCTTGTACCAACATTAAACATGCCAGGTGGTCACATTTATTTTTCCCTTTTTTAAAAATATTTTGGAAACAACCTAGCCAATACATAAACAAACGAAACGCACAAGATCTTATGCTTTGGTCGATAGACAAAATTGTCTATGCTGGCCTCAAAAGGAGACATACATGGGTACAGTTCACCTTATTGGAATTGTGTAAAAAAAAATTGTTCCCTCATCTAAAAAAACAACAATCCGCAGACCGAAAACAAAACTTAAAGTTTCTCTTACTCTAAAAAGCAAATGATATATGCCTACAACTTAACTCATTCTTGGCCACAGGGTTGCTTATAACTTTTGTTTACGTCACTAATATTTATGTTCATCGCCTGCCGCCGGCCTTTTTAATGGGAGGAGCCATGTCCTCATCATCAGACTGGATATCTCCATAGCGCCACATCCCCCGCCTATCAGTCCGTGCTTCTTCCTGGAACTTTTCCAAGTTCTCGAGTGCTGTCTTCCGCTCCTTGGAGTCCCATTTTTTCTTTTTCTCTAGCCTAGCAAGTCCTTCCTGAAAATTATACAAATTTGAAAAGCTGAGATTCAGAAAAACATTAAATAGAAGTTTAAAAAGATTCATATAATATATGATGAGGATTCTAAACCCTCAAAACGAAAGAAGCATGGACCCTATCATATATGAAAATATAGAACATGTCAATTTTTTATTTTATTATTAATTGCAATATAATTAGACATTACTCAAAAGTTCATAGCGGACGTCTTAAATCCTTCCTCTGATTTCAAATAATATTGGGGTCCATAAGGACCCAAAATATACACATAGGTGGTATGTTTATTATGTATGGGATGGTAAAGGGAAGCATCCAAGTTATACATACTCCACACCAGGCTCCTCATCAAACAATTGGAAATAGAAGTTAAATAAAGAAGTTCCCAAAAATTCAAACTTCCAAGGTATGCTTTTGTAGATGATGTTCATATATCAAATTACAACCAAATATGTTTTCTGGAATGGATCAGTTCAGCATAGGTGATAAACAGGCCTAATAGTATTTAATTTCTTCAGGTGGCAGCAGTGACTAAAATTTGTAATTTTGGTAAACTGGAGAGAGTTTAGTCACCAAGATTTTATGCAAGTCTCAATTTTGGGGTAATTATTATAGCACAAAAAAATTTAAGAGACAAACTTTATAAGAAACACATCTAAAAAAGAGGGCTATAATTCAAACCTGAAGCATGGCAGCATTAATACTGATCTCAGCATCAACAGCAACAAGAGTTACAACAAGAACCGTTCCAGTTCCCTGGCCTTTAACTTTTCCCCCTGAAAGATCCCTTTCCTCAACCATGGCCCTAAACTCTTTGGAACTATTTAATGTGTGCTCATGCAAATACTCTGCTGCTTCTTGACCAAAATCTTCCTCCAAGCTTGGGACCTTAACATATGCAAGGCTGCATAATTGAGCAAGACCAGGTGCAGAGGATACAGAAGGGTCAAGGGGCCGTAACTGACTGTAAGGGACAACCTCTTGATTACCATAATCTATGTAGAAGACTTCAAACTTGTCTTTAGGGGATTCCACAGCTCCTCGAGGTGCATTGACAATCTTTCCATGTCAAATATAAAAATTAAATAATTTTAAAAGACTCGGTACAAGGAACATAAGAGTGTACAAATCACATAATGTAATTAAATAGTAGAAGAAAAATGCAAATTTTCATGCCAATTATGAACTTTGTTAGTAATAAGTATTATATCCGTAAGTGATTATACAACCACCAGAAAGTGCTTCACAGATAATAAAAATACTTTTTCTTACATTGATTTAAATATAGTTCATTACTATATGTTTGCAACAGTCAACAGGGTTGCCTTCTATGAGAAGATATAGAGAAATTTAAATTTTAATGCCAGTTAAAATAAGAATACTAACTTTCCTTGAAACAAAAAACTTAAGATGATTCTATATAGTTATTCAAGCCAAATATGTTTATTCTCTCACGGCTAGGTTTGTTCCATAGAAAATATTTCTCGACAAACTCTTTCTTGGAAAGAATTGCTAGCAGAAGTATCAAAATCTATTATATATTAACAATATTTAAATAATGGAACAATGTTTTAAAGTACACGGAAAAGAGGAAAGGACCAAAAAACAGAGTTTGCTCTATTGCAATGAAATAGGTCAGAAGATTAAAACACTTTTTATTATAATTGGAAAATAAAACTGGACATTTCTGGTTGTGACTCACCATTGCTCGGTTCCAAGAATTATCTGCACTAAACTGAGCAAGAACAATTTCACCCTTCTTAGGACTAAAAGCACCAATTAAAGGAGCTTCTTGAAGACTCAAAGAAGCAAGCTGTTGCTGAATCGAGGCAATTTTCTGATCCCCAACTGTCTGAACATAAAATTTACCGCTGCCCAAAACTTCTGTAACCACTACCTGAAAATAAAGAACAGGAAAGATGTTATTTAACATTTTACAACATGTGGAATGGGTATTACTTGATGCAATCCTATTTCAAGGACCTTTAGCACTTCTTTCTGTTTGTTGTTGTCAACAGCTAATCCATTGGAAACTTCCTCTTCACCTTCAACATAATTCTCCCAAATCTGCAACAGAATGTAAATTAGCATAACTAACAGGAAGACAACTGCCATAAAGTAAGTATGCTGCTCCACATACTTTCAGTTTCTGCCTTTTTGCAGATTGCTCAGCTTGTTCAAGAAGATGGGCATCTGGGATCCTGTCACTGCCAAAGGAAGTTTGAAATTTTGCAAGGCCAACTTCAAGGAGGGAAATCGCCACATTGGTCCTTGACTCCCATAAAGATCCCAAGAAAGTTCCAGTTCTATTAACAGTCTCCACTTCAATCTGTATAAGAGAGACAAATTTATCAAAGCAAGAACAAAACCAAAATGAAAGCTACCAGGTTAATGCTAAATGAGATTAACCTCAACATCTCTCTGCATTATTCTTCGCCTCATTAGTGCAATTGCTTCATCTGAATACGGCTCATCACGACCGGCACATCTGACACCAGAGAATGAGAATGCAATGCTGCATGTCTCCTTGGGAATCAATAGTTTAAAACGATGACCACTGAAGACATATTCAACAATGGCAGGAATTTTCCTGCTTCGATGTAAGAATGGCAAGAAGTCTCTGGCTTTCTTAGCCGATGCCTGAAAGAGACACAACAATAAAGGAATGAGTGATATTTAACCGACTCTCTGAGCAAAAATTGATCCCTTCCAATGATTTTATTTCTCACCGTTGTCAGGTCTGTTATGTGCATGACTGGAGGATCCTTGGAAGAATGTACTCCTTTCTTGGCAGCTATAGCACGTGTTTCTGCAGAAAGAAGGGCATCATAATAGTTTGATCTCTCCTCAAAATCTCGATGTCTAATAACAGAGCCAAAGCCGCGTGCAATGACCAGCTCAGCAATATTCACCCCAGCCTGCTGGCTGCCAGGAGTAGATGGGGCAGGTGTTGGCGCATCATCACCCTCAGCCTTAGTAGGGGATGCAAGGAAGACTGATCCAAAATCCATTACTCTGGAGTCTACAGATCCAGCAGCACCTGCACTTCCATCTGCCGGGGTGAGTTTCCTTGAATACTCCATTTGAACATTCACCTGACAAAACATACCAAATAGGGAAATTAAAATTTATTTCCAACCAAGAGAGATTTCTATCAGTAAGAAAACAATGTATCAATATTAGTTCTCATACTTGGCGTCCAATAAGGCGCGTTCTCAGGAACTCCTTTGCTTCACGGGCATATGCAGCCGGCTTTTCATCTTTACGAGGATTACCCATTTTCGGACACCTAATACTTGAAAGATTAACTCGCCTCTCTGCATGAGGACTGGCGAATGGAACAGAATCATCAGCCACAACGATGCAGTCCCCACTTACAACCTCCACAACCTGGAAGAAAGCAAAAATCAATTACACATGCATACATAGGACAAACCAAATTGAAGTGATAAATTTACATAAATTTTACTAAATACTACCTTTCCTGTGAAATTCTGGTCATGAATTGCCTTTGAATTTGTAGCTGGGGGGATGTAGTTTGTCCAAATCCTCAGCCTGCTTTTCTTAGCTTGAAGCTCTGCAGTCTTCAGCCGTCGCTTTGCATCTTCTTCCATCATGTTTGCACTCCATTCAACGTATTTTGCATAACCCTACGCACAAAGTTCAAGAATTGATAGCATGTCCCTCAGAGGACTTACAACAGACAACTGTGGGTCTGATAGAAGCTATAAAAGAATTACAAGCTAACATTCAAGCATGCAAGCAGCTACACCAAAATTGAAAGCATGTGATAAATATTACAAATGTCAGTAATACAAACACATTAATCATCATTAATGTTAATTGTGAAATCATTACACAGTTTAAGCTCTTACATTTTCAACAAGCTCCAGCGCCAGATCTTTTGCTGAGTCCCCATCAGGGTAATATACTGACCCAATCAAATTGCTAAATTTGTCAACACCTTCCAGAACGATGCGGACCTATAAATCCACCATGATATTCATAAAATTGAAATAAATTCAATGTTCAAGATAACCTACAGTAGAAATTTGCTTACATCTCTATGCAACACACGAATTTCTGTAAAATGTTTAGCTTCCAGTGCAAATGGATCAGCAGCAGTTTCAGTAGATGATGCTGCTGAAGCTGCAATCCTTTGCGCAGAAGTCAGAGGGGCTCGAGGTTCAGAGGAAACCTCTCCATTTGTTTTATCAGAAGATATTTCTGGTTCAGCAACAGTTTCTGATGTTGTAGCTCTCCTTCCCACTGATGGGGCCTAATTGGAACAGATAAAGATATGTTGTATATTCATATTAATACTATGACAATAAAGCAGATATAAACCAAATTTTGTGCAGACTTGTCCAGATTGCAGAAAGAATGCATACCTGAGTTCCTGCAACGAATACTTGGACGAACTGAAAATCCGGAAGCAAGTAGACCCGAACTGTACTGCCGTCACGAACCTGCTCAACAATACCTTCCAAGGGCCTGCCCTTATTTGCATCTAGCAGAGCCATGGCATCTAAGTTGCTAGGATCACCAATGGCAGAGGGAGGTAGATTCCTAATGGATGCCTCAGCAGCACCTGGAACCTGCAATTAAGAACAAAATGGTCTTGCTTTAAGCTGATTTGAAGTAAACTTTCAACATGCTGCAGCAAGTTAGATGCATGTTAAAAGAAACAAGGTGGGAAGAAATTAAAAATGCAAACCTTGCTCCAGCGACCAAGGCCCTGGGTCTTAGCTTGCTCTTCGAGACTTAGCAATTCTGCAAGGTAAGGACTTGCTTCTCCTTTCTGTTGACCTTGCTCCCTGACCTGCACAAACAAGATTCGGCTTACACCCATTTACAGGAAACATTAAGTAAAAAATTAGCAACCCACAACTTTAAAAACTAAAATATATATATATAAAATATATATTAAAACCTTTGCCCAGCCTTCAGCAACAACCAGCATTGCGACATTTTTGTCACCAATGAAAACAGAGCCAAATTCTCGCCCAATTGATTGTACAACATAATCCACTCTGAAAGCCACTTCCTGTTGAGAAAATATGGTGAGGTAGATGCATCACACCTATTATTCTTAAAGGACTAGTATTATAGTAAAGAAAAACATAAGTAATTTATAAAAAGGCACCTTTCCTAGGCAGAGCTTCCTCAGAAACTCTCTGCTGTCCCATGCAAATGGCTCATCAATACCACCTCTACGGGCCTAACAATAAAACAAAGAAATTTCAGCAATCAGCCTAATCCATAATTAATGTAGAAAATTGTGTTAAACAAAACCATAATCCATGATAATATATTTCTCGAATGAGAAAAAAAAAACCAAGAATTTACAACAATCCCCGACAAACGCAAAATTAAAGAACATTTGGGTCGATGGAAAACAAGGAATTAATACCAGTCTGGGAGCAATAAGCGATGACAAAGTGATGGTTCTTTCAGGTGGGGGTCCGGGCTTGTTGGCTGTGAGGGCCATGATGACCAAGCAATCCCCTGAAGGAACTGCCTTCACTCTCCCTCTGTACCATCCCGTGGACCCAGCTGTTGACGATGCCATCTCAACAGCTTCTTATACAGATAGAGATCTGCAAAACCCAAAACACACAGCACAGCTCATTTAAACAAACACATCACCATCTCCACCACAACATGCAAAGCCATAATCTCAACAAACAACAACAACAATCACAAACAGAGCACGAGAACAACAGCATTCAGATCCATTCCAATAACATGCAATCAATACGACAATGGCATATTGCAAAAATGACTCGTATTATTGGATCTAACGCTTTGATTTAGAAGCTAATAAATATCAGATTATCAAAGCAACGAGTTTTCAGTCAAAAGCTTCGTAATTGCGTGTACCAAACAATAACAATTCGATGAATGATTGATCGAAGTGACAGAGAAAGCGATCGAGAGCGAGAGACAGAGATCTATGAATGTGAAAGGGAATACCAAGCTGGATCGGTTCAGACGGGTAGTTACTGGTTCGGATCTATCGTGATTGATGTGGTTTTCGTATCCTTCGGTCGTCCAACGGCGTCGTACGAGCTGCGGCGGATCAGAGAGAAACAGAGAGATGGAAGAGGGAGATTTCACTATGGTTTTACAAGTTCATATATAGACGACGAATATGAGCTAACACCTTAGCAGTACTTATCTTATACCCTCCGTTTTTATAATAATTACCCTATATACCATTATGATATCAGAATCCAAGCCGATGTGAGCTTTCCTTTTCGGGATTACTCTGCTATGTTTGGCTTATTTTTTCAATTAATTCTCTGTTATAATTAGTGTGAATTATTGAAATACCCGTTATGTCCTTCTCAGGCTCATGTATATGTGAAATTCTAATCCCAAAATATTCTGACACGGATTGAGACAAATAACCGGCCCAATTTATTATGTCATATTTCCCACCTTGATTTCCTCTCTTCTACGGCCACATTTAACTGATTACTCAATTAAACAATTTAAACGTCACCCTAACTCCCAACAAACACTAATAAGCAATAAAACGATGCTTGTTTTTGTATTTTCCTATCTTACTTGTTTTTGTATTACATTCAAAATATTAAATAGATTAATTATTTTCCTAAAAATAGTATTATCTGCTTATGTTTATCATGTATATTTTGTGATTGTATCATAAACGATAAATTTTAAATTTATGATAAGCGTTATGAGTTTAAAATTTAATATTTAGAATTATTAAGAAAATAACTAAATGCAAGTCTAAAACAATGTACTTACATAATCTCATCTCACTTGTAAAATTTAGAAGCATTGAGGATGGAGTTGATTTTTAAATATTTCCCTCTTGTATAAGGTTTAAAATTGCTATTTTAATAAGAGTAGAATTCTATTTATACGAGGTGGAGAGTATAAACTAATTATATAATACGTTTTTCTAACAAATATAATTGAGAGAAAAAGAATTCAAATTCGGGGTTGGATGTGAAAATAAATATATATCTTAATTACTAAACCTACAAGTTTGACAAATAATTATATGATTTTGGACGTAATAATTTGTATTATTCCACCATTAATGTGTTCATTCCTACAAGCTGCTTAACAGAATTTAACGAGCAATTAATCCTGACAATATGCAATGTGTTTAATGAAGAAAAAGCCAGGGTAATTTGTTTTTTTTCTTATTAAGGAATTCAGAGTAAGCATGGTGTTTGACAATTGACGCTGACCTAGTGTTTAAGTGGGTGGTCTGTTTTTTACCACTCTGGGTAAAAAATAGATATAGATATGGATTTGGGTGGTAAAAGACAATTACAGCATGGTGATGGTGATGATGATGGTGTGGGGTTGTGAGGGCCCCCCGTGACAGTGGCACTGGTACTTATCTGCTTTTCAGCTTTCCCTTCACTCTCACTCACTCACGGTGGCCACTTCCACAACTGACTTTCTGAGCTTCTGCTTTAAGTAGCACACAGAAACACAGACATGGGAATCTAATCTATAGCTATGCCTTCAACAGTTCAACAGCACATAGGATGATAGGAAACTGAAAAGTACATTTCCACAAACTCACTTGTTGTGTCTTTCTCTCTTCTGCTGACAAGTGACAAACCATGGTATTCTTCTTCTTTTTATTTATTTTTATCTAATTAACATTTTTAATTTAAAATTATATATAATGGGGTCTGGTCTGCTTCACATAAAAGAATATTTTGCATCGAAAATAAGAACATATTAGACAATGCTTTTAGAAGACCAAAAGGACTTTCAAATTAGGATCCGGAATACATCGTACTCTTATAACAAAAGTATTGTTGACCAAAAGCGAAGCACTTCTAAGTTCTAAATATGCCCTAAAATCCGGATTAATATTCTGCATGCATGCAAGAGTAAAATCCGGTCAATTGAATGTCAATCCAATTGAACGCCTTCATCGTTCTTGAGCTAATCGTCTGAGATTTACTATTTGGCCCTCAAGTTTTCAGTCCTAAAGAGCAATTATACACATAATAATAATCAAATTAAAAAAGGAGATGAAAATGCATAAACAAAACAAAAAAATCCCATTCCAGACTTTTAATTCATTAATAAGAAGATCTAACTTTAAAGTGTTTTTTTAATTTTTTGATCTAGGCCAGATTTCTCCTTTATAAAGACTTGGTACTTTAACTTAACATCAAGACTTTTTGGCCTACATGGGACCCAAGGCTCAGCAAGCAAAAAGCCAGAAAACCAACAAACGTACTATAGGCTATAGAGCATTGGGTCTCATAACTCCAATACAATCCTCATGCAGTAGACCAACTTTTAGTGGACAAGTTTGATCATATCTAGAAGTACCCATATATCTTTTCATCAAAACAATAATATATCTTTTATACAAAAGCACCAAGATGTTGTTTCACCGTAAATAGGAATACACATGAACCCATATATACTTCTGGGACTTTTTTTTTTCTACCATATCATGAGTTGTAAAGCGGGCATCAAATTTAAACTTGGCCCAGAAAGAGTGCAAGGCAAAGGCAGCAGAGACACAAGTGCCTTTAAAAATGTAACAGTCTGTGAGGTGGATTTGGAATCGAGTCATTTGGCCCAAGATCATCGATGATAGGAGGCCGCTGCTTATGGTGATCAGTCACTGACTGGTTTGTCATTGCCAGTGCCAGAGCCTGCACATAGAAGAATACCATCAATCTTTGCATTGCAAGTGATGTATCCAACAGTAAGCTTTGTTATGTCAACCGAGAAAGGATCCTCAAGGGGGATGTCTCTTGATGAGAGGTCATCCGGGTCCTTTCCTCTAATAGCATCCAAAACAATAGCACAATCTGCGGCACTTCTACAGAGAGGACCAAGCTTATCCTATTAAACAGATGAGATTCAGGTTTTAGTAGCCACTGCAACCCCCACCAGGATTCAATTTTATCACAACTGCCAAAGAACATGATTAATTATACCTAGTGTTTCCACAATGTGTCAATGAACAGAGGTCTTTAGTATTTCAATAAACATAGTAAGCTCATGTTTCTTAGAGCTCAACATTACCTCTTCAATCTTTGCATAAAAATTCGGGTAAGCTCCGCAGATGTAATTTGCTTTGTCTTTATGAGCTCTCCTAATTCAAGAACCTGATACCCACTCAATAAGTACATATACCATGCTTGTTGTCTATGTGTATGTGTGTGAGAGACAGAGAGACAGAGAGGCACAAAGAAGCTTTTAACTGAAGTCTTTTACTTTCACTCGTGAAGGCAATATCATCATCTCTTTGTGGTCTTTTCACGCCATAGAGAGAAGGATAATTGAACTTTTTGCTTAAGTTTTGTGCTTGTTCACTGCCCCAATCAGGAACGAAGACCAAAGCAGAAGGGTCACACAATCCTCCATGAACAGAACCGACTAGTTTTCGATCGATTGGCTCTGATTGTGGGGATATTGAAATCTTTTGTACCCTTCACAATCTCTAGTATCTAAAGCACATACAAACAGTAAATAATTACTCATGTTAAATCTTATGATGATCAGCATAAATTATGTAACTAAGCACAAAAACACAGATTATGGGTTCATCAAATCACCTTTGCATCACTGAAGAAGTTGGCATCAAATAACTCAAACACCCTTTTAAGTGATGAAATGTCATTGATTTTTTCAAGGGAGTCACCTTTATTCTCACTGTCCTGATCAATGAACAAAATAAGGGTGTCCTTAACAAATTTTAATGCAATTCAAAGGGACTATATAGAAGTAGCATGCCTTAGCCTTCATGACTGATACTATTACCTGAACAAATGGTTACAGAAATGAGCTTTAACGTTCTGGCAGACCATTTAATTTCCAATTTTTTTTTATAAGTTCTCACCTGTTTTACTGTTTTACATATGTTAGGGTACAATGATATGGATATATAAGAAGATTATAATTGTTCTACCATATTTGAAACGATTTTTTTTTTCTTTTTTTCCTTTGGCCAAAAGACTTCATTATGGATCCTACTTTTTTTCCTACTAGGATCCTTCTCCTACTTTATAATGTCCAGGAAATGACATATACCAGTTGGAAACAAGAAGGGTCAAGCCAAAATAACTACTTTTACAGTTCTATTTCTTTCAGAGGCCTATTGGATGTCAATCATCTCCAATTCACTCTTCACTCTTTAGGGGAGAAAATCACCAAAATTTAAAAGCCAAACGAAAGATGTCCCGAGGAAGTAGTAGGATTTCACTGATAACACTTCAATTTCCTTCACTATCTACCTTCTGCATGTCTTAAAAGGACTACATAAACCTTTTTTTTTTTTTTTTGTCTTTTTCTTTTCTTTTACTCAAAGGCCGTTTAGAACAAATTTCCATTGCACAAAATTATTGAACGTCTAAAGACTAGGTAAGCAAACAAGAGGAGGAAAGAGAGAGAGAGAGAGAGAGAGTTCCCGGCCATTTTTTGAGAAAGCTTGGGCGAGAGTGAGAATAGTGTGGTGGTCGAATATTGGACAAATTAAAGTGCAGTGTACAGAGGAGGAGGGAAAAGGGTATGGACTGTGGACTGGTAAGCTAAGAACAATAGCCAAAGAAACTGCCCCACGAATAAGGAAATTAACCACCACTATCACTACGTGGCCACCCCCATAATGCATGGGACGGACACTTGTACTCCTGCATGTCTTCCTCTTGGTGTAGGGATGGCAACGGGGCGGGGCGGGGCTGGGGGTGCCACCCCCATCCCCCAACCCCGAAATTATTTGAATCCCTGAATCCGCCCCAAATCCCCGACTTTGTAAACGGGGATTCCCCGTCCCCGACCCTGCCGGGGAGTGGCTTCCCCGAATCCGCCCCAACCATTTCCCCCCCCCCCCCCAGAATGCATATCAAATTATCAATAAGCATTACAAACCTGCTACTGCCGCAGTAATATTCAATTCAAACCTGCTGAACATATCAATACAAACCGCTATCAATAGATTCAATACAAACTTGCTTAACATAATACAAACTTGCTTAACATAATACATATCAAACTTGCAGAGTTGCAGAACTGCTATTAATGTTTCAATGCATCAAACTAACGAATTAATGTTCTAATAGTCCATAAATGCATAAAACTAAATACATCCATCAATTCATAAGAAAACACATCTATGGCATCAAGCTTCAAACATGCTTTAGATATTTCCTTTATGGCATCAGTACATCACTCATATATGGTTGGAGTATGCTTGATTCTTCAAGATCACAAAATGTGTTGCAAACTTGCAAACCTGCACCAAGAGAGATATGATTGTAAAATTGTAACCACCTGCTGGCTGCTGAACCAAGAGAAATGTAATAAAAGATTAAACATACTAATACCTTAGGCCACTTCATAAAGGTTTACATTTTAATCATATAATGAGCTATTCTCCTGCTCAAGACAAGAAACCTAAACAATCAAAACAAAATAAAGTGAGAATAGTCACACTTCATTAATTAAACCATCAAGTGATTCAATCATGAGTTGCTAAATAGATATGAGTGAGAATAGTCACACTCCATGTTAGAATCAACATTAGTTGAAACACAAGTTTCAGATTCCATGACTTCTACCTCATTCGGGTTTGATTCTAATCATAAAACAAAAACAAAAAAATTATTAGAAAACCTTAAAACAAATTAATTAGCAAACCTTAAAACAATTTTCTGAAGCGACTACAATGAGGGCTCACATCAAGGCCTCGATGGTATTTGAATGAAGCCGACTACGATGAGGGCTCACAATTCTGCCACTTGTACTAAATGCTGATTCTGAAGCGACTGTAGTAACTGGAATAGCCAAAATATCTCTAGCAATCAATTGTAATTTTGGATATTTGACCCCATTTGTCTTCCACCAAACTAATATATCGAAATCAGCATTCAATGGTATAAGAGAATCTTCTAGATACTGGTCAAACTGTGACCTCACACTGTGAGTGCTACTAGAAATAGCCAAATACTCAAGAAACTCTTGATCAACTTCAGGTGTAACATTTTGTGAAACAGTAGCAGTAGCATTAGAATCTTGAGAAGATTGATGACTTTGACTAGGTTTTTGTTAATACTCTCCAAGAAAGTCATACAATAACTTTTTAACTTCCTCAATCTTAAGAAAAGATGTGCCTCCATAGATTTTTAGGAAATAGAACTCAACGGACATCATCTTATACCTTGGATCCAAGATACTTGCAATTGCCATCAAGCCATGCATAGTATTCCAATACTTCTCAAACTTTGATAGCATATTTGATGCCATTTCCTTCACCTCAGTCACATCTGACAAAACCCACTGTTCAATTGCCAACCTAATCTTGCAAATATTTGGAAAATAAAGATTGGCAGTAGGGTACTTGGACCATGAAAATAAGTCAGACACATCATTAAAAAGCTTCAATTTTTCAGCTAGCACCTTTGTCTTTGACCAATCTTCTTCACTAGGCACTTTTTGTATAGAGACTCACGCATTTTCAGCCGTGGAAAAACATCTCTATATTCCAATGCAGTGGTAAGCATGGAATATGTAGAGTTCCATCTAGTTTTGCAATCAAGCTCCAACTTTTTAGTGCTTGACAATCTTAATTGTCGAGCCGCCTCGATAAACTTTTCTTCTCTCTTTTGAGTTCCGGTCCAAAATGCAACACTAGACCGAATAACTTTAATGCTCTCTTTTATAACATCTAACCCATCCCTCACCACCAAGTTTAGAATGTGCGCACAACAACGCATGTGAAAAAAGCGTCCTTGCAACAAAAGTGAACTAGAAGACAACTTCCCCAAAACTATATCAATCATGGCATCATTGGTTGTGCAATTATCTACCGTCAAAGTGGATACCTTACGATCGAGATTCCATTCCAACAAGCAATCCACCAAAACATCCGCAAGTACCTCCGCAGTGTGTGGACTAGGTACATATACAAACCTACCAAAAAATCATTCAAATTAAAAGAAAAATTAGTGAATTGATTACATCATAGATTCATAACGTATTAAAAAAATTATAGCAAATAATTAAATAAATTTACCTCGCAAGACGACTTTGCAACCTCCAATAATCATCAATAAAGTGAGTAGTGACAGTCATAAATCCCCTTTTTTGATTGCTAGATGTTCACATATCTGTAGTAACGGAAATTCTACTTTCATTAGTATCCAAGAGCTTCATTGTTTTATTGCTTTCAAACTCAAAAATCTTGAAGATGTCACTCTTAATAGTATTCCGAGAATGAACCTTAAATAATGGCTGTAAAGCTTGGGAGTACCTTTTAAACCCAACATGATCAACCATGGACATTGGATACTCATGGATAATAATCATAACACCAAGTTCCTTCCTTGCACTGTCATGGTCAAAATTATACGTACCAAGTTTAAAGCTCCCATCACCACTTCTTGTAGGATTCAAGATTGATTGTGATATGCTTCTTTGTCTCTTCATAGGACAACATTTGATGTGATCATGTAAATGTTTTGTCCCATTCTTGCTATTCCCTCCTAGCATCCCACTAAAATGATTGCAAACAACTTTCATTTTGCCGGCAACAATACGTTTGGTGAAGTAGACCTGGCAAACGGGTCGTTTTTTGCGGGTTCAGGTCAAACACGACACGACCCGTTAAGATTAACGGGTTAACACGACACGACCCATTAAGTAACGGGTGACAAAACCCCCAACACGAACACGACACGAATTAAAACGAATAAACACGACACGACCCGTTCTACCCGTTAAGAAAATTAATATTTTTTAAACAAAATTACAATTAATATATATCTTACAATACTTACAAAAATTACAGCCCAAAATTCCATTCATGCAATATTCCAAAATAAGTAACAGCCAAAAATTACAGCCCAAAACAAAATTCAATACATATATAGAATGTTCCAAAATGAATAAACAGCCAAAACCAAAATTTATCACAATGTTCCAAAATAAACAGCCCAAAATTCTCTAATTCTCCCCTAAAACAGAAGTTAAAGTCTTACAGAGTTACAGAACAATACTTCAAGGTGAAACAAAATTCTCTAATTCTCTAATTCTCTAACACAATCTTCCAGCCATAAACAGAACACCACTTCAATTAATGATTAATTCCACATTGCCACACCAAGAACTTCAATTAATGATTAATGCCACATTGCCACACAAAGGGAGTGATACCTGCAAGACATTTGGTTCTTTAGACAAGGAAGAGTAGCATAAAAGAATTACAATACAGTATTCAGTGGCTGCGTAGCAAGACAATGTCTTAATGAGGTGGTGCAAATTATGTTGACACATCACAATGACACCTAATAACAATTTCCAGTTTTAGAAGAAAAGATTGGAATGAGATCAAAGAGATCTTAACTAACTTATTCACAGCAGCAACAAAGCTCACATAGCCTATAAGTAGAAGGGAACAAAACATTCATATAGATCAGCTCTCCCGAAAGACCAAACTTTTAATAGTTTTACTTACAATTACAGTGCCCTATAATAAGAACTAAGAATATATGTGATTATTTTATAAAGAAAATGAGAATTATGATCCTCAACACCCATGATGGGGAGCCTGTGTATAACTACTTTCCTTATTATATATATCCACAAGAATTTATAACTAGTAGATTTAAATGATTCAAATAGAGAGCCAGAGAGGTCACCAGTTAGTGTCTAATCTGCAGATTCAGGGCCTCGGAGTTGGTATAACAATCAAGAGCAGATAAATGCAATCAGTTAACATTGTCACCACAACAAATTAATAGGATTACTTAAGGATGCATCCATATGATTTCACTTATTAGCCAGTTCGAATCTTCAGTTATATACATACTGTGCCAAAATGGTGGTTTACCAAAACAATGGTGGAAGATGGTTCCAAGCCACTATATACCAATTGCTTCATAGTGACGGTATCAGGAGTACCATATCCACATAATCAAAATCAAGAATCTTTATAGTGGCTCTTCTAAAAACTAATGATAATGTATGTTTCTATATTTTTCCATATCAACATTGTCAGTTCCATAATATTGTGCAATCAAATGCAAACAGAAATACATATAAATTACAGCTACAACAATAAAAATACAGCACCTTTCATCAATCATCAACAGAAATGGTATTAGAACACTGTTCAGATCTGCTTCCACTATCCTCAATGGTCAAATTGAAAACATCTTCACTAAGTACTTCCAAGTCAGCATGTTCTCTATCAAACACTAAACATAAAAAAAAAACACTAATTACAAATATAACTTTATGAGAATAAAAGAACATAACAGTATAATGGTATGTAAAATTTACCTCCCTTGCCAAAAATCCAATCTCGAGTACATAACAAAGCTTGAGCAGTTTCAGGCAATAATGAACTGCGATATTGATTTAGTACTCTACCACCAATACTAAAGGCTGATTCGGATGCAACAATGGAAATAGGAATTGTTAGCACATCACGAGCTAAATTAGAAAGAATAGGATAACGAAATTGCTCCATTTGCCACCAAGAAAGAACATCTAACTCTTGCTTTCTGTCTAGCCTTTCTTCATCAAAATACTTATCCAATTCAATTTTTGTACTTGAAGCTACACCACTGTTATAACTATTATCAAAATCCTACAAAGGATTATAAAAAACATGAAATTATCAAACAAGCACTTATAAAAAAAGATAAACAATTATCAAACAAGCAATTATGAATTATATAAAAAAAACCAGCAATTACCTCAAAGATGGTGTCTCCATCTTCCGTGTGACTAGCTGTCTCATTCCTTGGACGATTTGAATTAACAAGATGTGACAAATTTTCCATGTACAAATCAAAAAGAGAAGACAAGGTGTCACTAACACGTTTGAATTCATAAGAATCTTGACCATAAAGCTTGGTATAAGCCCATTCTACAAACTGCAATTTATAACGATGATCCAAAATAATTGCAATTGCAAGAATTAAACTGTAATATGACCAATACTTTTCAAACTTTAAGTTCATAGAAGTTCCCAGCCTTCTCATGAAATCATTCCTATCTTCCATGTCTGTTTTGATACTGTGTTGGATTATGAACACTTTAGGAAAGAACAAATTTGATGTGGGGTACTTTGTTCCAGAAAATAAGCAAGTAACTTCATAAAAATACCCCAAAAATTTTGAAATCTTTCCTATTTTATCCCACTCTTCTGTAGAAGGGCAAAAAATGAAACTTGAATCACTTAATCTTAGATTGATAAAAGCACGCTGATAAAAAAGTGCACTGTCAAGCATGGTATAGGTTGAGTTCCACCTAGTAGGCACATCTTGTCTTAAGCCTCTCCTATTACCTGCTATCCCTACTTGTGCAACACATTCAAAGAACTTTTGTTTCCTCCCAGCTGAACCCCTTATGTATTTGATACATTCACGAATCTTTAAAACAGAGGGATCAATTTCTTTAAGTCCCTCTTGAACTATCAAGTTTAAAATGTGAGCACAGCAGCGAACATGAAAGAATTTACCATTCATTAATAGTAGACCTCTAAAGTTCAATTGATTTTTCAAATGATCAACAAAACAATCATTTGCAGAAGCATTATCCAAAGTAATAGAAAATAATTTCTTCTCAATCCCCCAATCAGTCAATAATGAGTTAATTTTTTCACACAAAGCAACACCAGTATGTGGAGGGGGCATATGACAAAAGTTTAAAATCCTTTTATGCAATCTCCATTCTTGATCAACAAAATGGGCTGTAAGAGTTAGGTATCCATCAGTGGTCAAAGAGGTCCATAAATCAGATGTTAAGCAAATCCTTCCTGGAACCATACTTAACAAATTACCAAGTTTAAGTTTTTCCCTTTTGAACATCCTTAAAACACATGCCTTAACAGTATTTCTACAAGGCAGCTTGATATCAGGAGATATATATGCAAATAAAGCTCTAATGCCCTCATATTCAACAAAGCTAAAAGGTAAATCATGTTTGATAATTGCTTCTATCAATAAATCTCTAAATTTCTCATGATCAAATTTTGGGGAACGCAATCCAGACTGTGATAACATTAATTGCTGCAAATCACCATGTGTTTTCTTAGGACAATTTTTCATGTGACTCAACATATTACCCGTCCCACATTGACTATAACATATATATATATATATCACACCACATTGTCTACATTTAGCACGCTTCTTTTTATTTGGTTCCATAGGCAATGGTTCAAACAAAGTCCAAGCAGGAGATCTTAATTTACGCTTACCTACTGCCATGCCTCTTGCCCTTTTCTTTGTAGGGCTTTTATCTGCTGTATCTTCTACATGTTCAGCACTTTGACCCACATTGTTTCTCACTGAAACTTCACCAGACTCCTCAACAATATTACTTGTAGGACTAGGATTCATCTGCATTGAACATTTAATAAGCTAGTTATATATAAAAATAAAGCATCCTATGATTCAGATTTCAGAATAACAAAAGAGGAAAACAAAGCATTTAGCAAGTCAGCCAAGTTCCTGTTTCAGTATAGATTTATATTTGATGGCCTTAGCAAAGTACTGAAAGCTGGTATAATATTGTGATGACTAAGATCCATAATGTAACATATTTTTCTTTGAAGTTCACAGGAAGAGTCATAAAACCTATAAATGATGCTAATAACATAAGCCTATTAGCCATGACTATCGCAAATTTGCACATTCAACCAGCTTGAAATCAAACATATTTAATCCTGCTTAGAAAATTTAAAATATTAGCCACAAAAAGGGGTTTCGGAATTCAGAGTACCTTTGAGGCTTTGAGGCTTTGAGTCGGGCTGAGGGTCGAGACGACGACGTTTTTATTCCTGGGCTGCAGTAAGTAGATCGAGAGGTCGTTCGACTCGTTCCGCCCCTTGTCCCCGAATATGGGTAATATTTTCTCAAAAAAAAGTTGCTCCAATCTGACCTAGCTGGCAAGCGATCCCAGTTCGCGGCAGAGAACAAGACAGCAAGAGACTCGAGAGGGAGAGATCGCAGAGAGAGGAAGAAAGATTCTTGTGTGCAGCTCGCAGAGACTAAGGGTCGATTGTAGACTTGCAGAGTGAGAGATCGCAGAGGGAGGGACAAGAGAAAGAGAGAGAGGGCAGCTGGATCGATGTCAATGGAGGCTGAGACGACGATGCTGGGTCGGTGGAGGCAGAGTCTGTGCAGCTCTGTGTGAGGTCGATTGCAGAGGAATAAGAAGAGAAAAGGAGAGATGCTGGCAGCTGGGTCGATGAAGGCTAAGGGTCCATGGAGATTGGAGGCTAAGGCTGAGGGAGACAATCTAAGAGGCAAAGAGGCTGATGGAATGATGGATCATGGAGACATGGAGGATTGGAGGCTAACTGGCTAAAGGCTAAGACATGGAGACGACAGATCGCATTTGGGCATTTCGCAGAGAGCCAGAGACTCAGAGAGATAAGGTGAGGCGGCTGAGTGTTTTGTGAAATAGGAAACTAAATGAATTAGAGATTAGGGTTAGGATATTTTGACATTTTGTTAAGTGTAGAAAATTACTTAAATGCCCTTATTCTTAACGGGTCTTAACGGGTTTCGCGGGTTGACACGAACACGACCCGTTATCTAAACGGGTTGTTATCGGGTCTACACGATTTGAACACGACCCAATTAGCTCAAACCCAAACCCGCAAATTTGCGGGTCGTTCCGGGTCGTGTTAACGGGTCGTGATAAATTTTGCCGGGTCTATGGTGAAGTGCTCCCATACTTGTGACGTACATCTCCTTTTACGTAAGTTTTCACATGTTGAATCACAAGTCATGGTATTTGGTACAGATTTGTCCCCCCCTTCAGTTGGTGTTGAATTTGATGATTGTGGGGTACTTGAGGGTCTTCGTGGCTGTGAAAGCTGTGTGAGTTGTGGCCCTTGTGAGGTTGTTTGATTTTCCTCATTTTCAGCACCATGACCGGAGCCACTAGTCGTTTTTGTAGAGTCCATCTATAAACAATAAAAAGCAAGATGATGGCATGTGTCTGGCGAGACAGGATATGCCCAAATCTCCAAGAGTCCAAGAGCGGCGTAGTCAGAGAGAGACCGAGTGTATGACTGAGAGAGATAGATAGTTAGAGAATAGAGAGTCAGAGAGACAGAGAGTCAGAGACAGTGTTTTTTCTTTTTTTTGTGTTTAGGGTTTGGCGTATTAACAAACATACATTTATATATGTTAATACATTTATATTTGTTAATTTACTTAAAAAATAATTTAACAAATATATGTTTTTTCATTTATATAAAGCTTAGGGTTTAGGGTTTAGGGTTTAGGGTTATTAATTTTATTATCTAAATTGTGTATAAGTATATAAATTGGAAGAATAAGTTTAGGGTTTAGGGTTTATGGGGTTTAGGCTTTTAGGGTATAAGGTTTAGGATATAGGGTTTAGGGTATAGGGTATAGGGTATAGGGTATATGGTTTAGGGTTTAGGGTTTAGGGTTTAGGGTATAGGTATAGGGGGTTTAGGGTATAGGGTTATTAATTTTATTATCTAAATTGTGTATAAGTATATAAATTGGAAGAATAAGTTTAGGGTTTAGGGTTTATGGGGTTAGGCTTTTAGGGTATAAGGTTTAGGATATAGGGTTTAGGGTATAGGGTATATGGTTTAGGGTATATGGTATAGGGTATAGGGTATAGGGTATAGGGTATAGGGTATAGGGTATAGGGAATAGGGAATAAGGTATAGGGTATAGGGTATAGGGTTTAGGGTTTAGGGGGAATAGGGTTTAGGGTTTAGGGTTTAGGGTTTAGGGTTTAGGGTTAGGGTTTAGGGTTTAGGGTTTAGGGTTAGGGTTTAGGGTTTAGGGTTTAGGGTTTAGGGTTTAGGGTTTAGGGTTTAGGGTTTAGGGTTTAGGGTTTAGGGTATAGGGTATAGGGTATAGGGTTTAGGGTTTAGGGTTTAGGGTTTAGGGTATAGGGTTATTAATTTTATTATCTAAATTGTGTATAAGTATATAAATTGGAAGAATAAGTTTAGGGTTTAGGGTTTATGGGGTTAGGCTTTTAGGGTATAAGGTTTAGGATATAGGGTATAGGGTATATGGTTTAGGGTTTAGGGTATGGTATAGGGTATAGGGTATAGGCCTATAGGGTATAGGGTATAGGGTTTAGGGAATAGGGTATAGGGTATAGGGTTTAGGGTTTAGGGTTTAGGGTTTAGGGTTTAGGGTATAGGGTTTAGGGTTTAGGGTATAGGGAATAGGGTTTAGGGTTTAGGATTTAGGTTTTAGGGTTTTATTATCTAAATTGTGTATAAATATATAAATTGGAAGAGTGAACTCATGAGAACTTGTTAGTCTGATGGTAAGGAGCTGCGGGAGAAAATTTGAGTTGCCAAGTTCGATCCCCTTGCATGACACTTTTAAGATTAAAATTTTAATTATATATATTTGGTGTAAATGGGGCGGGTTCGGGGTTGGGGGAGTCAAAACCATACCCGCCCCGCCCCCGACTCGGGTCCCCACCTAAATCCCCGAATCCGAACTCGGCCCCATTTATCTTCCCCATTAGGGTTTTAATCGGATCGGGTCCCCGCGGGAATTTTCGCCATCCCTATCTTGGTGTGGACTGTGGTGGCCCACCCCTCTAGGCTCTAGTCTCTTGTTCTGTTTTCTTGGGATTGCCCATGATGTCACAATTACAACAACAAATGGAGTAAAGTTAATTGATTAAACTGCATATGCATTATCCATATATATGTTTCAAATCCTCCATGTCCTCAAATTAATGTTCATAATAGTTGCTGCATGATATTACATATATATTGACTATTACATCAACCTCAAAGTAAATTGCAGATGGTACTCAGCTACCTATGGAGTTGGGGTTGGGATTAATGGGTCACTTGGTCCAAGATCATCAATAGGAGGGCGCTGCCTATGGTAATCAGTGACTAATTGGAAAGCCATAGCTAGTGCTAGAGCCTACACCACATGAAAAATATTATCAACCATGTTAGTATAGATTTCGGACTCTTATTAATTCCTTGATTATAAAGAGTATTAACTAACTTGGGTTGAGCTGCTTACAATGTGATCACGCTCAGGAGGCGCATAAATGCCGGTGGTGACAGTGGTTCTTCGTCGAGTAATGTTGGTAGGAGGTGGATGTGATATGTTTTTAAACCCTGTTGGAACAACAATTACAGGCATACCCACAAGGTTTCCCAAGCAAACTCTCTCCCAATCTGTTGCATTGCCAATGAATGCATCAACAGTAAAACTCTCTCTTACTTCCCGGATTAGCTTTCCCCGCGCTCTTTGTGCCTGTACATATAATTATAGCTCAAGGTAAGAAAAACATCCTAATTTCAGTACTGTAATCACTACTATTGGTGGGACTCGCATATATCATTAGTATAGATGAATTCACTTTGTCGCGTGGTGTATGTGGTTGTCTAACATGGTATCATAGCTTTATTTGCCAGAAATCCAAAGTCCGAAACCTCCAATCTCAATTCCCCATTTCTTTGTTGGTTAGTGAGGTGCAAATTGAGGCTACACTAATATGTTTGTATCTGTCCTTCTATTTAGCTGCCTCTCCATGTGTAGTATGAGACCGCAAGTGAGGAAATGTGTAAACTTGAGATATATTTCCGACTCATTCCCTAATAGGTTAAATGTTTTGTCTAGTCATTACGTAATTAGGATGTCATTAATGTAGAATTACTCATATGCTTAGCATGATTATAACAAGCTCCTCTCAATTGATTGCTCATGAGAAAGTAGAGAACAAACCTGCACATAGTCTACTGCTGGAATTAGGCGTGCACGGCGTAGTTCAGTAGGCCACTGTTCTTGAGCTTCATAATCATCACCCTGCCCTGAGCGCTGCCACTCGTCAAAGTGAGCCAACATATCCACGTCCATGGTAAAATTTAAGATACCTTGAACAGAGTCAACTGTATAATTTAATTTGAAGGGGATCATATTTACACCTTTTGATGCAAGAACATGAACAACCTGTAAACAAAACTCCATTTTAAGCTCCACATAAAAGAGTTTAAAGAAAAAGAATTAAAAACTAACGAATAATGTATGATCCTTAGGATTATCGAATTATTAGGATGTGAGCCAATAATTGTTTATAATTCTACAACAACTAACCTCCATCTCAGCATCTTCTAGATATCCAACAGTGAGTTTTGTAATGTCAACTAAAAATGGATCATCAAAGGGAATGTTTCTTGATGAAAGATCATCTGGGTCCTTTCCTCTAATGGCATCCAATATAATTGCACAATCTGCAGCACTTCTACAGAAAGGACCAAGCTTATCCTGTTAAAAAGATAGGCTATAAATGCCACCATTCACTGCGCCCAACAAGGACATGAACAAATAAGATTTGGGGGGGACTATATATACCAAGCTTTCTGATATGCTCATTACACCAGTTCGGCCAACAGTGCCGAATGTAGGGCGCAATGCTGTCACTCCACAGCGTGCAGCAGGAAAGGTGACAGAGCCAGCCGTTTCTGACCCAATTGTAAATGGAACCATGCCTGTGAAAGAGTCATAGACTCATAAAAAACAGGAAAGCATATGGAAGGCAAGAAAATGCTGAGGGATTAAAGTTTGAACATTATACCTGCTGAGGTGGAGGCAGCAGGTCCAGCTGATGAACCCGTTGAGAACTCCTCGATATTCCATGGGTTCCTTGTTCTACCCCCAAACCAGATGTCATCATATGCCAATGATCCAGAGACAAGCTTGGCAACAAGGACTCCCCCTGCAGACTTCAACCTATATTGAGCAGAGATCAACTAATAAGTGAATCCCGACCATATGATGTGACGGTTGATGTATGTATTACATAATTTATTATGGTGAACTGTTAATTAACACATCAATTGTCATACATGTGGTTAGTTAATATGGTCCGTCTAGCACTACCCTTTTTTTCTGTTACAAACTCATGTGTAAGTTTATGTGGCATGTTATTTACTTTGTATTTTACATTCAAAATGATAGGGATTGGATGGTATAATATGCATGACATGACACCTCAACTGCCACATCAGTTTGTCAAAGCAAATTTTCTAAAACCCTTTGTAGGTTTGGAATTTCCCTTTAAGCCATATGTGTTATTACTGCAATCTACAATACTGATCAAACTTTTTTACAACCTCTTGTAAACCCAAGCTTCAATGTGAAGAACTTGATTTTTGAAACTCTTGGAACCCCAAGTTGTTCTGTAATGGGGTACTGAAATTATATCCTTCAAACCATATGGAATCCCATGCAGAGGACCTATACAGAAAGTCAATGTGTAAAAGGCAACACTTTAGCATTGCAGTAGTAATGCAAGTGATGACTACATACATTAGCTTATAATTAGATATTGATGGCCGAAAAACTGACTGTTTATGATATCGATGACATTATTATATTAAAAAAAGAGAAGTACCCAAATACACTCCTTGGGCAAGCAGATTATCAGCCTTTTTTGCTTGCTTGTATGCCAATTCTTCAGTATAAGTCACCACAGCCTCAAGAACATGATTGTACCTAGCTAGTTATTCCAAAATGCATCAATAATATAACAGGTCCTGAATATTAATTATAACAAACCAAAGGAGTTTTCAGAGCTCACCATTATTACCTTTTCAATCTTTTCAGAAAAATTCTAGTAAGCTCCTTAGATGTAATTTGCTTTGTTCTAATGAGCTCTCCCAATTCAAGAATCTGAATCATGAACACCCAACAAGTTATATGCATAGCATAGCCTTTGACTAATCCAACACAAATCACATATACATACATGGCATTGCAGCAACAGCGAGACTTACACTCATGAAGGCAATATCTTGTTCACTTTTCGGTCTTTGTATGTCGGAGAGAGAAGGAAAATTGAATTTCTTAGTTACTTGTTGAGCTTGTTCACTGCCCCACTTTGGATTGAATACCAAATAAGAAGGGTCACGCAACCCTCCATTCACTGAAGCAACCAATTTTCTGTTAGCTTTGATTATAGGGATGTTGAAATCCTTCACACCCTTCACAATATCCAGCATCTATAAAGTATATAGAAAAAAGTTTGAAACTTAATAACATGGTCAATCTAAAATATACGCACCAATAATATCAGCACCAAAAAGATCAACAGAGAATTCGGGCTTGTAAGTTCGAGATGTATACATAAGCGAATAACAAATTACCTTTGTATTATTGAAGAAGTTGGAGCATTCAAACAGCTCAAATGCACATTTAAGAGGGGAAAGTTGACCAACTCTTGCCCAACATACACCATGGTTGTCACTCTCCTAATCAAATTACAAAAAAAAAAAAAAAAAATCATACATACATATATATATATATATATATATATCCTTGAGAAAATTTAATACAAACACAAATTTACATGAATATGGATATAGAGGAAAAGGGAAAAAGTTACCACAATTTCAGGAGGAGGGTGGGAAACATCTGAAACGACACCGTGGCAACAGATTGCAGCTAGAAGCAAGAAGCAAGTGCTAGCACTCCGGGCCCACCATCCGCTTAGCAATGGAGGGCACTTGTTGTCGTTGAGCATGGCTGAATATGCAAATGGCTTCCTTGTTTTCTGTCAGTTCGCTGCCAAACTCTGGTCTCGATCTCTTTCTCTATTGTTCATTTATTTGCAGAGCTGACGGTCAACCATTTTGTAGTAAAATGTCAAAGATGCTGACCAGAGAGACCAGAGATGGGTAAATTTATTTAACAAAAATTTAACTTGCACTCCTCTCTTTTATTTTTCATTAATTTGCTCAATTGTCAATGCATAAAAACAAAGAAAGGAGCGGGGAAGGCAAAATGACACTTTTGATTATTTTCACTAGCCTCTCTGCAAGCGCTATCGCGAGTGCGAATTTGTTTTTTTGTATTGGGCATATGTTAATTTTTTGACATACATTCTATCTATTTGTATTTTTACTTTTTTTTTTTGGTTCTTATTGTTAGTCCCACTGCTCTTTTCACGTTTTAAGGTAGTGGGATAGTGGGGTGTGTTTTTTATTTTTTAAATTTTATTTTAATCATTGTATTTTATAACTATACTATCATTTATTAAGTTATTTTAAAATAACTGATTTGTTGAATAACGGATAGAGAAACCAAAGTATCAAAGTATCCTAACAGGGACATTAAAGGCATGATTCAAAACATTTGTTACAGAAATCGACCATTAAATATGTTTTGTTATTTTCTCAAAAAAAAAAAAAAAAAAAAGCTTTGTTATGGAGGATTAGAAACCTAGAGAGCATATTGAAGATGGAAATTGACTTTGACATACATGATTTATACAACCACCTAAATACAAACCAATCCCCAAGGACCCACAGCATGTGTAATTAATGATAAACAGTAAGCCTAACTAATACATGTTTCCTATATAATATGGCAGTAAGCCTAGTAAGCCTAACTAACAGTAATACCATTAGTCTGAACTAATACTATCATATGTATTATCATGATGCATGCTGCAGTAAGCCTAACTAATACATGTAGCGTATGTATTACCAAAGCGTAACTAACAATAATCAAATTGTTAAACATAAATGAAAGGCATCAAAATATATACTGCCTAACTAACAGTAATACCATTAGCCTGAACTAATACTATCATATCTATTACCATGCTGCAGTAAGCCAAACTAATACATCTTGCGTATGTATTATGGTATTACCAATATAGGCTTCTGAACTAAGCGTAACTAACAATATTACAATAATCAATAAACTATAAATGACAACCTGTTGAAGAGGGGGAAATACATGTGAGAATAAACGTAAAAACCAATTTAATAATAACCACAATCAACAGACATATATAAGAAATCCATAGCAGAACAAAGGAATTTTAATTTATTTGAGACCACTAATATGGCTACTTCCCTGCCCCCCTCCAATCTCCAACAGTACTATTGAAAGATGAGCATTTTATTACCAAAATGTAATATTAGAAGAATTGAGAGGAGGCCAGTTGAATCAGAATAAAGTGAAATGTAGTAAATGGTAGATGATGAAAATTACGTGAGCTAATAATGCATTCAAAGAAACAACTGTGGCTAAATATTTATCATGTAAAATTTGAAATTTAAAAATATATTTCAAATATTTCAAATATTCACCATATCCAAATAAAAGTTAACAACACCTAAGACAATTATTACCTATGAAAATAGCCAATTTAGTTAACATGAGTCCTACAGGGACTTACTTTCGAAGCCAGAGCCGCTCTGTTCTGAGGTTGATAAAGAGCAGAGCCAAGTGGGGCCCATTTGCCTAAACTATGAGGAGAAGAGTTCATAACATAGGGCCAACAGAAGGATGAGGAAGAGGTAACCGCCATCAACATGTATGCCACAAATTAAAGGCACAACAAAGGAGCTAATACCTGTGTATAAGGCCTTCCTTTCTGTTCGAAACAGTGAAACACAATGCTTAAATCCAAAAACAGAATCTATAGTTAGATATATGGAGATTTCATGAGGTGAATCAGTATCCCAATTCTGATGATCGAATAAAAACAAATGAAAGCTAAGAAACATATTTTACCTGAGGAAAAAAGAATCCAATCACAAAATCTAAGAAACTCAAATCGATCCAATTCTCAACTCATAAAACTGAAAAATTAAGTAAACCACTAAAGAGATTGTGGGGAAGAATGTGCTGCAAAAGAAGAGAATGTGAGTTTGGATTGATAAAGAAGAGATAACATGATTTGGATACACACAAAAAAAAAAAAAAAAAGGTAAAAAAAGAGAACGTGGTCTCATACTGCATCATTTTTCAAATTTATTTTTGAATTTGTGTAATTGCAATAGTGGTTGATTTACTCATTTGTCCTTGTCCAATTAAAATTGTATGTTTTAATAATTTTAATTAACTATGGGTATTTGTGGAATTTCTGAAAATTTCACCTAAGGAGAGCCTTTGCTTTATATATATAGAAGATATAGATAAAATTTCTATTTTGATCTAATACTTTTATTCTTTGGAGATTTTGGTAATGTACTTTATATACGATAGCATTAAGTACAAATAATTAATATTTTTTAATTTTTTAATGAAAAATTTGACGTGAACGCACGTGTTTGCAAATGAGTGGCATTTCAAATATTTTAATTTACCTAAATGCCTATTATATCTTTATTCGGCATTGAACATATTCATTGTCGCGTTAAAACTTCTTATTTATCCAAACTTATTATATTCAATAGTGCCTATAGGCTTACATAAACATTTAGGTAGAATAAGATATTCGAAATGTCACTCACGTGCAAAAAACGTCAAATTTTTCATCATAAAATTAAACAAAGTTAATGTTTTAAACTTAATTGTTATTGTATTGAAAGTATGTTATTGAAATTACGAAAATTATAAAAACAAGATCAAATAAAATTTTTACAAAAATACAAGAACCATAAATTTATTAAGAATATTAGTACATAAAAAATATATTAAATAGGAATAAAATAATATAGGATAATTTATTGATTACAACTTTACAAGTCAAACAGAACTTTACAGCGCTTTAACTCAATTAAAAGTTGGCCTTCTTTTTAAAATCAAAGTTGATTTAAAAATATAAAAAGCTATTCCACTCGATTCCGCGAACGTCCCTAACTCCAAGCAGTCGTCGTCGCCAGCCATCGCAGGTATATCCTCTATGCTTTCTTTCTTTGGTTTTTCCGTCACAATTTCTCTGAACAAATTAAGGTTTTGGTTTGAATCTGCTTTGATTTCATAGTTTTACTCTAATGTGGCTTGAATCTGGTTACTGCTCTGCCCATTAATGAATCCAGTGAGTCTCAATTTCTCTTCTAATTTAATAGGAAAATCTGGTTGATTTGCTTTCTTGTATGCTTGTCAGCATTTGCATTCTCATAATCTCATTCGTAGGCATGAATTATCACATCAAGATTGTGTTTTACTTGATTTTCTATATAATCCCATTTGCAATTTTTAGCATTTAGATGTATTTGTATGGTTACATTTAGAATTCTTTGTGTTGCTATTTTACTGTCTGCTGTCACAGCTTAGGCTCCATCTGGTAGAAATTTGCATTACCCGATGATAGTCAACCATTGAAATTTCAAAAACAAACTTATAATCGTAAAGCTTCAAATCTTGCTAGTAAAGCCTGTAGGTTACATTTTCCAAGCCTTGATTTTGAGAACTTAGAAATATTTGCTTGTCCATAATCTTTCAGGTTGTTTATGACAACAGGAACTATCTTTTGTAATGAATGATACTGAAAAACTCTAATTTTGTCAACCTTAGCTTAGTTTTGCAGTTGGATTTATTCCAGTATACATCTTGCTATCATATTTGGATCTCCTTTTATAGCAACTAAGAAAAGTATTAGTTACCTTTGAGTTTTTTTTACCCCATCAGATTATTTCTCTTTGAGTTGAATGTGCTAACTTGGTGAGTATTGGCTGGTAGCCTAGTTTGGTGCTTTTTAGTGTTTAAAAGCTAAACTAGTAATCCACTTTATGTTGGCAAGTCCGCTAATTTTGATAATTGTATATGAGAAATTGGGGACCTCTGCCATCTCACTTCTTCAAAACGAGAAGCTCGTGCTTCATTCACTATAGTTATTTCTTTATTGCCAATTTTAATCCTTTGATTTATCGGGGCAGTATATTTATTCTTCATGATGCCGTGTTCCCAACTTGATTTCTATTTGATTGTCTGATATTTCTCTTTTTATTCAAGACCATGCTCAAAGTCCCAGATCATCAAGTTGCTGGCCACCAAGCCAGTGATGGGATACTTGGCCCTCTTATAGATGATTCAGGGCACTTTTACAAGCCTCTCCAAAGTAATGAACGTGGAGCCAATGAGGAGGCATTCTATACATCATTCTCTACTGACACTAGGATTCCAGACCACATCCACAACTTCTTCCCTGTCTTTTATGGCACTCAGCTTGTAGAGGCATCTGACGGTTCTGGCCTACATCCTCATCTTGTCTTGCAAGATGTTGTCTCAAGTCGAATCAATCCATCTATATTGGACGCTAAAATTGGTGCCAGAACATGGTACCTAGAAGCTACTGAGGATTATATCAAAAAGTGTCTTAAGAAAGATAAAGAAACCACGGGCCTGGCACTGGGGTTTAGGTTATCTGGACTTCGGGTTTATGAAAGCAAAGAGACTGGATTTTGGAAGCCTGATAGGGACATTATTCGAAAGTTTACTGTTGAGGATACTAGGTTAAGTCTGAGGAAATTTGTTTCTTCTAACTCAAATTTAGATATCAAACCAGATTGTTCTCTTGCATCAACTGTTTATGGTGGCCCTGATGGGATCTTGGCACAATTGTTGAGACTGAAGTCATGGTTTGAGGAGCAGACCATTTTCCATTTCTATTCTAGTTCAGTTCTGATGGTGTATGATAAGGAGTCAATACTGAAAGGGGGGAATCCAGGTGCTGAAGTTAAACTTGTTGATTTTGCACATGTCATTGAAGGCAAGGGTGTTATTGACCATAACTTCTTGGGTGGGCTCTGTTCCTTAATAAAGTTTATCAAAGACATCATCACCAGTCCTAATGAGTAAACAATTGAACCAAAGCTTGTCTACCTCTCTGTGGGAAGTTACATTGATAACAGTAAGGAGAAAATAATGGAATGCCCTTAATGGCACCTCTCTTTTTTTGTTTTTGTTCTCTGTGTCTCATCTACAAAGCTTCATTAGGGGATTCTGGATTCTAACATCAGATGTATTCAATTTCTCTTCCCATTATGATTCATTTTTTTTTTTACTAAAATAATAGATTCGGCTGATCATTGCAGTTGTTGATTATGTTTGTTTCAGAACATATATTGATCATAAATTTATATGCACCATGTTTATTCCGAGAGCTGTGAGACATAAAACTGCTGGCAAACTTGAAAGTTGAGAAATTTTGATTTAATTGCCCCTATACAGTACTATTACTAAGATCCTAGACTAAGATCTTTGCAATCATACTATACTCTTGGTCTGAATTCCTGAGCAGCATTAGAATCCAATCAAATGGAAACAGAGCCCTTAAAAATTGACAGCATATCTTTATTTAAATTGAACTAATGAGAATAACATACTTGAAATGTTCCTTAAGTTTCATAAATTTTTTTATCAATGCCACATTGCTTTAAAAGCCAGTGCAGCCATTTCCTTTCCCGTAGTGGCAAGGAAGATTGCGGATTAAGGAAATGTATCAAACACAAAATAATGTCAAACACTTGTCTGGGGTCCATTATGGAATTTTCTATTGCCGACCTATGAGCCAAAAAGCAGAATCCAACAATTGTCTTTTAAGCAATGCACTTCTTACAACATAATCCATTTCAAATCTAGCAGTGAACTCCAAGCTTAAAAAATTACTTCCATTTCTTGCAACCTCACAAAACAGTACCTATATATATACATAACAAGGAAAATATTGATTACTACACGAGCATTAAGATGAATTCATCATTTGCCTGCTGCATTGTCTTTCTATCTCTCATCTGTTTTTGCAGTGAAACCTGCTTGGCAGATTGTGATAATCTCCAGGACACTTGTCCTACAGCCCCACCAGGAAAGCAAACCATCTTCATCAATGGCTTCCCTTGCAAGAACCCAACAAACATCAGTGCTCCTGATTTCAAGACTTCCAAACTGACCAAAGCTGGCAGTACAGACAACTTCTCTGGCTCCTCAGTGACCATTGCCACTGCTGCAGATTTTCCAGGCCTAAACACCCTTGGCCTCTCAATTGCAAGAACAGACCTCAGAGTGGATGGTCTGGTAAGGCTTCATTCCCACCCCAGGGCTTCGGAAATGTTCTTCGTAAGCAAAGGCATCGTGCTTGCCGGATTCATTGACACCCAAAACAAGGCATTCCAAACGTTTCTCAAGGAAGGAGATGTGTTTGTGTTCCCCAGGGGTCTGCTTCACTACTGTTTGAATGCAGGTTATGATTTTGCCACTGCTTTCTCAGTGTTTAACAGCCAGAATCCAGGGGTGGTGAGCATTGCTGATGCCATGGTTGAGTCTGATTTGGATATGATAGACAAGCTAACAAAGGGCTTTCGCACTGATCACATTAGAAATGTCACTCTACTTGGCTCTTCATCAAGTCTTAACAAGCAGCAAATCAAAAAGTAAATCCTACCATGTGAAGATGAATAGTTAATAGTTATATGTGTATACTAATAGTTCAATGCATAACATTTGTTCAACTGTGCTGAGAGTCCCATGAGTTTGTGGGCTAGGAACAGAAGTGATCATAAATTAAAGACAGACTGCCCCATATATTGTAAAGCTTTGTGGCTTATTATATGGCAGAATTTAGTGTTTTCTATCTTCCACATAGTACTGCAGAACATGTTATGATGATATGTAAAGCAAAGAAATTTTTTTAATCAATAATCTGTGATGATGTTATATTAATAGAGAAATTAAACTCTCCTTACACAACTTTTGTCTAACTTTGTCCACAAGCCTAAAAAATACATATTTAGGATATATTTTTTAATTAAATAAAAAGATAAAAAAGATAAAATGTAAATGGAGAAGGGAGAAAAAAATTGAAATAAATATAGGATAATTGGAAGAAGTGGGATAGTAACATGGTAGAATGGATTTTTTTATTTTTTATTTAATTTTAAAAAAATTCATTAAACACAATTTTTTTTCTAGAAAATTAGGATTAAATATCAAATCTTAATAATATTTTAGTATAGCATGAAGACCATATAATATTTCAATTGAACTACTAAATTTAAATGTAGTTTTTTAGATTAAGTCATAAACATGTTGGCTCCTTTGATTTGAGCCTTTTTTATTTGACATTTTTGTTCTTTGGCCTACATATGATGAATGTTAGTTAAAATTATAAAGTTTTGACAAAATTGTCTTTGAGGGTTTTATATTATCTTGAAAAATTGCTAATATAGTCTCAACTTCACATTTAGTTGTGACTGTACGACACTCACAACTTCAAATTTAGTTGTGAGATAGTCACAATTAAATTGTGACCAAGGGTTTAAATTTCGATTTTAGGGGGGGTCGAAATCGAAACGTATAATCGTTAATTTTTCGTGATCATTTCGCCGAAATCATCAAAATCCTTGAAATTTCGCCGAAATTTTCAGCTGGTGAGATCGAGGGAGAAAGAGAGGGTGGCGGCAAGGGGAGAAAGAGATAGAGGAATGAAGAGATGAGGGGCTGGAAGCAATTGGTTTTCAGTGGGTTTCGGCGGCTGGGAGCGGTGGCAGGGGGAGATGAGGGAGAAAGAGATGAGAGTGAGGGTGAGGGTGGGCTGGTGATGGAGATGCAGAGAGAGAAAGATAGAGGAATAAGAAAGAGAGAGAGAGAGAGAAAAGTCACTGACAGTGGCAGCGAAGAAGCAGAAGAAATAAGAAGAAGGAAAGAAAAGAAGAGTCAGTCACACGGAAAGAAAAAAAAAAAAAAAGATTTTCTTTTGATTGGGCTTTTGGGCAATTGGAAAAAAAAATGATTTGGGGTTTTGTTTGGCTGTTTTGGGGTTTTTTTTAGTTGTTTTTAAACCATAAACCAATAATTCTAATACATTTTTATATAAAAAATAATTAAAATATCATAAAAAGCTTAAACCCTAACATTTTATACGATATCTTAAACAATATATAGTATAAATTATAAATATATATATATATAACTGTGTTAGACATTAATTATGTATAACTTAAAAGACATTTCACTTCTTCTATGTAAAAGTCCGAAAGTAAGAAGCAACTAAACGATGCCTTAGCTTGCCTAATAGTAACAGACTAAAAGTAGATAGTCACTCATTTTACAACATGCCATGCACAACTCTGCATATCTCTCTCCATCCTGTGACTTTTATAATAGAAAATGACTGTGATACCCCTAATGGGCCACATCAAACAGGGCATTACATGAGGGTCACGAGGCTGTTGTTACTGTCACAACTCACAAACCACCACCTTATTCTCCTCCATACCTACTTTCAAGTTCCAACCCACTGCTCAAGTGTTAGATTTCTATTCATATATGTAAAGCAGAGGATAAGATAAATTAAGATTGTAATAATTTACATAAAGCATGGAGAATGTCTATCTTTTTGCTTGTAAATGATAGAGAGAAAGTGGTGGGAGTCTCAGAGGAATTGACTTTGTTGCTCTCCTCTCTCCTTTGTGTAATTGTTATCATCAGAAGTTTTCTTTATGGAATTCGAATTTGGTGGTGGTCTTGTGAGAGAAATCTGAAGCTAGCTGACGTAGTTCTTCCGTAAGCGCTGGTGGCCCACAGTAGAACACCCCTGCACGACACACACGCACACAAACACAAACCCCTTAAATCCTGATTAGCTGGTAAATGAATGATTAGACATGGATATTTTAATTGTTTAATCATCTATATGATCTCTCATCCTCAAAAGAAAAAGAACCACCACTAAGTTTAATATATTGTCCAAGCAGTGACTTTCATGTTGCTTATTTTTAATAGAAACGACAAAATAAATGTGAACAACACAACAAAAGGTAGGTCCAAGGAAAAAAACAAAATACTATCATCAGGCACATAAAGGCAATGGTATAACATGTTTTTAAGTATAAAATAGAAAGAGAATATACGTTCTATTGGTTAATGATCTGATAAAATTATTTATATCATATCTCTTAAAAGAGATGGAATTTAGTTACCCATTGGCCATTTCTCATGAGCAATGCTAAAAGGATCTCATTTTTAATACAACATTAGCTAGTGAACTTATTATGTGAACTCACCAACATTAGCTAAAAGTATAAGATTAGAAGCAAATTAAAGTTGTGGAAGTTTAGGGTAACGTGTAGGGAACTCACCAACTCTAGCATGGGTGTGATCAAGTGTGATGCGCTTGAAGACCTCACGCCAGTTGGGCTTGGCGAAATGGGACTTGACACGAGTGCCCGAGACGATATCAACGCCATTCTTTGCGTGACTGAGGGACTGAAGCATAGCAATGAGAGCAGAACGTGCATCACCTTCTTCATAAACACTGGTGCAATAATTGTGGAACTCAATCACCCTCTTGTGGTCCAATTCGGCCACCTCATTCATAGCCCCTTTAAACCAGTCAAATGACCCTTGCTCTCTTGTCACCCAGTAAAAGTAAGCCCTCTTGGTCTTAAAGTTATGGACCCCAACTGAACCTGAACCTGAACCTGAACCACCTCCTTTTGTTCTGTTTGGTGTTACTGCCTTGGTACTACTATTTCTCTCACTCATCCCATTTTCTAAGGCATTGTCCTCCTCTACTTCCTCCATGGCCTTTATGTTGTTCACTATGTCCTTCAAAATACTTATCATTGGGGTTGCCCCAATTCCCAGCCCTACAAGCAACACCACTTCATATTTCTTGTAGTCCTGAGCTGGTGCTCCATAGGGTCCATCTATCAGCACTCTGGGAAAGCTGCTCAATTATAATAACCATCATAGCAGAAAGGAAAACCCATTAGGTTGCTATCATTAATAGACACAAAGCAACTTTCTCATCCAATAATGAATACAAAAATGAAATATCCAAAGCCACACAGAATCTTCTACTTTAGAGATACATGACATCTCTAATCACTTTACAATCTTGCCCATCAAAATCCCCTGCATAGATGTTTGTTAGATGTCCCTATCTAATATCTATAAAATGCATTCAATAGTAATAGTCTACTTTATCTTCTTTTGTTCTGAAAGTAGTATATTGTGTGTATACTGAAACACATATATATAATGTAGTTAGTGATGATGGGGTGGCTTGATTGTATGTGCAAGTACATGACAAACACTTTCACTGGCCACTATGCAACTGTGGGAAGTGAGGTGGCTTGACTGTATGTGCAAGTACATGACAAACACTTTCACTGGCCACTATGCAACTGTAGGAAGTTTTTAATCTGCCTATGTTCGTCACTGACTACATTGACAACTGGACACTTCCACCTGTACAACAACAAATTAATTTTCTTCTCTTTTCTTGGTAAGAAAAAAATTATAATTTTTACCCATGGAGAAATGCATGTTGGTCTGTTAAACTATTTTGATGGAGCATTAATCCTTAATTAGTTAAATTTACTTACTCTAAGTGGTCTCCTTGCAAACAGTCAGCTCTGAGGAGTCCACTTTTCCCACTAGGAGGTGGTTGGCATACCTAAACAAACCAATAGAAGAAGATTAGCTGTCCATTTGGATTTTAAATTGTGGTATTCAAGTGTATCGATCTATATATATACACATATATGATCAGCATGGCTTTTGTACCAAACCAGTATCTTATTATTTTTTGTTCCCTATAAGCAAACCATGCAATTTGGCACCACATAATTTGACAACTTTAAATACAGCTCGATGGTGTTGTGGTTGATACTTTATACAAACTTCTGATACATAAAACTGATTCCTAGCTCAAGAAAAATCTAGCTGAAGTATGCAAGTTTTGCAAACCAGAAACACACCTGTGAGAACACCGTTTTAAGTTGTCTGGTCCAATCGCCAAGAGTTCGAATATGAACACTGAGGTGGTCATCTCCAGGGGCTGAGGTGATGGAAAATGGGTGCCTTTTGACATGTCAACAACCAAGTACTTAGCAACATAAGAAAATACATGAAAAAAAAGTGTACAAAATAGTGAACTGCTCTCATATCAAACAGTTTGATATATTATGTTGTTAGATTGTAAGGACCATACATTTTGAAATGAGTCTACTTAATCCATAATAATGAATCATCATTAAGAATATTTGAAGGGATGCTCAATTACCATTCAAATGGAGAGACAGCAGCACAATTAACAAACATGTATTGGCCACTATGGTATCTGAAGCCCTGAGGCTTCGACATATGAATTGCCAACACATTTCCAGGATAAAGAGCCACCTAATCCAGCATAATTAAGAAAGGAACAATCAGATAGATTTCATTTGGCCCTTTTTATAATTTAACATGTCCCCAGTATAAACATAAAGATATTATAATATGATATGAATAATAGAGCTATGATCAAGTTGTTCACCTTTAGTATCTTAACTGGCTTGATGCTGGATCTGAGTGCCCGAACCAATCTTTCGCCAGCATAAAGGGTGAGTGGAACAGCCAGGTACATCCAGGTCTGTCAATTCCAGGCAAAATTTCATATTATAGAAAACTTCATATATAAAATCAAACAATTAATCAAAAGATGAATTAGCAAATTAAAAGGGTGATCAAATATGAGGTAATTAAGAAGGTTCTAACCGTTTTCTTGTACCATTCCTTGGTGAGGTATAGATGAACACCATGGATAACCAGCAAGGTATAGACAATGATGAAGAGGTGGTGGGAATACCAAAAGGCATTGAAGCCAGTGAGCTTCTTCAGAGGTTTAGGCAAGTTGAGCTTACCTCTTCTAAAACAAGGGGCAGCTAATGTAAAGGCTATTGCCATTAACACTACCATAACAATCCCAGTTACTCCTTCCACTGACTTAACAAAGTACCAATAATCCGAAGGTTGTTCCTTCCCGAAAAAAGGCTTCATCAGCTCGTACTTGTCACTGCTTGCGTGAATAAGGCGTGGGAAATCACATGCCAAATGGTAAATCGCATGCACACCAACTCCAATTGCAATCCCCACAGCTATCACCTTGTGGAAATTGAGGTTATCGTCAAAGGGAACGACGACACCCAATTTGGTCTTGTTCCTGAGCAAAGTGATGGTGTTTCTGCAGACTGGTAACAGAATGAGAGCCATGTTGAATTTGAGTGTCTCGGCTGCGCCTTTGGCCATGCATACACAATGCCCCATTACCTCATATGCAGCCTTTTCTCGATACTGCACAAACTTGTAGGCAAATAGGCCAGCCATAACCCCAAGCCACAGTGCCATTACCCAAACTCTCTTCCAATTGTCTTGCAAGAAGTACTTGGTGCTTCTACACCACCTCCTTAATGGGTTGTTTTCTCTAGTGGGCTTGAGCTTCTGGCTCAGCATTTTGCTTAAGTTCCGGCTTTCTCTTCCTCTCACCGCAGTCTCATCTGGTCCTTGCAACAGAAGCGTTTCCAAGCTGTCTATCTGTTCCCCACAGTTTTAACCATCCCCAAATGACCAAGAATTTTAGAATCTAAAAGTAAGATTTTGAAGAAGAGAAAAGATGGGATTAATTCAATGATCATCTTTTAAATTATTTACCATGATGTATCCCAGATTTTCTGGATCTAACTCTTCCATGATCAATGCTGCATATTCCTCTGCTTGATTTTGGATGTTTGGGAGTTTGTTGGCAGAGGCACTGAAGCTAATAATCTGCATTCACAATTCACCAATTTGATTTGGAATATGTCACTCTGACAGACCGACACAAAAATCACATGGTAGCCAGGATTAGTTAACAAACACATGTTGGATATGTCATGCCTCTCTGACCTCCTCGACTGTGATTCTGCCATCTGCATCTTTATCAACCCTGAAAAATTTTACATGTTTAATTAGTAATTAATCACCACTTAATTCTCTTAGAAACTCTCAAAACCAAAAAACAACAACTGGGGGTTGATTAAGAAGAAGTTATTACATGTCAAAGAAAGTTTCAAGCCTAGAGTTGAAGCCCTGCTCAGAGATTTGGTCCCAAAACTCCCTCAACTGGTCCTTGTTGATGGAATCGCTTTCGATACCGTGCTTTCTAGACAGAGCATCAAACAGCTTCCCAGCAAACTCTTTCGATTCCTTATTCATTCCTACATTTACATCCATGGAGATCATCTACAAAATATCATTAGGAAAGTAAAGAGACTTTGAATGAATAGCTAGCTGTACGGACCTATACATTCGCCGAAAAGCGAGGGAGGAAGCAAGCCATTGGAGGAAGCAGTGAGCTGGTCGAACCGCTTCTCAACCGCAGGCCACTCTGCATTCCCATCCGTCTTGCTGATGAACTTGAGGCCCTTCAGCGCAGGCGCCGCCGCCGACTGCGTTCGATCAAAACGACGTCGCGGAGGAGGAGGAGGGACTGGACCCTGTTTCGAGAACGAGGCCAGACGCTTCAGCTCCTGCGAAACCTGCTTGATACGCGCCGAAGCAGTCCGTACAAAAGAGGAACCGCGAGGCGATCGATTCTTCTCCAAACCACCACCAGCTTTGGCAAGTAAGCTCAGCTCGACATGATCTTCTTCATGATGATGAACTTCGAGAGGCTCGACGCTGCGCACGGCGACAGAGTCGTCGACGACGTCCAGAGTGACCTCCACGTAAGCTTCTTCGTCGGTGGTACTAATGCCGGGCTTGCCAGCTATGTGGAAGTTGGAGCTCTTGTTACCTGCTCTCTGGTTCAGAGGTCCACTCAGTGGACCGCTGTAATTCGCCGCCATTCTTTCGCTTCCATTAACGATCTCTGTGTCTGAGTAATAGTATGCTCCTCCTCCAACCTCTTCATCTGTTCCCATTTTCTGCATGACCATACAAACTTCTTCTTCAGAGAAGTTTGATAAGCTCTAAGTTAAGTGAAGCTTCTCAAAAAAAGAAAGACCAGCAATATAAAAGTGAATACAGGGGTTTTGGAATTAGTTATGTTCTGTTTCTTCCATTCCTCTGTGTCTTAGACTCTTAGTGGTTGGAGTGTATGCTTGCTCCAAGTGCAAGGCCTCCTCCATCATCACCCTTTATTTATAGACCATATGTCTTACCAACAGAGAGAATTGTTCTACTTACTAAATTTGTGACCCTCTATTCAAATTGAATGTGACCGTGTGTTGTTTATTCAAATATTTTCTTTAATTTAACCCCAATATTAACGGTTTAGCAAATAAAAATATATTTTTTCAATTTATACGTTAATTTGTAGATATTCTTAAAAGATTTATTAATTCGTAGACTTAAATAAAATTCACACTACCACCGTAGTTGGGTAGGGGTGGGCATTTAAAACCGAAATACCGAAACCGAACCCGTACCATACCGTACCGTGTCAATGTTATACCGAAAAATAATACCGATTATATACCGTACCGATACCATACCGTACCGAGTCTAAATCGGTATGATATAGGTATGAAACTTTCAATACCGTGAAATACCGTACTGTACCGATTTATTTTTTATTTAATTTTTTAATTTTTTTTAATTTGCAAATGATTTCAAAGAAGCATTCTCTAACTTTTTCAAATAGCAGAAGGGGGGAGTTTGTGAAAGTGTTTTAGGATTATATAGCTCGATCAAGTACACTGACTTGGACTGTTAGTTGTAGATGACTAAAAAATGTTTTATATGGTGGTTATGTGCTTGTTCTAGGAAGCTTATTGCCTTATTGGCCTAATTTTTAATTACTTTCAGTATTTTCTTGTTTGACTAACACTTAAACCAAGACCTTGCAGCTGGCCATCACTGCTGTCCATTTTATGTTGCTTACTTTTACGTTCTAAAACAGAGATGCAGATGTCTTCCTGTTGTTTTCATTATCATGCTTTATATACTTGGGTCTAAGTTGCTATTGTGTTTTACTGTTTTACTCTTTCTTTTGTCATTGTTGTAGTTTCTTTGGCATTGATATATATATATATATTTTTTTGTTAAATATTGTTTTTTGACAAAAAAAAAAAGAATTTTAAAATGTTGGTATATACCGAAACCATACCGAACCATATCGAATTCATAGAACACTGGTATGGTATGGTATCAGTTTTAAAAATGTCCATACCGTACCGATACCGTACCAAATAAAAATTTCGATATGATATCGGTATGGGGCTCATACCGTACCATACCGTACCGTGCCCACCCCTATAGTTGGGTGTTTAATTTAAACTTGAGGCTTAATTTTACTACTAGATACGACATAATCGTCGGTAAAGTATTTTGGCTGATGTTGCCAAAGTTACAATTACTAATGAGTGATTTTCACGTGGGAAAGCTGATGTACGTACAATTAATTATCAGTTTTTGTTTTTGGTATGAATTATCAGTCCGTACTGGCTTCTAATGACCATATAGAACAAATGGTATCTGATGTCCCAATTTGTTTTTTTCTTGACACAAAAAAGAAAAATTAAAGAAAATATTATAGTGACAACATCAAATTCGCAAAATGGTTTATAGAAACACAAAATTTGAGTTGAAGCCAAATCATCACCGCGATATAATATTAATGTAATCACATTAACTCAGGTGCCTATTTTTGTTCATTGAAATGGATTGAAACTTTGACTTATTCGATCGGGTCCTTTTCTCCATTTTTCCTCACCGCTTGAGCTAATCTCAAATGTAATTAACTATGGTGTTTCATGTTTGTTACGAAGTGCCTAATATTAGAAACAAACATTGAAAGAGATTTCCATTTCTCCACCCCCTTATTATTTGGACCAACTCCAAGTGCTATTAGTTATTTAGTTGTGGTGTTTAATGTTTGTTACCAAGTACCTAATATTGGCATATAGATGATTTGTGTAATTGTATAGATGCAATGTATAGTCCTTACTCGTCCCCCATAACCCATAGGGTAGACAAGCTCAACTACTCCAGGGCAGCTGATATAAAACAAATGGAGTAAAGTTGTGCAGATCATGGCTGAGAAAAAACGTACCAAAAAATTTGTATTCTAATTCATTGAGAGTCAACATTAAAGGAGGTGCATAAAAATAATAAGAAACATCATAGATGACAAAATTCAAACCCACATGGTATTCTCTTATATTAATTTCTGCTTTCTGATTATCTTATTTGCGTGATCATAGGGGATATATATATAATGTCGATTAAAAAAGCTGAGGTAGGTGATTTTCCACCAGATTAACCTCAAACATGTAAAGATCTGACCAAACAAATTTAATTCCTTGCTTCTAAATCATAAATGAACAGATGAGTTATAAAATTAGTTGACTTAATTGATTGGAAGAAGGTTTATTTTTTGTTATGTCAGAATGAATCAAACTTTTGTCTTATTTTAATTCTAACTCATTACTCTACCTAATTTCCCTTACCACTTCAGTAACATAATTCATTAAATTGCTTTGACATTCCATCTGACCCAAAATAAAATAAAATTGGTTTGACATGGCATTTGAGTATAATTCGTGTGATGATCCTTGTACTTTGGTAGATATACAGAGTCTTTGTCAACCCATGCATGGCTGGAACCGAGTAGAAGCAAGCAGTGGGGTGCACATCATTCAAATCAAAGGAGTCACCATATAGAAGGCGACTGCCCTATTTATTTTTTGACTCACGATGAGAAAAGGGAATGGCTTTCTCTTCATTTGTTCTGTTCTTTTCCATCTTTTTTTTTTTTTTTTTTTTCTCTTTCTTTCTTTCTAAGAACATGCAATGCATTATTGCATTTGTACCAAAAAGGAAGTTAAAAAAAAAAAAAAAAAAAAGCAAGTTAAAACATCGACATTCAACAACCAAAAGTAGAGGTGTAAAATCAGTCACAGTGCATCCCATTTTAATTAGATCCATTCAATCAATCATGCTTCTTCTTAAATTATGTTTATGTCATGTTGTGCTTTATTGTTGTGGACTTAATTTTATGTGAAACACGGGTAGGGAAATTTAGACTCATGTCGTGCCTAATTAGGCTTGTGTAATTCTTTAACACAAACTGTTTATTCTTATATTAAAGGTTGGTAATAATTAAATTTTTTCGTTTGGAGGACTTAAAAATTGACATAAAACACATAATAGAAGAGATCCAGTTGTCATTAAGGGTCTTTTTCAATTTTGATGCATGAATTTTGGATCTTGTTCTAACTATTATTATTTATCTTAATTTTATACTTAAACTTTTATTTTGTCCCAATTTAATATATAAGGTGATTTTTTTAAAATAATACATTAAAATTAGGGCCATTTAAGTCAACATAGGAACATGAATAGGCTGAATTAACCCTAAATACAAGACATGTGTAACACACATGACCAAATTTTGTTAGTATTTTTTAACAAAAGTCACATTGTATATCAATTTGGGACAAAATAAAAGTTTAGATATAAAATTAAAACAAATAATAGTTTAGATGCCTAGTTAGAACAATACCCAAAGTTTAGATACCAAAATTGAAAAAAAAAAAATAAAAAAAACTCTATTATTAATAAATAATCATTTTATTACAATGATTGTCCAGTTAATAAAAGAGGTCCTATAAATAATTATTTCTATAAATAACTTGTATATACCCAATGTTTCAAAGAATCGTTGAAACTTATCTACACTTAGTCATCACCTGCCCTCAAACAAAACTTGTGCAGTACAGTAAGAAAAGATAATAAGATTATGGACTACAAGCTAGAATGCTAGATGGGTGATGTGGTATTAGACAAGTGGATACACTGATCTGATTATTCTCTACAGCAATTAGTGGGTCTGCTAGAAGAAGCACATAATAACATTGTTACCAATGAATAACTATTTTATATAGGGTAGTAATTTTCACACTCTTTTTGTACACTTACACTCCACTTTTTTATTTTCTTTCATTATATATTTATATGTTCAATTATCAAGGCATAAAAATAAAGAAATAAGTACAAACCTATAAAATTAGAATGCGAAAATCGTCACTGTTTATAATGACTGATCCATTTAGTACCTAGAAGTAACTCTCTTGTAAAGAGTTAATGACACATTAATCCAGACAACCAAATTTGGAGACTTTGTGAATGTCTAATTATCAGAGGCTTTACATGAAGTCTCGGAATTTGGTTTTGTTCTTAATTACTACTATTTTAATGCTTAATAACAACAATTATCTTCCCTTTTATCAGAGTATTAAATTTCTTCAGTAAGTAAGCAGATGGAGAACTCAATTAAAGGTTCTCTGTCAAAGTTTGAAACATGCATGACCCTGCTTGCCTTCCACTCCTGGAACTCTTCTGTGATAATTGTTTTTCTCTTAAATGTTCCCTTTTTATGAGAGTATGATGTGAATAAATACGATCCACGATTTACACTAATTGGGATATTTTACATAAAGCAGCAAGAATATTCTCTTTGGTTGTAAACTTGTAAATGATAGAGAAAGTGGGATTATTAATTGCACATGGTGGGACTCAGAGGAAGACTTTGTTGCTCTCCTTGTGTTGTTATCAGAAGTTTTCTTTATGGAACTCGAATTTGGTGGGGATTTTGTGAGAGAAATCCAAAGCTAGCTGGCGTAGCACTTCCATAAGCCCAGGTAGCCCACAGTAGAACACCCCTGCACGACATACATACACACCCCTTAAGTTCTCTCTCTCTCGAAAACAAATGGTAATTACCTGGAAAACAAATAATATGGTCTAAAAATGCCATCTCTTTAGCATTATTGAATTGTCGTAGCGTTAAAAGTCCATTTAACTGAGTCTCACCTCACCTTTATAAGAGAGATGACCGCTCTAAATATCCAATGTGGTAAGCATATATAGCATTAGAAAAGAAAAATATGGAAGATTAAGGGTATAAGGGGTAGAGGACTCACCTACTGTGGCATCGGGGTGATCCCTCGCAATGTGCTTGAAGACCTCATGCCAGTTGGGTTTGGCAAAGTGGGACTTGACACGAGTGCCCGAGATGATATCAACACCATTCTGTGCATGACTGAGGGTCTGCAGCATGGCAATGAGGGCAGAGCGTGCGTCACCTTCTTCATGAACACTGGTGCAATAATTGTGAAACTCAATCACCCTCTTGTGGTCCGATTCCGCCACCTCATTCATTGCCTCTTTAAACCAGTCGAACGACCTTTGCTCTCTTGTCACCCAGTAAAAATAGGCCTTCTTGGTCTTGAAGTTGTTATGCATCCCAACTGATGGTGTTTCTAATGAAGACTTGGTGGTACTAGAACTATTTCTCTTACTCATCATCCCATTTTCTAAAGCATTGCCTTCGTCGTCTTCCTCCATGGCCTTTGTGTTGTTCACTATGTCTTTCAGAATACTTATCATTGGGGTTGCCCCAATTCCCGACCCTACCAGCAATACCACTTCATATTTCTTGTAGTCTTGAGCTGGTGCTCCATAGGGCCCGTCTATCACCACTCTGGGATACCTGCTCATAATAATCATCATAGACAATTTGCAATTATTTTTGATACATATGGAGAAAAAAGAAAACCCATTCGGTTGCTATCATTTATAGGCACAAAGCAACTTTCTCATCCAATAAAGAGTAAAAAAAAAAATCTAGAGCCACAGAATCTTCTACGTTAGAGAAAACGGATCGACTCTGATCACATTACAATCTTGCCCATCAAAATCCCCTGCATACATGTTTATTAGGTGTCCCTATCTGATATCTATATGTAAGGTATACATATATTATTTACACACACTGATACACATATATAGTCTGTGATGATGATGTGTGGCTTAACTGTTTATGCAAGTCCATGACAAACACCTTCACAAGCCAGTAAAATATCTTCTTCATTGATTTCAATAAAATGTCTTGATTTTAATTTGACTTACTCTAAGTTGTCTCCTTTCAGTTTCAGGCAGTCAGCTTTGAGTCCACTATTCCCACTAGGAGGTGGTTGGCACACCTAAACAAACCAATAGAAAAAGATTAGCAGCCCATGTGATTTAATTTGTGATACTTAAGTAAAGTCTATCCATATATACAGGGATACATGCCAAATTGGTTGTTCTTAATTTTATGATTAGCTTTCTGCACCAATGATTTATCTTAATTATTCTCAGTCTGTTCCCTATGATATAACCATGCATATTGGCACCACATAATTTGGCAACTTTCAATACAGCTCGATACTGTTGTAAAAACAGTGATTTCATTGCTTAATTTATGATAAAGAGGACATGAATGGTTGAAGCTTTATATAAACTTCTGATGCATAAGACGTTGTCCTAGTGCAATAGCAAAATCTAGCTAAAGTATGTGAGTTTACACACCTGTGAGAACACCGTTTTAAGTTGTCCCGTCCAGTCACCAACAATTCGAATATGAACACTGAGGTAGTCGTCTCCAGGGGCTGAGGTAATGGAAAATGGGTGCCTTTTTGACATGTCAACAACCAAATACTTCAAAAATAAAATATATAAGCATATGCAGAAAATAGTTTAATATGTTATGTTGTCAAACTATTAAATGATTTTTCGCCAAACTGTAAATCTGAATCATTGATTTATTGATTCTTATCTGAATATGTGGTTCAAATTTATAGTCTGACAATATAAGCAACGTTGTGAGATGGTTTGACAAGAGAAAAGTAAACATAACTCTACTTGATCCATAATTAACAGTCTGGGAAGAGTACATCACCCATATATATAGTGCCACTACATGCATAAGGTAATTATGACATATGTACGTATAGAAACAATGTTTGAAGGGATGCTTAATTACCATTCAAATGGAGAGACAGCAGCACATTTAACAAATATGTATTGCCCACTATGGTATCTGAAGCCCTGAGGCTTCGACATACGAATTGCCAACACATTTCCAGGATGAAAATCCACCTAATTCAGCATAATTTAAGAAGAAACAAACAGATATGTTTCATTTTGGCCTCTTTTATGACTAAACATGTCCCTAATATAAACATAAACATGCATATAATATATTAATATGATATGAATACTTGCTATGTATTGATCAAGTTGTTCACCTTTAGTATCTTAACAGGCTTGAATCTGGATCGAAGTGCCCGAATCAATCTTTCACCAGCATAGAGGGTGAGTGGAACAGCCAGGTACATCCAGGTCTGTGATGAATTCCAGGATAAAAGTGTTATATAAAAATAATTCATATATAAAGTCAAACAATATATCAATCAAAATTTTAATTGCTAATTAAAAGGGGGATCAAAATATGAGGTAACTAAGAAGGTTCTAGGTTCTAACCGTTTTCTTGTACCATTCCTTGATGAGGTATAGGTGAACACCATGGATAACAAGCAAGGTATAGACAACGACGAAGAGGTGGTGGGAATACCAAAAGGCATTGAAGCCAGTGAACTTCTTCAGAGGTTTGGGCAACTTGGGCTTACCTTTTCTGAAACAAGGGGTAGCTAATGTAAAAACTATTGCCATTAACACTACCATTACAATCCCAGTTACTCCTTCCACTGATTTAACAAAGTACCAATAATTTGAAGGTTGTTGGTCCCCAAAAAATGGCTTCATCAGCTTGTACTCATCACTGCTTGCATGAATAAGGCGCGGAAAATCACATGCCAAATGAGAAATCGCGTGTATACCAACTCCGATTGCAATTCCCACAGCCATCAACATGTGGAAATTAAGATTATCATCGAAAGGAACAATGACACCCAATTTGGTTTTGCTCCTAAGAAAAGTGATGGTGTTTCTGCAGACTGGTAGTAGGATGAGAGCCATGTTGAATTTGAGTGTCTCGGCTGTTCCTTTGGCCATGCATACACAATGCCCCATAACCTCATATGCAGCATTTTTTCTATACTGCAAAAACTTGTATGTGAATAGACCAGCCATAACCCCAAACCACAGTGTCAGTACCCAAACTCTCTTCCAATTGTCTTGCAAGAAGTACTTGGTGCTACTACACCACCTCCTTAATGGGTTGTTCTCTGTTGTAGACTTGAGCTTCTGACTCAGTAGTTTGCTTAGGTTACGGTTTTGATCTCTTCCTCTAACCACAGTCTCGTCTGGTCCTCGCAAAAGGAGCTTTTCCAGGCTGTCTATCTGTTCCACACAGTTAATTAACACCATCCCCAATTGACAAATAATTTAAGAATCTATAAATAAGATTTTTCCTTTAAAGAAAATAGGAATTCAGTGAACATCTTTTAATTTATTTACCATGATGTATCCAAGATCGTCTGGATCTAACTCTTTCATGATCAAAGCTGCATATTGAACTGCTTGTTGCTGGATATTTGAGAGTTTGTTGGCAGCAGCACTTAAGCTAATGATCTGCATTCAAAATTTTCCAATTTTATTTGGAAGATGTCATTCAGAGGAACTGACACAAAAATTGTGGTGTTCTTGGCTCGCATTCAGAGTTTTTTGGGTCCATAGCCTATGGAGTGTTGGGATGAAGTTTGGCAAATTTCAGGTGTTCTTTGTTTGTGTTATTGCTTTCCATTAATATTCTTTTCCTTGCGGTGTTCATTATAGTCCATTGATAACAAGAACTTGAAGGAGAATTTAATCTGATTTAGCACAACAAAAATCACATGGTAGTTAGGATTGGTTAAGAAACACATGTTAGATATGTCATACCTCTCTGACCTCCTCGACTGAGAGTCTGCCATCTGCATCTTCATCAACCCTGAATTTTACATGTTCACCACTTAATTCAATTTAATGTTGCTCCATATATATGATCAACCAATCAATAACAAAGGTGACAGAATAACATAGAAGCAATTCTGTTAGAAACCAACTCTCAGAAAAAAAAAAAAAAAACGAAAACTAGCCGGGTTAATTAAGCAAAAGTTACTACATGTCAAAGAAAGTTTGAAGCCTGGAGTTGAATCCCTGGTCAGAAATTTGGTCCCAAAACGCTTCTAATTGATCCTTGTTGATGGAATCGCCCTTTATACCATGCTTTCTAGACAGAGCATCAAACAGCTTCCCAGCAAACTCTCTCGATTCCTCGTTCATTCCTAAGAGATTTCACATGATCATCTTTAAACTACATATAATAGTAAATGTAATTAAACATTAAAGAGATTAAATGAATGAATAGCTAGCTAGCTGTACGGACCTATGCATTCACCGAAACGCGAGCGAGGAAGCAAGCCGCCATTGGTGGAAGCAGTGATTTTGTGGAACCGCTTCTCAACCGCAGGCCACTCTGCATTACCATCGGTATTGCTGATGAACTTGAGGCTATGCAGCGCAGGCGCCGCTGCCGACTGCGTTCGATCAAAACTGCGTCGTGTTGGAGGGTCATGGACTTGTGTTGAGGACGTGACCAGTAGTAAACTCGGCTCGGCATGGCCACTCAGCTGTAGACCACTGTGATTAGCCTTGCTTTCGCTTCCATCAACCATTTCTGTGTCTGAGTAATTATATGCTCCTCCTCCTCCTCCTCCAACCTCATCATGCGTTCCCATTTTCTGCATGACCTTACAAACTTCTCTGAGGAACAAGTTTGATAAGCTCTAAGGTAAGTGAAGTCTCACAACTCTGTTCTCCTCCCTCTAAAAAAAAGAAGAAAGACCAGCAATATATATAAAAGTATTGGGAAATTTATTTTTTATTAAAAAGATTTAACCACTTTCTTAGAATCTTCAAAAGATGACCCTACAGTATTATCTCGTGTCAATGTCTATTTGGTCTAGTGGTGACACTAGTCTCTCATTTGTCATGAAGAGACACTGAGTTCAAATCTCTTAAACAGTTAAACGTTAGTTGTTGATAATAATAATTATAAAAAAAAGTAATATCTCAAATTTTCATGCTCGAGCACCACATAATAAGGTTTGAGCACTTCTCGAGAAGGCTTCATGCACAACTCGAGAGGAGTCCAAACACTACTCAAAGATTATTATTTCTATTTATTCTTCAAAAAGAGCTAAATCTCTTTAAACGGCTCAAATTTTAGCTAGTTTTTCAAATTTTCAGAAGCAAATGACATGGAAACCACTTCTCATTGCAACAAACAAAGACCAAATGAAACAATGAATTTAATTGTTCCGAAAAATTTCCTTGAGACACAAGAAAGAAAAAAATCGAAAAGGATATTGCAGTTACAACATCAAAATCGCAGAATATGGTTCCAGGAAATAGAAACTCAAAACTTTGAGTTGAAGCCAAAGTAATGACCACGCTATAGTCTTTGATGTAATAGATGTAATTACATTAATTGAGGTGTTTCTTTCTTTTGTTACATTAGAAGGGATCAAAATTTTCCCACCTTCTCCCAATATTTAGGCCAACTCCAAAGACTATTAATTGTGTTATTTCATACTTGTTACTAAGTACCTAATACCAGATTTCTTTTCACATAAATGATATTGTGTTCAAACCAAAAAATAAAGATATTCTGCCCCATAACCCAAACAAGAAATAAATTTAGTAACTCTAACATATATTTTCATAAGGTGCCAAAAATAAAGTATATATATTTTCATATTTTTTGATAAATAAATTTAGTAACTCTAACATAATTTGTGGAGGTTTGACAATTGACATGGCATATGAGCATAATTGGTGCGATGATGCTTCTATCACGGTGGTATATATGCAGAGTCTTCGTCAATGGCATATCCCATGCATGGCTGGAACCGAGTAGAAGCAAGAAGTGGGTCCGCATCATCCAAATCAAAGGAGGAATCAATGAATCATCATAGTGGATTAGTGGAGGCCCCTGCCCTGTCTTATTTTTTATCTCACAATTTAAAACGGGAATGGCTTTCTCTTCATATGTTCTTTTCTTTTCCATCTTTTTCTTTCTTTCTAAGAAACGTGCACCATGGAGCATTTCTACAAAAAAGCAGGCTAAAATACCAACATTAATTCAACGACCAAAAGTAGGTGTAAAATCAGGTACGTCACGGTTCTTAATCGTGATTATGTCATGTTAAATCCATGTGAATTGCATTTTGTAGTTCTTTAACACAAACTGTTTCTTTTTCTTAAATTATATTATTAATCTTAATTGCTATAGTAACCAAATAATGTTAGTAATTATATTGTTTTGTTTGAGGAATTACAAATTGACATTGACATAAAACACATAATAACAATATAATTAATAAATAATTATTTTATATACAATGATTGTTCGGTTAATAAAAAAGGTCCTACCAATTATTTGGTAGTCCAATTGAAAGAATCGTGGACTTGTCCACCATATACACAAGTTTGTTCCCCACTCCTTCCAAATAAAAAATAATAAAAATAAAAGAGGTCCTATATTTAGATACAACTCTAAATGCTAAACTACTAAACAAATAGTACTAATTGTTTCTATAAATAATTTGTATATACCCAATGCTTCAAAGAATCATTGAAACTTATCTACACTTAAAACAAAACTTGTGCAGATACCCTACAAGAAAATATCATAAGATTATGGGATTAACTACATGATGGGTGTTGTATGCTGGTATTAGAGAAGTGGATACTCTGATCTGATCCATTTTTCACAAAAGGGTTTCCAGAAGCATCTAGATCAATGATGGCAGTGTCACCAGGGTTGTAAGCTCCAGAAAGAAGCGCTTCGCTCAATGGATCTTCAATTATTAACGTAATTGCCCTCCTAAGAGGACGAGCACCATAAAACTTGTCATAGCCTTGCAGACATATGAGGTCCTTCACTGATTCAGACACCTCCAATCCCATTCCAAGAGATATTAGCCTCTGCTTCACCTCTTGTAGCATTAAATTTACAATCTCAAGCATCTACAACAACCAAACAATGATGTAAATTAAAGCATCTACATGACCCAGCTTGTGTGCTTGGGTGACATGACATCCCCTCTGAATGTTCTGTTTATAAAAGCTTTCTTTTCTCGTGGTGGTAACTCAAAGTTGTATTGAGCAGACATATCAAATAATTGAAAATCTAATCCTAGAGACATAAAAGTGTAAGCTAATGCTCCTAGCACTCAGAACACTGAAATTTTCAATCAATGGAAAATGACTAACCTGAGCCTTTTGAAGGGGGTGGAATACAACTACTTCATCTATCCTATTGAGCAACTCTGGACGAAAATATGCCTTGAGTTCTTCCATTACAGTTGCTTTTATTCCAGCATATGAAGTTGACTCATCATCTGCAACCAAGAAACCAATGGAACTACTTCTACCCTTCGCGATGATAGTAGAACCCACATTAGATGTCATCACTACCAATGCATTCTTAAATGATACTCTCCGTCCCTATCAAATCCAAATTTTACACAAAATGAGGCGATAATCAAAGATTATGTAATAAGGAAGAAGGTTAACACAACTTACTTGGATCTCCCTACCAAAACACAAAAAAAAAACCTTCCAAAAAAGAACCTGGTGGATCAACCATTTTCCTTGTATTGAGCTAAGTGTCTAACTAAATGCCAAAGGCCACAAACCTGAGAATCAGTAAGGTGGCCATCTTCAAACATTTGGAGAAGGATGTTGAATATATCTGGATGGGCTTTCTCTATTTCATCAAGCACAACCACTGTAAAAGGTCGTCTTCTAATAGCTTCTGTTAGAGTGCCCCCCTCTCCATAGCCAACATAACCTGGGGGTGACCCTATTAATTTGCTGACGGAATGTCGTTCCATATATTCACTCATGTCAAGTCGTAGCATGGCTTCCTCCTGTAACAATAAGTCAAGGATCACACAAACTGAATTAGCATTTTGACCCATATCCAAACCACAAAGATAGTCTTTGGCTATTTTAGTCCTCTTGAGAACTTTGTGTTTGCTCTAATAGCAACCAAAAGAGGCTTTTCAATTAATCCCTCTAAAAAACATGAGCATCAATTTAGATCGAATGTATGCCTATGCCTCACCACATTCCCTACTACATCAAGGTTCCTTTGCATTTTTAATCTAAACTACTACCCATTGTAGAATGATTACCTTCTAAATATAGAGCGAAGACTCTTACCGATCCAAAATAACATGCAGCCAAAACTTTTGTTAATTCAGTTTTGCCAACCCCAGTAGGACCACAAAAGAGCAGTGCTGCCATGGGTCTGTTAGGATCCTTCAATCCAACCCGGGATCTTTTAATAGCTCGAGAAATGGCAGCAACAGCCTCATCTTGACCAACAACCCGTTTCCTAAGCTTCTCGTCAAGACCCACCAGGAGCATTCTGTCATCAGCAGTGAGCTGCTGAAGAGGGATCCCTGACCATAGTGATGCAACTGCTGCTATATCATTTGGTCCCACCACTGTCGGTCTGAAAAATATATTAGCAAGAAACCCAGTTAAATATCATTCTGACCCCCTTAGATAATGCAGGCCGACTGCATTATCCTTCATACACATTTTCAGGGCCAAAAATCATACTCATCATCTTCTGTGGAAGATGGAAAGGAGTCCAGAATGGGTTCTCTGGTATCATCCACACTAGAAGCAGAGCCATTTTTCAGTTCACTCGTTAGGACCTGCTTATATTAAAGATATAACACTAACAATATTAGAAGATCATTGAACAAGGTATGTGTATGATAGGACGTAGGAGTAATGTCATTACCACTTCATGCATCGCCTGAACAGTACGAATTTCTTGCCAATAATCATCAGGTGACTTTGAAAGTATACCAATTTTCTGTTCTCTTTTCCTCTTAAAGGCTTCCATACAAGCTCTACTTCCCGCCTCATCAATGAGATCAATAGCTTTATCAGGAAGATATCTATCGGATATATATCTTGCTGATAGATACACAGCAGCATTAATGGCTTCTGGTGCATATCTGCAATTGTGATGGGCCTCATATTTCTCACGCAGACCTAATAGAATCCTAACTGCATCGTCCTAAAAATTTTCACATCATATCCAATTAGGAATTATACAATGGCTGAACACTTAACATACAACAAGATGAAAATACATATTGAAAAAGACCTGGCTTGGTTCATTAATCCACACAGGTTGGAATCTTCGCCCAAATGCTTTATCCTTTTCAATATATAACCTGTATTCATCTGCAGTTGTGGATGCAATGCACTGCAGAGAATGGAATGTTAATGCAACTTGAGTGACACAACTTATACTATGCTTAAAGAAGAAAACAATCAGATATCTTAAATGCAGAATAACAACATGTTGCTCTTAACATCACTGATTGAAATAAATTTCCAAACAACAATAAAGAAAAAATATAACGAAAAATGCCATTACTCAGGCAGTAATGTAACTCCAACAATAGAATGTCTTATATGGTGGATTAAATTGACACTATTTTTTGGAGCCTAAAACTTATGAAATTATTGAAGTTAAATAGATTGCAACTCAGAAGAATAATGCATGGAGGAAATACAAAAAATGGAACTAGAAAGTGAAGTGTACGACAATCACTTTCTAACATCACTGATTGAAAATAAGGACAATAGACGTAAGTGTGTCCCCAACAGTTGTAATATCAATTGGAGAAGCTTAAGAAAGTCGCATCATCCCAATCTCAAGACAAAAGGAACTTGAGTTGAGTCCAACATTACTAATTTTATCTTGTAATGAAAGAAGAACTATTGGCAAAAAAATGGTCCAATAAAGGCCATTTCATCAAACAAAACATCAACTCCCAGTACTTGACTTGGGCTGCATGTATCTCTATCAATAGGTTAGTTCTCAGCATTAGTTCTTGGAAATCACATGTTTACCCTTCCAGCACACTCTTTGACTTCCCCTTGCTTCAGTGCATGAGGTCCTTTCTTCAAAGGATCTGTGGGTCAAGCACTAAGCATAACCCCATAGATCAAAGCATACAACAGCATGCCAAATATTTACAACGACCAGTTAATGACTGATTGTGAATGACTAATGGCTGCTGGTAAAGTGTTAATTGTGCCTCCACTAACTAGTATTATTACTTACAACGAGGGGAACACTCCAATAAAAAATTACAGATGGCATGCCAATACACGAGGAATTTTTTTTTCGTTCTGAAATACGAGGACTTCAATGGTCATTAAACTTACATCTGAAGCAAAGATTATATGAAGGAGAAGGGGAACAAAATATAACCTGTATTTGACCCCTCCCAAGTGACGGTTTCAATAGATTAGCAATGTCAAGACCATTTCCTCGTCCAACTGTGCCGGACTCAATAAGGGTATGGACTTCATCAATAAAAAGAATAATGTTTCCTGCAATGCAAGCACACTAAAATAAGCATAATGGAAGTGCTTCTTTCCCATGCAAAAAGTCCAAAAAAGTGCATTCACCTGATTTTTGTATGTCACTTATTAAGGCGGTAACACGCGCCTCCAATTCTCCCCTCTCCTTTGAACCAGACATTAATAGTGCTACATCCAAGGACATTACACGCTTTGTCTGTGGAAGCAATAAAGCTAATTGAATTTGTCATATACAGCTTTATTAAATTGGATGATGGGAGTGTAGAGCTAGAAGAACTATAGGAATATCAATCATTTGTGAGAACACACCAAGAGAAAAGCAGGAACATCTGCCTGTGCAATACTAGTCGCCAGTCCTTCAACAATGGCCGTCTTCCCAACCCCACTTTCACCAAGAAGAATGGGGTTATTTTTGGTTCTGCGACAAAGTATCTGAATAATTCTCTGAACTTCAGTTTCTCGGCCAATAACAGGATCAATGAGTCCCTCACTAGCACGAGCAGTAAGATCCACACAGAATTGGGCTAAAGCACTTTTCTCTGAAAAGCACAGTGAAATTACAGAGCATTCCCTCTACTTGTAATAAAGATAGAAAACAATAGAGAACAGCAAACTTACTTCTTACCTTTCGTTTTCTCTGAGGATTTCTTAGCAGTCGATTTTCGGGAAAAGGTTTTTTGGAATCCCCCAGATGGTTCTCTACCATCTTTGGCAAGCTCTACTTTAAGTCTGGAGGCTGCCTCATCTAACAACTGGTTTACATTTACCCCCAGTCTGAAATCACATTAAATTAGTAGGCTTCAGAATAGAAAATTGGCATATATAACTTTCAAACTTTGGTGCCAAAAAGAAAGGCTGCTCTCACTACAACAATTCACCTTATAATTATAAGCTTTATTATGAATAAGTATACTCCATAAAAAAAATGTCTCTTTTTTATTAAAGAAAGGGGGTAGGCATTTGGTGAGTGTTGAAGCATGGAAATTTTGTAATGTAGAGACTGCCCTGCATGAAAACAATCAATCCCCACCATTCTCATAATTTTGTAATGAGAAACACATGGAGAATTTAGGATTACACATAGTAATATAGCATAGGCACATCATATGAAGAATCCACAAGAAAAAGTCTTTTATCATGTTCTGAAATCAGATTTTCCAGATTTCCCTTTTGGGACAGCAGTATTTAAGAAGATTGAAATGATCACTTAGGCATACAATTTAATCAACACAGATACCAGGTGCAACTCATGGATGGAAATGAAAGCTGGAAGTGGCTGAGCAACAAAAGTAGAAAAAGAAAACTGAAATGCAAGATGGGTCACAAGTCACAAGAATAATACCTTCTAAGGACCTGACCAGCACTTCCATCATCAGCAGTGAATAGGCCGATGGCAATGTGCTCTGGAGCAATAAAATTATGAGCTCTACCCCTCGAATACTCAAGCGCAGCCTCAAGCACGCGCTTTGTGGCAATCGAAAAGGAGACATCGGTGGCAGACCCAGAAGAAGCAGAAGCAGTAGTAGTACTTTGACTACTGAGATGATGATACCAAATGGCGCGAACAGCTTGGCGTGCCTGGTCAATGGTGATGCCCGATCCCAGGAAGCCATGGGAGGAAGGATGAAGATGACGATGCTGTTCCTCCTCAGCGATTAGACCCAGCAAGAGATGCTGGGTAAACACCATGTCCTTGCCAAGGGCTTTGGCTTCTCTTTGGGAAAAGATGACAGCTTTGATTGCTCGCTCCGTGAATCGCTCGAACACCGCAGAGACGATTCGAAGCTGCTTCTTCCTCGTCCTCCGAACAGTGCAGCCATTGAGCAAGGGACGAGCTTTGGGTTGAGACAAGAAAGACGAAAAGGGGGTTGATGGATTGAGAAATAGGCGAATTGGGTACACAGAAAAGCCTTCACTGCTGCTTCTGCTGCTTCTACAACAAGTAGATTGTAATGGGAAATGAGCAAATGATATGTGTTGAGATGGAGTCCTCCATTGAAGTGACGATATCAGCACCGAGGATGATGACGACACATGCATTCTTCTGACTTCTCAGGCAGAGAGAGAGAGTGAGAAAGAGGGAGAGGGAGTTTCAGGTGGGAAGGTTTGGTTTGGTTTTGGTTTGCTCTGCTTTTGCTTCAAAAAGAGTATAAGAATAATGAAGGATTTTGATCCAAACTAAACTAATCAATCTGTTAAGCTGAAGACCGAATAAAAGTGTTTGATGCTGCTATTGTTAACCACGTCCAACATCACTTCATTTGCAAGAAAAGTTTTTTATTTATTTTTTTAATTAATGACTTATCATTTGTCCACATCCCATTCAATGCTACTTCAACCATAATTCATAAGCATTTACAGGAAAACAAGTATAAGTTATAGTGTGGTATTGAGCCTATTGTGTATTGACTAAAGAACCTCTAAGCTATTTTCTCATCACAATTTAGAATTTGATTTTCTTTCACGGAAGTTAAGTTCATGGTCATGATTTGGTCGTTTTTTAAAATTTTAATTAGGTATTTAGTAAGGTAGAAAAAAAAAAAATCTGTATGTGCTTATGCATTGTTCTATACTTTTATAAAATGAAAGTAAAATCGACTATATTCGAAAGTACATAATTTTTTATGACTTTAAGATAAATAATTTTTTCTCATAATATTAGTTTGATGTCAAAATTCAAAAACATAGATCTCATTTGTTTTGGCACTATCTCAAGAATCAAGCTCAATTAACCTAATTTAAGGACTAGACTAGTCTGATAACCAAACATGACATGTTACCAGAAATAGCTTATATCAAAGTAGCATATGATTGGAACAGAGCAAAGTCTCATTAACTTCATTAGTTCGAATATGTTAAGGAAGATAGGTGAGGAGTGAGGACAACGGTGACTAGTACCTAAGGATTTTTTGCCACATATAAAAAGCAAAGAAGTTGGTTCTTTTGGTTCTGTTTCAATGTTAACTTTTCTTCTTACAAAGAAAAACTGAAAAAGTACAAAAGACAGTAGGTAACTTTGAAGTATCAACTTTGAACTGCAGGGAAGGAAGAAGAGAGAAAGACGGAAGGTATTGAGTAGAGTAGGACGACACGTCAACGCCAAGAACCAACGAAGTCAAGACTTTAATCCAATCACAGCCTTTTGTACCTTTGCTCTTTGCACACGTCGCATATTGTTTGTTTCTATTCTACAACTGTTTTTTTGTCTAGTTAAAGAATAAGAAAATAACTTTTTTTTATTTTCCTTTTTCTTTTGAACAGATTGGAACAGCTAGGGATGGCAAAAATCTCTGCGGGGACCCGATCCGATTAAAACCCTAATGGGGGAGATAAATGGGGCCGGGTTCGGATTCGGGGATTTATGCGGGGACCCGAGTCGGGGGCGGGGCGGGTATGGTTTTGGCTCCCCCGACCCCGAACCCGCCCCGTTTACACCAAATATATATTATTAAAATTTTAGTGTTAAAAGTGTCATATAGGGGGATCGAACTTGGCACCTCAAGTTTTCTCCCACAGCTCCTTACCATCAGACCAACAAGTTCTTATGATTTTACTCTTCCAATTTATATATTTATACACAATTTAGATAATAAAACCCTAAACCCTAAACCCTAAACCCTAAACCCTATACCCTATACCCTATACCCTATACCCTATACCCTACCATATACCATATACCCTAAAACCTATACTCTATACCCTAAACCCTATACCTTATACCTTATACCCTATATCCTAAACCCTACACCCTAAAAGCCTAAACTCCATAAAGCCTAAAACCTAAACTTATTATTCCAATCTAGATAATAAAACCCTATACCCTATACCCTAAACCTATACCCTATACCATATATTCTAAACCCTATACCCTAAAAGCCTAAACCCCATACAGCCTAAACCCTAAACTTATTATTCCAATCTAGATAATAAAACTCTAAACCCTATACCCTAAAAGCCTAAACCCCATACAGCCTAAACCCTAAACTTATTATTCCAATCTAGATAATAAAACTCTAAACCCTATACCCTATACCCTATACCCTATACCCTAAAAACCTAAACCCCATAAACCCTAAACCCTAAACTTATTAATCCTAAACCCTATATTTATACACAATTTAGATAATAAAATTAATAACCTAAACCCTAAACCCTAACCTTATTCTTCCAATTTATATATTTATACATAATTTAGATCATAAAATTAATAACCTAAACCCTAAGCTTTATATAAATGAAAAAACATATATTTGTTAAATTATTTTTTAAGTAAATTAACAAATATATATGTTTAGGGTATTAATATGTATTTTTGTTAAATGTATTAACATATATAAATGTATGTTTTTTAAATTATATATTTATATATATGTTTTAAAACCCCAATTCCCAAACTTCCAAACCCCAATACACCAAACCCTAAACAAAAAAAAAACAAAAAAAAACACTGTGATCTAAATATCTAATCTCTCCTCTCATTCTCAGTCTCTGTAACTCTCTATCTCTCTCAGTCACTGCGTCTCTCTCGCAATCGCGCCGCCCTCTCGCCAAGTCGCCAGTCGCCAGCATCTCGCCAGTCTCCACCATCGAGCCGCTCGTCTCGCACTCTCGCCAGTCGTCCCTCTGTCTCGCACTCTCTGTCTCGCACTCTCTGTCTCGCCCTCTCTGTCTCGCCCTCTCGCCACCATCTCTGTCTCGCCGCTCTCTCGCCACCATCTCGCCACCATCTCTGTCTCGCCACTCTCTCGCCACCATCTCGCCCCTCTGTCTCGCAACCCCGAGTCTCGCCAGTCGCCTCTCTGTCTCGCCCTCTCGCCGTCGCCGTTTGCCGTCCTCTCTCTGCGATCTCCTTCTCTGGTCGCCGTCGCCGTTTGCCACTCGCCATCCTCTCTCTGCGATCTCTCTTTACATAGGTGGGGGATTCGGGGCGGGTTCGGGGAAGCCACTCCCCGGCGGGGTCGGGGACGGGGAATCCCCGTTTACATAGTCGGGGATTTGGGGCGGATTCGGGGATTCAAAAAATTTCGGGGGCGGGGGATGGGGGTGGCACCCCCGGCCCCGCCCCGCCCCGTTGCCATCCCTAGGAACAGCTGGCTCGTTAGGTTAGTATTGGGCTTGGCCGGATTTGGTTGGGTTGGGTTTAAGGCTGTCCATCCATGAGTTCGATTCGGTATTATGGCTTATCAAATCAAAACTAAAAAATTCGGTATTTTTCAATTTTAATATTTTTTTGTTTCGGTATTTGATTTGATAATTTTTGGTAAACTTCAGTTTTCAGTTCGATTTTGGTAATTTTTGTATCGGATACTTTCGATTCATTTTCGATTTATTTCGATATATTTTCGGTTTACTTCAATATATCTTCAGTTCATTTTCAATTTAATTATAATAATATTAATTATTATATACCAATATAAATTAAAATTTAATCAAATATGATGCATAACATATAATGTTTGATGAATATATATTTGCACGAGTAGTATTGGTAGTTTAGTAGTTTAGTATAGTACTAGTATTAATTGCAATAATATTAATATTAGTAATAATATATATTAGTATAATTAGTTTAATAATATGTATTAGTACATATCCTATTAATTTAGTATGTATATATATGCATTACTTACCTAAAGATGAGATTCTTATTTTTCTAAAAATAATAATATTTACTTTATTAGAGAATGACTCTATATCTTAACTCACACTTTTGATAATATTAATATGATAACATTATACAATTATATTTTCTTATAGTTGTTTAAGATATTAGTAGTTTAACATTTATTGTACCACTAACATAACAATATTATATAAGCATATATAACTAAATTTCGGTAATTGTTTCAATTTTTTTCAATATATATTTCAGTTTTTTCGGTAATAATCAATTCGGTTCTTTCAATAATAATTTTCAGTAATCAATCAGTTTGCCAACTTTTTTCAATATTTATTAAAACCAAACCAACTTTTTCGAATTTTTTCTGTTTTGGATTTTCGATTTTCAAATTGTGAAAATTAATATACCAAACTAAAAAAATTTGGTCGATAGTCGGTCAGTTAGATAAAAACCAAACCAAAGGGCAATCCTAGTTGGGTTTAATAGTTTAATTGGACATGTGATGGGTTCAGTCTGTTTAAGCATGCAACATTTACCTACTTTTCCTTTGAGCATATGAAAGTTTGGTTTATACACTGTTCAGTTAAATATCAATTTGAACCCTTAAATAATGGGGATTTTGTTGGGTTGGGTTGGGGTTTATTGGAAATGTGATGGGGTTCAGTTTGTTTTAGCTTATAACATTACCTAACTTCCCTTCCAGCATATGAAAGTCTGGTTTATTCCAATCCAAAAATAGAAATGGAAGTTTGGCTTATAAAATATACATATATATTCTGTTAAATATCAATTTGAGCCCTAAAAGAATGCTGGCCTACTACTTTTATCCTTCATGCATACTTTTAGGGCCAGAAGTCATACTCGTCATGTGATGTGGAAGGCAAAGGGGATTATAAAATGGTTCACCATACCATAATAGTTATAGAAGCAGCACCATTTTGAGCTGACTTTCCAGGACCTGCTTACACAAAAGACATGGAACTAATTAATGTTACTTGCCGCTCAATAATCAAGGTAAAAAAAAAAGGACTAAAGGAGCGATGTCATTACCACTTTGGCCGAAACATTCTTTTATTGTTGCCTATGATGATCTGTGACTATGAAAGATACCAATTTGTTGTTCTGTCTTCCTCTCGAAGAGTCAACACTGTGTAACATACTTCCTGCCTCATCAGTGAGATCAATGGCTTAATCAGGAAGACGGTACAGAGAATATCTTGCTGAGAGATGCACAGCAAGATTTCTATCTTTTATAAATAAGCAGTTACAATGGTCCTCAACTCTTTCTGCTCCAAGTAATCAATCATTTTTCTCCTGGCAGGGTTTCAAGAGCTCTGGGATGAGTCTACTTGGCTCCAAAGCTCCTCAGCATAAGCCTTCTCCTCTTCCTTCTCTTCAGCAACATAATCAGTTACCTCAACTACTTCATCTTCATCTGGATTCTCTTCCATAATTTCCACTCCCATAGCTTCTTCTCTAAGTTTTTCTCTCTCTTGTTCGGTAAGTTCAGCTACTGCGTCCCTCATTGCCTGCTGCGTTGCTGGCCTGTCTCGTGGCCCATATTTTGGAGCAGGCACAACAAATGGCAAAACAATATCATCCAAGTTTGTGCTATTTTTGTTGGCACTACCTTCTGTCTCTGTTTGGGGAAAGATGAAAATGATCCCAAGTTCATAGTTGCAAATATGAAGCATCTGACCTAAAGAAGAGTTGGCTTCCCCTAGTCCATTCATTTTTAAGCCAAATGGATTAGAAATTGGCCGGCCCCAGGCAGCTGCACTGAAATTATGTGACCCGCAATAAACCCAACCAAAAGAAGATGCATCTGTCCTAGACTGGAAGCGTCTCCGTGCCACCTGATTGCAATATTAAAAACGTAATGCAGATAAGATGCTACTGTTACAACCATATGGCAGTGCATGACAAGATGTTACATAACTTACATCCTTATTATAAATTAGCACACACTGGTGAAACATATGCAAAAACTTTGCAGAAAGAACACTGCAACTGAAACTACAGCATTCAGGAGAACAGAAAGTATGCGCACGCAAAGGGACTCAAGCATCTCAATGAAAGTTGATAACATTCAATAGAAATTTTAATCATTTTAACAAGGGAGAATTTCATACCTTGATATGCATTGGATGCCCCACTCTATCATCGGGATGAGGAATTGCATCATGAAGTATGTCTACAGTTCTCAGCCTTTGCCATGTTTTCTACGTCAATAAAAAGAATTGTATTAATCAACACATAATAAAAACTAGAATCTATTATCTCTCTTTCCTTAGAATCTTATTCCAACTTCCAAATGGCCCATTTTGGCCCTACAGACAACTGTAGTGCAAAACAGATACAGGTAATAATCCAGTAATCCACCATTAAAACCATAAAAGAATATTACAATAGGCTGAAAAAGATCACCATACCTCAGAGAAGCAAAGGATGCGTTTTGAAGGAAAGAGTCCATTACACGCCGTCTTCACTCTTTCAATCGTTGGAAAAATGATTCTAATGGACGGACTTATTGATTCTTGATTAGCATCCCAACAGCCCCACTGTTAAAAGCATTGATGACTCCAGAATTCAATAAACAAACATGACATAAATTTTTCAAAGAATTTCTATAAAAGTTTGAGGTGTGTATAATACCTCTGGATCAGACTCTTCAGACTCGAAGTGCAGTGATCTCTTTCCTGCAGCTGCTGAAAATGCAGCTAAAAATTTTGTGTTGATTGATCCAATTGAGGATGCACCTTAGAATAAAAAGGCATCCAACAAAAAATAATAAAGAACATATTTAGAAGTCCCTCTTTTCATTAACAAATATATATCTTCCAAACTTCTTGCAAATAGATTATGATTGTGCAAGATATACTCACCATAAAGAAAATCAGAGTCAAGGGATTCAGGCCATTTATATTGACCTAAAACCTAATAAAAGATAAAAGATTTCATAAGATACCGGCAATAACATTGTAAATTTAGAAAAGTCACTAAACAACATCAGTTGCATAAACTACTTAATAGTGAGGAAGTATATGATAATCAGTGATGTAATGAACTGTTCCAGAGATTTGATGACTGAGAATTTCACTTCCATTACCTCCTGCAGCCGCCAGAGGCCTGTACACCTTTGAATTGCAGCAATCAGAGAGCATAAAGCAATAACATGTTGAGGTTGCATCATCTTTGATATATCCTGAAAATGAGGTCCCTGCAAAATCAGCATCGTGTCTTTAATATATGCCACTCCTAAATCTAAAACATCATATTTTCATTTTGATTAAGCTCCAAGCATATGTATCCTCAAAACATATCCGATAAATTCAGAATATCATGCCTGTGACACATGCAGTATCAGTTGTACTTTCTTGTTGTTTCCTCCTAAAGCTGCTGCAAGGGCTTCTTTAGGACAGACATAACCAGAGAATCTGAAGAATCCAATATCCCACAATGGAGAGACCCATTTTGCAACATTTCTAGGCAAAAATCCAAGTTGAACGCAATCTACTACAAGAAACAAAGCAGTAAGACTACTTGGGTAGCTAACAGCATGAACGGTCACAACTTAAAACCACATTCACACATTTAGAGGACTTTGGACAGATAAACAGAATAATTGTGATGCATGCAGTCAGAGCAAAACAACCCACATTCACACAATTTTATGATTATATTCTTCAAATAATATCCAATACCAAAAATATAGAATAAGAAAATCTTATAACATGAGGGTGTTTCTGGAACAAGCAATGTGAATTTTACCTCCCTCGGAGAAATCGTTGGGGTTCGGAACAAGAATGCTCACTGCATTTGCATCTGCAGGTACATTTGTGTTTCTTGTTAAAACAATTGATAACTTGTTTGCATTTTCACATGATTTCCTTAGGAATGAAGCCAGTTTCTTTAGCTTTGCACCATTTGTGTCTGTTGCATTGTGAAAGAGGTAGCTTAGACCAACCACAGATGCTTCAACTGAACCAAGGAATTTCACACCAAATGACCCTGATGCACCATGATCAGCCTGACATGAAAATTACTGACAGAATTAAAAACCAAGTTTAATCAAGCAGCCATTAAGAGACTAACATGAAGTCTTCCCTATCAATACTGATGAAATGCATCCACTAATAAAATTGAGTTTAATCCATCTAAAGAACTATCATTTATCCTTGAGAATATGGGATTTACTGAATTCCCTACCCGGAGGGGAAATGAAATGATGAAAGACTCATGATTTAGATGGAGACAAAAGGGAAAACACAGAAAAAGCTTGCACTCACGTAAGGGGAGAGGTGGAAGTTTAACTTCCACGAAAAACACTGAAACATATTCTTATCACTTTATCCCATGGGTCAGATGACTTTCTGTGTAACCTTTCAAGCAAATGGACCAATAAAATGATAAATATCTGTGATTATAGATAAGGAAATGTTAAAGTGGCGTTGACATTTGTTGACATTTGCAGATCAGCTTCCCATTCAAACAAGAAGATGTAGGATCAGACACTTTATAAATGAAAGAACTTACACGTACAAAGTGCCTAGATTCTAATATATAGGGAGTTTTATAAGAATGAATTCCAGGTACTGAAGCAACCAAATGTCCCATTGCCCCTCCAAAATCATATTTTGCCAACTCAACAATCCACTGGGCCTGACTAGGTACGTCAGTCAATAAAGATGCCATAAATCCAGCCAGCTGAGAAGCAAAATCTGATTTTGTGTCTTGATTTATTTCCCCATCTTGAAATTGAGTAAAAAGGGATGAATAATCAGGTGCCCTTCTACGAGGGAAATCTTGCCACCAGATGGTATTGGTCACTGTGTTCCACTGCCAAGTTACAAGAAGCAATGAGTTATCTGTGCAAAAGATAATTCTTTAATAATCAACCCAATATTTCTTTTAAGATATGGTAATTGAATGCTCAAAGATCCATGAAAAATTCCGCTAAGAGACTGGATCTGTGTACTATGCATCCAAGCACAAACTACAATCATTCCCAAAGTTCTACTTGAATAAATTAGAAGTTTTTCTTTAAAAATAGTACTTTAATAAATTATGTGACATTTTGCAAATAGGAAATGTAATTAACATCAATAGAAATTATAGAATGTAAATAACAGGACCTTAAACTAAGTAATCACCTGTGTTGCCACTAAATTTGCAGAGGTAATGATAACACGAATACTATCATTTCTTTGCAAAACAAACAATTTTGGATGATGGCAAGCAATGCCTTGTTTTTTGCGATCTTTACCAAAAGCTATGGCCTCCGGGAACGGGGGATACCTATTACAATGAGAAACATTTTTTCTTTTTTTAAAAAGGAAAATTATTAAGAAAACATAATGGTCTTATGCCCCAATCCAACTTATAATACTCACACTACAATTAAGTTTGGAAAATCTGGGTAAGGAGCAGATGTTCTATTATCAGGGCTTGAACTCCAACATCTCTCAGTATTATGACAAGCAACTGTTACTGGCAGATGGCAAGGAATCTCACAGGATGACAAAAACCTACCAATACACCATCCTTAAACAGTTAGACTTGAAAAGAGAAATTAAGGTGAAACATATGAGTTGAACATAATATAATAAGATGGAAAAAGCTATATATAAACAATTCATAGATAGACATGCTTCCAAAACCAAAGTAGGAGAAAATTTTGGTTACCCTACCATAAAATGTCGCTTGTAAATGTTGCAATAAATATTTGTGAAATACTTTGAACAGGATGAAGAAGCTCTGGCAATGAAATAACAGGATGTTGACTTGAAGAGCTGTGGTCCATAAATGCAAGGCGATTCAGGTAAAAGTTCTTGCCAGGTTTTGAACCAACATTGCTGCTCCATGTTTTGTTCTTGTCAACACCATCAAAATGAGGAGGATAATCCCTGGTTGCAAAATTGAAAGATGAAGTCTCAGGGTTCCCATCAGCAACAGTAGTCTCAGAAGGATCAGGACGAGCCCGGACTTCATTGTCATGTGAATGTAAAGGGTTACCACGAACACGGAGATGAGCTAAGCCACTGACTGGCTCTGAAGCCACTACTCTTTCACACTGATGCATGACTGAAGTTGACTGCATTTTATTTTTCATATTGCAATCTCTGTGACATAACAGTGATCCTTTCCCCTTAACTGGGGGTCTATCAATATCAAAACCTGGAGATCCAACCACATTACTTCCCATAGATCCATTGCCAAAAGAATATCTACCGCGTGTTCGAATGTAAGATACAGGGTCATCACTAAGCAAAATGTGCCTGCACTCACTCAAAAGCAAGTTTGCTCTTGTAATGACCGACGACAAATAACCATCAACCCGGGAAGCAAAAACTCTTTTACATCCCTTTGGATTTGATACACAAACAGATCCTTGTGAGCTATCAAAACTATGAACTACTTGGTCCTCGAAAACAATCTTACTTATCAAAAACCCAACCCGAATCGGATTACTACAAGAATTTTCAGTTGCACAAGCAAGCGAGACCTGGTCTCCGGCGGACAATTCCACCGCCACGCCTTCCCTAACCCTAATCCCATTCACAAAAACACCATTCAAAGACGCCCCGACGACACAACACCCCTCTTCCACTTGATTCCTAAATTGAGAAATGGAAACCAACGTGCCATCGATAACATACAGTTTACGGTGGACAGAATCATAGACAATCTGGCAGTGTTGCTTACCGACGCGGCGGTCGGCGAAGACGAATTGGCAAAAGCGAGCGCTGCGGCCGATGGTGTAAGCGCGATTGGGGCGGAGGCGGAGGGAATCGCAAGGCGAACCGGTGGTCGGCGATGTGATAGGGATGCCGAGACGCTTGACGGCGACTAACGCCGTCGGCGTCGTGCTCGCGACGCTTATCGTCGTTTCGGGCCTCTTGCAAGGAACAAGACGACCTGCCGTTTGGCCTCCGACGACGACGCATCGCTTGTTATTGCTAGTGTGACTGTAACTATGCTCTGATAAATCTGTCATAATAATAAAATCAATGAAAACGAATCTGCAATGAAAATTTACAGTTATTGGAATATAGGCAAAGGCAGAGGGAAGACGGAATGGCAAGAGGCCTGTTTTCCATGTTTTTAGCTTTTCATTTCCCTCCAAAATTTATTTCCATTTTTGCGCGGTTAATAAGGATATAACGGAACTTAACCTCATGTCATAGAGTCGGACTCAGGCCCGTTGATCTTTTTGGTAAATAACTCAAGCCCATTATTTGAACAGACAAAAATTCAGGCCCATTGCTAGGCCACCTTAATTGTTAATTTTTTACTAATTAGTAATTACACACATTCATCATTCATGTTCTTAGCAACTTCTCCCCTAGTCCCTAGACCGGGGATTATCTGCCTATTTTAAAATGTGCACATTCTACGAGTAAATTGCATATTCCCATTATAGATAAGTTTTTCTTTGATTTTATATACATCAGTAATTTGATAAGTGATCCCTTATCCAATTTTTTGAGGTGGTGTAGGCAACCACGGAGACTAGCCAGGTCCCTTTCAAAAAATAGAAAAAATATTTTTATTATTTGATCAATGCACTTAAGGGAAAACATGGAAATGTTGGGGGAAAAAAAAATTAGGTAGTGGCTTCACTTATCAAATTATTTTATGCATGTAGAACTACCCTTTAAAAATGGAGGTTTAAGCATTACTTCTAAAAGTAATCCAAATCCATTCTTACTTGGACAAGCTCGTATTTGGCCCATTTTTCATTATTGACTTTATCAGTTTCTACTTTTGCAAAGGAAATTACTTAGCTAGTCCCTTAATTTTTTTTTTTTTCATAAACTTACTCGGTTGTCCCTAATCAATTTTTTTTTTTTTTAATGTTTTTTCAACCTTCAAAATTTTTTGAAAAAAGGAAAAATAAAATCACTAGTCATATAAATGGTGCTTTGGTTAGAGGAGTCTATCAAGACCTTCCCATTTATTTGTGTTAGAATTATGTGGATCAAATATAATTATTTTACATCACATAAGTAAATGTTGAACATGCATTAGTATATAATTAAGTGGGATTTTTTTTCAAGTTTTACTAAGGTTTTTTGCGATAAAATCTCACATATGCACGCACTTAAGGCCATATTTTCTTAAAAACACACATGTATACGTACTTAAGGTAGTTAAGTTGGAATAATATGAAGCTAAGAGAGGTGCGACTATACGCGATCATCATTTGGAGTGGAGGCATGATCACATAGTGACTCAATTACCCAATAGGTGATGATGGAGTTGCAAGGACCAATTATTGAATGATCATGCTTAGAGGCGACTTATGGTTATGATTAATTTGCGAGAAGTTTGTATGGTTATATTGCGGATATTTATCGATCCAGCATATATAGGCATATATGGGCCAACAGACGTGGGTCTTCAAGCTAGTGGCTATGCATATAAATCACAATCATGAAAATGTAAAAGTGTACGCAATTACAGAAGTTCTTTTATAGTTGAAAATGAAGAAGACAAGTCTTGCTCATGCACCAAGAATTCATAATGCAGTTTATTGATGGCATATATATATAGAGAGAGAGAGCATTACACATTTACACGCACACAAAGCAAACAAACAGAGGCAATCCAAAGTCTCCCACAGGGCCCCAGACAACAAACGCTGATCATACATTTGGAAGACAACGACCCTGTGAGATGATAGATGATGGGCACCACGTACCTCACACCACATCAAGCAAGCACTAGCACACTGCTACTTCACACTTTCACAGTGAAAGTAGTCACAAAAGGGCGTAGACTTTTGAGTCACATTTTATATCGACCCACCCTTAGTTATTCTAATAAAATCTGTATGTTTCAAGCCATGCATCTATCATAGCATATCATACAAATAAAATCATGCTGATCAAGTCTTTTCTTTATGATTCATTTTTACCGACGGAAGCTCCTAACCTCCCGTACCGGTGTATCCACCTCGTCTCCCCGAAGCTTCACCGCCGTGTAGGTCCCTGCCCCTGCCAGGGCCCCAAGCGTCGGTGCCACCAAGTATATCCACAATGCCCTGTAGTTCCCCGCCGCCACAGCCGGGCCCAGAGTGCGCACAGGATTCATTGAACCGCCACTCGACGGCCTGTCAAGCCAAAATCACAAACAATTGTTACTATACTACACACTACACTTACACTTAATAAATTTATTTATTAAAGATTATTCATCAAATTATATGTCCATTGGTGTTTTATTTATTCAAATTTGAACTCATATTATTTCTAACAAGTAAAATTTCGACACTATCTTACATGAAACTTGACGTACATGCACTAACATTATTAATGGTTGCTACAGTTTGTTATGGAATCTTTTTTTCATTAACCAAGAAGCTAAATGGTAGAAGCTAAAATGATAACAAAAACAAAAACCTATATTTGATTCCTCCCCTCAATTATGAGACATTGAGACGTGTCACCGACATGGATATGATGAATGAGTGACCCTTTGGATTACCAAGGTAATTGCCAATAACTTGCCGCCCACATCCCTTCTCCAACTTTAAACAAACATATGAAATGCATGACAAACATTTGTTTGTTTGTATCAGGCATACATAAGCCAGAAGAGTGCAATACTCCATTATGGAGTAGTCCTTTTTTCAAGTACATGGTGGTCATGAACATATATCATGTCGTCTAGCATTTTACTTTTGAATAGTACTTAATTAGCCAATGCATACTTTAGAAAACCTTCTCCAACTTTAAACAAACATATGAAATGCATGACAAACATTTGTTTGTTTGTATCAGGCATACATAAGCCAGAAGAGTGCAATACTCCATTATGGAGTAGTCCTTTTTTCAAGTACATGGTGGTCATGAACATATATCATGTCGTCTAGCATTTTACTTTTGAATATATAGTACTTAATTAGCCAATGCATACTTTAGAAAAAAAAAATATTGCAGTAGAACTTAGTGTAAGGATAATAAACAAGGATTTATAATAAACATGGTAATATAAACTGTTGTTAAGTGGAGGGATTTAATGAGTTATTAATTTATATACTTTAGTTAAGTGTGCTAATAGCCTAATACCATATCGAGTATCGAAACTCAATTTTGTGCTCAACAATTAATAAGTGTGCTGTAATCACATAGTTTTATTCTAAGTATTACCATACGTGATCCATAGCCATTCAATTATTAAAGAACTATGCAATTTAATTCGGCTTACTAGCACCATTTAATAGAGAGGAAAGATGGTTAAATACTGATAGAAAGAGAGAGCGGGCATGGCCAAATTCAATTACTAACCCTGCTATAAGAATGTTCAGCATGACGGTAGCCCCAACTGCTAAACCAGCCAACTCTCCCACCTGCATGCCACCAAAATTAACTCTCCCTCATCAGAAATTAAGAGATCATTATTCAATTAATTAAGCATGCATATTTGATGTGAATATTTGATACTATTTGTTTTTCTTGTCACGTGACAAATCACATGATGAGAAAGATAAACACTAATATATATATATATATATTCATTATATAAAAGTTTTACTCGTTAATGTATACATACCGCACGAGTGTCAGTAGCAACAGCAGTGACAACGAACAAGAGATTAAATGTGATGATGAACTCAAGTGCAAAAGCCTGGCCGTTCCCCACAGAAGGAACCGTGACTCCACCGGACATGTAGGGATGGAAAACACCTTTGAGAGCGAACGATGCACATATGGATGCCGAAACCTGGGCTGCGATGTAGGCGGGCACTTGGACCCATGGGAAGTGACGCAGCGCCGCAAAGGCAATGGTGAGAGATGGGTTCAGGTGCGCGCCGGAGATGTGGCCTGTAGATAGAATCACTATCATAACACCCAGTCCTGCACATGCTGCATTGCCGATCAATGTATCTGCTCCGGCTCCGTTGTATTTTTGGTTCACAATTGGCCCAGCAGATGCCGCAAACATTAAAATGAAGGTTCCCACAAACTCAGCTCCAAGCTGCATATAATATACATATATACAATTATACAACATTGATCATCATCATCACAACCCTAGCTTAATTTCTTTCTTTTCAAATTGCTTATTTGGTGGTAGATATTGCAGTATTTTATTCGTTCTTATCTGCATCGTTTTGGACCTTATTTTTCACCACAAGAAACTAAAAGTTGATATAATAGTAGTATATATTACTGATAAAGATGTAAAGGGTTTAGTAAGGTTTGATATAATGGCAGTATTACTGATCAATATGTAAAGGGTTTAATTAAGGGTTTGATATAATAGCAGTATTACGGATCAATATGTAAAGGGTTTAATTAAGGGTTTGATATAGATTATTGGTGATGCATATTTTTCTCATGTGTAAAAACAAGCTTTTGACCAATACGGATGATACTGGGGTTGCTTTCTTCTTTTCCTGAGGTCTTGCCAACCAGGCCACCATCAATAAAGGATGTTACATATTTAAAAAGTGCTCCGCACAATGAGTGGATCCTATTCCTAGCTATAAGATAGTTAACATAAAGCAATTGATGGAGGGCTTTCCACATTAATTAATATGCTTCTGAAATTAATTAGTATTAGTATATTCCAAAATTTTATTATTCTTTTAACAAATAAAACCAGATACATACACTCGTAATCTACGCAAATCTTCAATTCGGGTATATTTAAGTATTTTAAGTGTTTGAAAATTCAAGCCTATAACATTTGAGTTTAAAACTAATCCATATATCCTCATCTTTACCAATTTTTTTCACTCTCATGGTAGTCGATTGACCTTCCACTATGAATCTTGTACCATTATAACAAGGAACACACGATGGACCAAACTCATGGTAGATTGGTTATAAGTGGAAATCTCTAGCTAAAAAACTAGCATCCCCTGACCCACAAATTAGTTAAGATAAATTCCTAGAAATAGAAATCAAATCCCAATTACATAATTAACCTTTTTGCAGAACCGTCCTTGCATATTATAATGTGTGGCTGGCAGCTGTAGAGTGATAGAGTTGGGCTGTCATGCTTACTCTGATGATAATAATACAAACACTTTTATAGACCACGTAATCATGCATGCATATATAACTGTGGGGTTGTAAGAATATTTGACCAAGTTGCTTCAGGAAACGGCTAGAGTTAGGTGAAACGATTTCATTTAAAACACAAGAAATTAAATAAGAAATGGTCGTATGTGTATTTTCCTATATATAAAGAGGCTTTTTTTTCTTTTTTATCTCTTTCTAGTTTCTATATTAGAGTGGGGACAAATCTTTTCCCATCCAGTAGATTAATATGTATTTATTTTTTATTTGTTCTAGAGAGGTCACCGCAAAGGAATTATCTCTTTCTAAAAAGATAATAATATGTTTTGCTTTCTGAATATGATATTACATTTGTCTATCTAGTAATAATGCACATTTTTCTTCAATTTTTAAATATTAAATTATGTAAAAAAATACCGTAACATACACACATCAATTAGTATTAGTATCCAAAATTTACTATTATTTATTTTAATACTTATATATTGCTCGCGCGCAGTAAAAGGTTGACATGAATGATGAATTTTTAATACTTTTATTTAAGGGGATTTTTTTAAAAAGGTTTCGTGTGGTTTCATGTAAAATGCAGCTAGCTATCACAAAAAAACGAAAAAAACAATAGTAATTGGCCCATCCATTGAAGATTTTCTTATCCATTAAGATATTTAATTAGGAATGTGACGAATAAAACAATAGAACGGACAACAAGCCTTCGAAATTTGATTTGATTACTAATTTCATCAGTAATATTCAAGCACCTAGTTGGTGTGTTTTAGGAGTCGAAAGTACAATTAAAAATACTCGATCATTATCATTACTTAAAATTAATATATTAAGAAACAGGTGTCACTACTCACTAGGAAAAGAGTTGGTGGTGTCGTTTTAGTTATGCTCCAATAGCTAACCGTTACTTGGTTAGGTTGGCTATTACAAAAAAAATATAAAATTTATTGTTTCAATGACGTTGGATAATTAGTAAATTCTAATGCTATGCTACATAATATAATTAATTTGCTTGTTTAGAGTCAAAAAGGCAAAAACAGAGTAGGCGGGAGAAAAGAAAAAAAGAGATTTTGGTTGAAAAAATACATATCGAACTGACTAACACCGAAGACAACATACACACCTACGTTGATAATAAGAATTAATCATTTAATTAATGATTAATAATCACATAACATAACACGTACATAATACTAATAGTGAATTGCCAAAACAAAAACTCTTTCATTACAGGCTGAGCATTCGCAATGTTTTTATGCACACAATGACTACGTATTTATATGTTATTACGAATAGAAACTAATGTTAGATTACTTAACTTAATTGATTAATTAATTAATTAATTAATTAATTGGATGGAATTGTGTATGAAAACTGGTGCAGGTGAGGAATAAGGAGGAGTGGTGGGAGAGAAGTGGGTGCAGACCTTGCGGGTGAGGGAGACATCGGGAGTAGGGAAGTCGGTGAAGCACGTGTGAGGTTGACCCCACGTGGGAGCGTTCACAGGCAAGCACTTGCATCGCGGCATTGACTTCCGATCATACGACAGTGAGTCCACTCGCATCCCCGAAAACAGAGGACCTGGCGTCCCCGGCGTCGCCGGCGCCGACACCGACGGCGTTCCTGGCTCCGATTCAGGCATTTCTATCCCTTTCGAATTTCGATAATACCCTTTTTCAACAAAACAAAAACTTTTTTTTTTCTTTTTTTTTTTTTGGGGGGGTGGATAAAACTAAAAATGGGGTTCTGGGAATGAGAGCTGGGATATTAATTACATGATAGGATGGCTTTTATAAAAGTGGTTCTACACGAGCTTTCTGATCTTTGCCAGAATGGGTGAAACCAGGTACAGCTAATGGAGAATTGCTATGGATACATAGAGAAACTAAAATCAACTACAGAATGTTTTTTTTTTTTTTTTTGAGTTGGGTAATTGGGATTTTTGGAAAGACTGAAAGTTACATGCTTTGAAGGTTTTTATAAATGTTTTGCTAAGGGATAGAAGAAAGGAATAAAGCCAGGTTCACAGGAAACGAAGAAAGATAACTCTAATATTGCTTCATACAAGCAATAAACGAAAGTTCTATTTTTTTTTTTTTTTCTGGAAATGGGTTTTATGGGATTGGTGGAAGAGGCAGATTACATGCTGAAAATGCTTTTTTTGAGGTGTTTTCAAGGAAGATCGGTGAAAATGGAGGGATCCAGTATTAAAAAACAGAGCAAAGCAAATGCAGAAGATAGAAAGCAAGACCCTGAAGCAGAGAAGTGAAAGCAGACAAAGGAAGAGAGAGAGAGAGAGAGAGAGAGAGAGAAGGGGGGGGATTACAATAATAGAGAGGTGAGCTGCAAATTGACAAATGTGACGTGGGAAGTGAAGGGAAGCGAAGGAGTTGAGTTTGAGAGGCAGAGTGAGTGTGTTTCGCTTAAATGCATTGTGCATCGAACGTTTATATATACACAAAACGAGACGGTCCAAAACTTCAACCAACCTCTCTTATTATTTTATTAGGAAAAAGTCAAAGGCCATTGCATATTTTTTAACAGCTTCTTACTTTCTTGCATAATGCTAGAGTCACTGCCACCCGTAAAGTACGCCAAGGGAAATGGATTGTCTGCAAAACTTGTTTTTGCTGACTTCAATTTTAGCCGTCCGTCATTAATTTAAGAGTGTATATTTGAGAGGTCAAAAACAAAAAATGCGTATATTTGATCTCATGCGCATTCAAAAGTACTATGAATTTATTAAAAATCAGGCAAAAACAAAGAGAACACACAAACTAGGGTGTGCAAAAATACTAAAAAATCAAGTTTCGAATTGAACTAAACCGACTGGATCGGTTTGGTCCGGTCTTTTTTATTTTTTTTGTATTCAGATATCAAACCAAACCAATTCAAATTTTGTAATTTGGTTTTGGTTTTTAATATTGAAATTTTCGATTTTAACCGAACCGAACCACTACTGATAATATATTTTTCATTTTTATATATAATTTTAATACCTATTATAGAGTAAACCAAATTCCCTATTGTAGTTTATATGTGTTTGTATATATTTATTATAAGTTATATACTTTATAGTTTATTTAGTAAATAGTTTATATTATATGGTTTTAATACCTATTATAGAGTAAACCAAATTCTCTATTATACTTTATATATGTTTATATATGTTTATTATAGTTTATAGATTTATAGTATATGTTTATATATATATTTATAGTATATTTTATACTTTATAGGATTAGTCTATAATTTATAATTTGTATATACTATACTACTAGGGTATATATATATATATACACTAAAACAATTATAGTTAAAGGTATATATATGATTCAGGGTATAAATCGAGTATAATAGTATAAGTAATTGGTATAGAGTATATTAGTATAAGGTATATGAGTATATGAGATAAGATATGAAATATAGGATATAAGATATGGGGTTTAAGATATACCAGTTGTTATCTGGTTTTCGGATAACCAAATCAACCGAACCAAATTGATATTCTCGGTTAACCAAACTAGTCAGCTTAGGCTATGATTGGTTTGATATTAGTTCTTAAATTGGCTATTTTGAAAATGTTAATTTAATTACAATTATAACTATGTGATTCAGTTTTTCATGCACACTCTTAATAAAAACTCGACCGAGGGTTCGGATCGTGCAGAGAGAGTACCGTAGACAAAATCCTACTGGCGTGTGATCACAGTATAGAAGCACAAGATTGAAGATTGGACTTTTACAGAGTGAATAAATATATATATATTGCGTAAGAGCCCCATTTTGATGCACGCTTAATTCATTGACTCTGATGGCAATTGGCTAAGAGGCATCTTTGATGACTAGGGCAGTGAGCACGACCCACATGGGCCGTGAACTGTGAAGCTAATTGCTAGCTAGGCCCTCAATATTACTATCAATTATTATACTCCCACCACCCACCCAATCATGTATTAAAGTATTAAACAAACCATGGACTTTCTTTCCATTTCAATGCATTATTTACAAGCAAACCCCAATTATCAATTATATTATTATATATCATTTTGTGTTTAATCAAATGAATTATTAATGTATCCGGACAAATATTGTACATCGGACAAATATGCCCTTTGTACGTACCATGCTTAAATGCTTTTACCTCGTATAAGGTGTTAATTAATTTCACGTGAGTCACAAGAAAATTGCAGAAAACATCTACTTGCCATAGCCATAGCCATAGGCCAAAGCTAGCTTAGACCTCTAGCTACGTACCCTCCCTTCTTCTTACAGCCTACATCTTCAAAAGTTGTCTCCCTTGTCGTTGTCGGTATATAATAATACACCTTCTTTTCAGCTTATTTTGTGTCAATAGCAAGAGGGAATATATGCTAAGATTAATTGAACACGCGGTGATCGTTTATTGGTAAAGATTCTAAGATCATTTCATATCAGTTTAAGGGTTCACAATCGTTCACGTATGTACAAGCATATGTTTCATACATATCAATCAAGACAAATCTTGATGCATTAGAAAAATTTAATAGATTGCTAGTTTTTTTTTTTTGTTGGGTCATAAAGTTGTCCAGCCCAGCTAGTTTGGTGTTCAATGAATAAGTTTGTCAAAATTCTAAGTTCCTATCTACCAAGTTGTGAAAGGGTCTGAGTAAATATCCTACTCCTCCTCCTCCTCATCCTCCAAAATGAACAATTTTATATGTAGTCAACCTTTAAATTTGTATGGAAAATCACATATAAAACCTTTGATGATCATGTGCTTAGTCAAACTTTAATTTAGTTTTACAGATTAATGCATGGGTTGTTTTCCAAGAAACAAAAAAAGCATTATCATTTACCAATATGGAAAGCTAGGAGACAGCTACATATCATAAGTCCTGCTAGTTGGCTATTATTAATTCTAAAAACAATATCACCCCTCAGACGTGGTCATGAGTGACCGACCTATCATACATTCCACGCCATGACCAGACAGGATATATATATGTATCGACTGTTAATCAATTATCTCCGTACAGATTAATCAATTAATTAATTAGCATAAGTAATTTTAAGTCCAGAGTTGTAATTTTATGTTGAATGTTAGCTGTCTTCTTTTATGTGCTTTATATGCTCTCCTATTTATTCTTAAAATAATCTTTTCAAAATCATCTATTAAAAAAAAATTTATTCAAATCAAAAATCATTTGGTAATCTTACTGCTATTAAATATATAATCAATTTTAATAGCAGTAAGATACACTATTTATTTATTTGTTAATAATTAAATGACTAAATAATTTATAATTTAGTTAATTTATTACAAATCAATAAATCTTTCAAATGGTAATTTATAAAATGAAGAATTTGACCATAAAATTACATTATAAAACCAATAAGATAAAACAACTGGCATTCCTTTTCTATTATTATATCTTTCATATTACACATGAAAACAGATCGAGAGCAGAGGGCAGAAGTATTTAATGGAAACCATTCGACATTGTGGGAACCTTTTTATAAATGAATGTGCATCATTATGTGTAAGGGGCAAAAGAAACACTATAATCATTAACAATTATTATTTGCACAATTAATAAGTATTTTTTACTTGTTCATCATCATATGATTAATTAATATGGTGTGGCATCATTGGAGGGTTTGATTTAATTAATTATGATTATCACTTTCTGGGTTTGGTGGAGTCGATGGCACTTAAATTCACAAAGAATCCTATTTCATGTGAAGATTCCTGTAGTAGTGTACGTAGCAGGCTAAGGCTAAGGCTATGCTGCTAAATTGCTAATACTTTAATTAAGAAAACATTGGGATAATCAGAGAATAATCAGAGAAGAGAATACTTGATTAGTAAGGTGCTAATCACCTTCTTCCCTGGCAGTACGTCTCTTGATTACCGCGCTCTCGCTAACTTCGTAGCATCAACAAGAATATCTCGATCTACAGCTCCAGGGTGTCTGTGGCTTCTCTTGTGGCTCTGCATGTGTGTAATGGGAAGTTGTGCCCTGCTTTCCATTTTCTCTTTATTCCTTTTCTTCATTGTGCAATGGGAAATTAATTTGTTAATCAAACAATGTAACACAGCTTTTTGTCTTGAAGTGTAATAACACAAGTTAAGTCACTGTCTTTTTGGGTAACAAAATTATCACACCCTTAAATTTATGTCTGCTATGAACTTTTTTTTTTTTTGGCCACTTGTCTGCTATGAACTTTAACTACTCTTAACAAGTTACTAAAATGTGTGTTAACACATTATTTTGATGATGAAATTTGGTAATCCTAATATTTTTAATTAAAATTTCATGAAAAATAATGCTAGATTTTCCAAATTTAATTACCACATGGTATGTTGGTATATACATTTGTACATTACTAATTATAAATATACAATGATCAAAATAGATTTAAAGGAGGTGTATTCAATTGAGATTTTAAAGAAATTATGGACTATTGTTAATTTCATAGATTTTATAGATTCTTATTGAATTTTATAAAATCTATCAAAATTTAAGAGAAAAAAATTAAAATTCTCATTGCCTTTATTTTTAGTTCAAAATCCATCACAAAATAAAATCTTTTAAAATTCATGAGATATTGAATACGTCTAGATTTTTATAAAATTATTGAAATTTTGAATTGAATATACATGAATTTTTATGAAATCTTTAAAATTCTGAATTAAATACACATAAATTTTTACGGACTTTCAAATTCTTTTTAAATCCATTAAAATTACAATTGAATACACCCTCAAACAAATAAAATTTGGTAAATATAACAATACTATTCCATAAATGTGTGCAACTTTTAAGTTGTGTTAATTGGATTGGTCTTATTCAGATTTAGTTAATCTTGGAGTCATTTTATTGCACCATGAGTATGTGTGTCTTAGAACGTGTATGAGTAGAGCGGGTGCCAAATCTTGATATTAATACTTGCCGATATTGTAGTACAGAGGACCTCAATGAGGTGTACCTCGTTTTAGTCATAATGAGTTTTTATTTGCATGACTCACTCCATATTATAGTTAATAATCAGAGCCGTTTATTTATTAAGTTTTTATTCAAATATCGTTCATATCAATATTAGATAAATAAAATTTTATCTTTTTTTTTGTTGATACTAAATTTATTATTTTTGTTAATAATCATTTGGTCTAGTGAATAACACTTAATTTTCTTTTGTCGAAATAAATTATGAGTTCAAGTCTTATACGCCAGTTAATTAATAAAAAAAATCCATCAAATTTTTTTTAGTATCATCAAATCCATCAATTTATCTAATCAAAATACAATTTCTTTTTATATATGTTTCCCAATTGGTTTTATATAATTTAATACATTATATATATATTAACATATTCGATCAGGTGCGGACGTGCGAACATGCGAACGTCCACCTAACATTCGACAATGATTTTTTTAAACAGGCGAGCATTATTTTTTATACTGAATTGTGAGGGTAAATCCCGATGAGTTCATCTCATTCCCTCTTACGGTATAAAATAGACTTGATAAGGGCATTATATTAGAGTTGAACTATCGAGCCCTAGGTGAACTTTACATGATAACTCAGTATCACTTGTTGACAATACTTAGTGGAGAAAACCTTTAGAGAGGGCCGGGCTATAATGATGAAAGTTGAAAGGTACCGGGCATTAAAGTTGGAAAGTCCCATTCTTCCTTTCAGTTCCCCAGTGGAAACCGCAACCATTCTTCGAGCTGCAGCTACAGATTTTGTTTGAGTGCTGCCAACGCTCATCAACTCACACAAACAATGAAACAATGAAGCAGACAAAAACCCAACCCTCCTCCACCTCTTTAAAAACCAAAAGTGAAACCAGACCAAAATAAAAAACCCAAAAGTGAAATGGACCCTTATGAATAACAATGACCAACCCAGTGGTTCATATTGCTTTGAGAATTTAATACTAAAAAGAGAGACACTCATTAATCACTTGGAACTGTTCTCAACCTATGTAATTTCTAATTCTATGCCCCACATATCCCACAAAATCAGTTTGGACTTTGAACTGGTGAAGTGCATAGCTCCTTTAGATATTGAACCATAATGATTGCATGTGAGAAAGTTGGAGTGGGTTGACTATTAAATACTTATAATTCCATTAGAAAAAAGAAAAGCTAGCTTCAAATTCAATAAGCTAGCTAGCTTTAATAATTTGAGTTTTGTGTGGCAGAACTTTGGGATGGTGATTGTTGAGTAGAAGATACTCCAAATGATTCTCAAAGGTCTGGGATCGAGGGAAGGTCCATCCTTCACCAGTTCATGACTTCTCTTTTTTGGGTGCCTTTTCTTTTTTCCATTTCTTCGTCTTTCTTTTCAAGGTAGTGGAGTACATAATTTTATCAACTTTATGTGGGGGGTATTGCCAGCCATAATCATGTGATGAGCCAAGCAACACCACCAACAGTTGAGTAGGTCACTTACTACTCACCAGAAGTTTCTGCCATGTACACAATGAATCGGTACTGGTCTCTTTTTCTCACCAGTCCACCTAAGACATAGATAGGCATAAACCCAAAAGACATATGGTATTATTTTGGATATGAGTTGGTGGATTTGAAGTTTGTGAAAACTCCCTTTGAAGTGACCAGAGTTGAATAAAAGTCATATATGGTATTACGTATTTATAGTGTCCGAATAAAGACATATATGGTATTATGGATACATACCCAGGTGCAAAAGTGCGGAATGCTCAGCAATACGTTTATATGTTCGCTTGTCACACCTAATTGAATCTGATTATAAATATATACATTTATAGTGTCTATATTCTCTTATTATGTGACCAACCATTATATAATTATATTACTAGATTATAAACACTTTTTCATATTCAAAGTAAGAGTTGGAATCCCTTGGCCGAAAAAAAAAAAGTAGGAGTTGGAATCAAGTGGCCAAAAAACACAAGTAAGAGTTGGAATCTTGCGCTTCATTATTCTAAAATAAAAATATATAAATTAATTATTAGATTGTTCAAATCTCTTAGTTTTAATCGGCATTGCATGCTATTAGATTATTTACTTAAATTATTCTTGGTCCTTTTTCCGAATGGACACTAACAAAAACAATCCTCCTGGGATTGTTAGCATAGCCAATGCAGATATAGCTAGGGAGAGGGGAGCGCCAAATAAAAAATGGATGTGTTTTGCTGTGAAGAAAAAGCACTCAGTCTGGACTCACACCTCATCTTAATAATTATAAAAAGTCGTTGTGTAAAAATTTAAAAAGAATTAAAAAGAGAATACATCAAAAGAAGAATCAAAAAGAGCATATTTAAAAAAAAAAAAAAGAATTAAAAAGATAATATTAAAAAAAATCCAGCAGTCATGATATCACAAGGTCACTGACATGTCAAGATCTGGCCATGGCAACAAGGGCCACAAGGCCATGGTGATTGGTGACGGTCATAATCGTTGTCATCCATGGCTAGGGAAAAGAAATACGATTAGGGTACTTTTAGAATATTGAGAAGGTAAGGAATGTGGTATTTAAATAAATAAAAATATTGTGGTAAGTAGAAAAAGTAGGTGGGTGGAATGAGTATAATGGAGGTGGGAACTGAGAGTAGAAGCGCCCATACTAAAAAATTCAGCAGCAGCTCAGAATTAAAACCCCCAAAAAAAGAGAGAAAAGAGTTAGAACTCAAAAAATACCTTACAAGTTCATCACATTAACATGAGGGTACATGATTTCTGACTAGCATTAAATCATCTCAAGGACAACTAAGGAGTAGTGACTATACTATCTTGTAAATATGCTGATACAAACACAGCCAATGCACTAATAGAAAGAGCTAACAGAGGGCCAGCAGGAACCAATTTCCGAGTGGCTGCTAATCGTATACCTGGAACCATTTAATGAAAACAGGCAAAACAAAAATAAAACGCAAAGAAAAAGTTGATAGAGAGAGAGTTGAAGTTCCAGAATGATTATAAGAGGAAATTACAGATTTGGTCCACTTATTTTATACCTAGTTCAATTTTGGTCCACGATCTTTTTTAAGTTCTGTTTTGGTCCACTAATTGTTTCATTTGTTCAATAAAGGTCCAGATTTGTGACTTTAAATCTTTTGGGTTGTGTTTTCTTCAATTATAATTGAAGTATAAGTTATATTTCATCATTTTTTAGTCATAAAAACAAATTTGGAGTATTATAATCTAAGAGAATTGAGATTTGGTGAAATTTGAAAAATTGGCAGTTTTGGGTACCCTACTTTAGGGTCAATTATCTTGAGTTTTAGAACTCCAATTTGAATGATCTTTATATGGTTGTAAAGAAGAAATGCATAGCTTTAAAACAAGTATATATTTGCTGAATTTGGGTGAGATTTGATAGGGTAAAAAGCAGGCCAAATTTGAGAAAACAAATCTGGACCTTTATTGAACAAGTGAAACAATTAGTAGACCAAAACAGAACTTAAAAAAGATTGTGGACCAAAATTGAACTAGGTATAAAATAACTGGACTAAATCTGTAATTTCCTCTGATTATAAATATCAGAACATAACAGATATTTAAGTAATTATGCACACACTTGTCATTCAATACATAGATGGCATGGTAAAAATCTTAACATAAGCATAGCATATGCATACCAAATACAGAAGCGAAAAGGAATGCCGATCCAAACCCAAGGGCATCACCAATTGCTTTTGTCTCTGGTGTTTGCATCAGATAGTAAGCCTACAAGAAAACCAAACACCACAGATTAAAACGCTGACAAACCTTTTTGTGTCAGGGGACTAAACTTGTATTAAAAACTTAAACATGGAGATAAGGCTCTTAGACATTATTCAGATTAATTATTTCGCAATTTTTGCCTTACCCAAGAACAACAAAATTATAGCCATCTCTTAAAGGTAAGAAAATAATAAAGAACAGAAGCTCATTTATGTGAACAAAAATAGAACAGAATGTAGCACTACAGCACTGGATTATGTTTATTTTGATAGACAATCTTCCACAACTAGTTATAGACCATTTGTAAAATCCCTAAAATGAACACAGCTACTTTCAGGAAGCATAAACCATTTGTTGTTGGTAGTTCTAATTTTGGGATTTCCACAGTGATACCATATCTTAATTCATGGCCTAGTCTCACCTCCGCTTAGCAAATAGGGATGAAGGGTATGTTCCATCCTCAATGGATGCAATATAAAGTGTTCCTATAATTTGTGGAAAAAAAAAAAAAAAAAAAAAAGAAGAAGAAGAAGAAACTTTGCAATCAATTGAAGATAATAGAACACGTCACAGTTTTCACAAAAAACAACAAGGAATGTCATTAGAACCCAACTCTGGACTGTTAACAACAAAGCAAGCTTGCACAATTTTCAGTGAACATGCGTGTGGTTCCCTGGTATAGTATAAATATTACGTTTTAAGCAAGGAAGCATATTTGTGGAAACAAAGCTTTATTTTATACTATTTTGAGGAAGATGGAAAGAGAACATAGTCAGATGGAAACTAACTGTATTATTTGTCAATGCAGCAAACACACTGCCCTTTTTTTCAAGCGGTTCATCCTTTAAAGAAATTATGAACTCAGTGTGCTTGTCAAGTGCAACACCAGCAGAGGCATTATGGGTTGGAAGCAGGAAATGGAATGTTTTCAAATGAATCATAAATGATACAGAGCAATTAGTGCTGCGATGAAGGTTGCCATTGCTACTGCTTTCTAAAGGATGCAGCTGGGGTGGAAAGGCATAACATGGTCTTTTACTCTTAAGAAGTGGCAAAGAAATCAAATGAATTTGTGCAGGGTCTTGGAGGATGTGTACTAAAATTCTATGCAGACCAATGTGTTGAAGACTTAGCTCCAGTTAGAGCATTTCCCAGCATTGAAACATGGAGGTGTCCCAAAATCTCTTTCCAAAATTCCTAGTAGGTGAACTCGGTTTTTTATTGACCCATGAGCATGTGCAATGCAAAATGTCAATTGGCATGTCAATACAAGCTTATTGACCCCCATTTTTAAAATAAGTCAATTATTGACTTGACTTAAGCTGTTTTGTTTGCAATGGTTCAAGTCAATAGCTATATGTTTTTTAATATTTTCGTATATTCTCTTACAAATTAAAATTTTTAAGTTTATTTATTTCAAAAATTATAACATTGAAATTATCCCAATGAGATCTTTAAAATGAACTCAATATTTAATATTTTTTTAACAATTTAAATTAATACCCAAATTTAATAAAAAACCATAATTCATATAATAAATTATGAATAGCGATCGCTTGGCCACTACCGATTGCTAGGCAATCCAGCGATCGCTTGATTACCAGCTGCGTCGCGCAGGTGTTGGCCAATTAAATTTCAAAGCGCTCTGCCTTGAGTCCCACTTGTCTTGGTTCCAGGGATGTCAATTGGCAATAGCTGTGTCAATTTTTTGACTTGGCTATTGATAAGTCAGTTCAATAGTCAATTATTGACCTCCCATTGCAAGTGTTTTTTCTTCCACAATGTCAATATATTGAACTGACCTCCTATTGACCTTGCATTGCACATGCTCTTATGGGTTGGCTCTGAACCAATACAAGGTAGGATCAGGCGGTTCAGTAAAAGACTAATAGTGCCAGTGTTTGATTATGCTTTAGTAAAAGACTGGTAAGACTCAATTGTCCACATTATTGAACAATAAGCATGGTAAAAAAGACAATGTAATTACCCAAAAAAATAAATAATTCCCAGCAAGTTCAAAACTTGAAACTTCAAAGGAAACACAATTAGTGTTAGTAAGGAAAGAAAGGGTCTTACAGTGCCCATTAGAGCTGCCCCTGAAACTCCTCCGAGAAGTGACCCTTTGCTTCCTGATCTCGAAACTGTCAACAAAAGACCACCATTGATTGAAAATTAAACGCAAAAAAAAAAAAAAAAAAAAAAAGTCGGTGCTTTTCTAGCATTTGTTTTTTAATTATATATCAGAAAAGAAGAGCTTACAGGCAAAGAGACCACCGCCGAGGAGCAGGAAGCCATAGACAGCAGAGGTAGTTGGGGCCAACTCTGCCAATTGAGAATAACACAAAAAACGACGGCGTTGGCTCTTGGGTTTGGTTTTGAAGCTTGTATTGTTCATTGCCATTTTCCCATTTCCCAAAACATAGTCGTGGTGATAAGGATAAGGATTGGAAAATTCCGGAGATTTGCATCTGGGTATTCTGGGATGGTGCTCGTACGAATAGCCCCTTGCTACTGAAGCCAAGTTCAATGTGGACGATGACATCCTCCGTGAATTCTCAGTGAGTTTTCGGAGCTGTGTAGCCTGTGTTAATGGAGTTGAGGGTATTTCACTCCAGTGTGTGTAAATTGTAAGGTGGCTGAGAGAACTGAACAACTCTGCGGAACGATGGGCTTCAAGCCCGCCAATTGTACATGGGCTTGGGAGAAGCCCAATCCTTTCTCAAGCCCAGCCCCATTTTTTTTTCTTCATTTCTTTTCTTGTTGGTAGTTCTATTCACACATAATAATTCATTTCTATATCAGACTTTTAATGACAAATTTATCCAATTTAAAATTGTTATCAAGCATGATTATAATTAAAAAACAATCAAATATTTAAAATTCAATTATTGAGTAAAAGTCTTATTTTTAAATTAGGATTTGGTGTGGAAAGGAATTGTTTGTTTGTGAATTGCATCACCCTTTGTTGTTACCTAGTATGTTCCTTTCTTTCTTCCTTATTTTACTTCTAATTGGTTTATTAGCTTTTAGTTTTCTATTTTCTATCTTCACCATCCCACTCTATTCCCCTACACCCCAAATTGGGAGAACAAACTTATCTGGCACTACATTTTATAGAATGTTTTTTTCTTTTTTCTTTTTCATTAGGGAAAAGGTGATTCAAACTTGAAACTTCTACCAATAAAATGAAGAAAAATACCACTAATAACTAGTAATACATCACATTCATAAAGTGTTGAAAGACAATTACAAAATAATTACCAATAATATGGTGACAATAGGCATATAAAGCTACGACCACAACATATACACATGAACATTTAAAGAAGGAGAAAATGCCAACAAAAAAAACAAAAAACGATGATTCTAGCTACTATGTAGTTTACAGGGTATATCTTCACAAACCTTGCACAAAGCTTTTAACTCTGTTGATTTCTTTTTCTTTTAAATTGTACATGTGACCATTTGGAATATATCCAAGCCAAAAGAAAATACAATGATGACCATCATCGGTACATGTAATTTGGGCAACATAAATTTCTTTTTTTCCTAACCTTTTGTGTACAATAATCGGTACAATTTACATCAGAAGATTCAGAACCATTATTAAAACTTTTTTTTTGTTTTTGGAAAAAAAAAAACTAAAATTTGGTGAAAAATCTACAGCTGTATACAATCACTACGGTTGTTCAGACGAATCGTTGCGTGCGAGCAATTAATCGGCATCTATGACTTGTGGGGCGAGTGTCGGTCCTGGTCCTGTAAGAACGAGATAGAATTAATTTGGCTTTGAATGGTCTCCATGAGGCACGTGGCAGAAGGCCTGAGACTCGGAGACTGCCGCAGACACGTGGCAGCAACCGAAAGCACGGCCCTTGCTTCTTCCACGTCAAACCCACCCGACCCGGCCAGCCGCGGATCCACCAATTCCGCCGTCGTGTCCAGATCACTCAGCCTGGGCCCCACAACCGACGTCAGCAGCTGACCCTTTTCCGGACAGAAGGCCTCCATGCCCGTCACGAGCTCCAGGAGGAGGACGCCGAAGCTGTAGACGTCGTTTTTTTTCGAGGCGATGCCGGTTCGGATGTAGTGCGGGTCGGTGTACCCGGGCGACCCGGTCATCACCTGCTTGATCTTTAGCGACGACGAAGATGATGGGGGTTGCACCGTCGAGGAAAACCCCATTTTCGCCGATCCGAAGTCGCAGAGCTTGCAGTTGAGATTCTCGTCGAGCAATACGTTCGAGGCTTTGATGTCCATGTGAACGATTTGCAGCGCGCATTTCTCGTGCAGATATTCCATTGCCTGTGCCACCTGGAAAGCTATCGCCATTCGATTCTTCCATGGAAGCTCACTAGCTTCACCGTGAAGCTTCTCTTGCAAGTTTCCATTGGCGACGTACTCGAAAACCAGAGCACCCTCCTCTGTTATATACAAAACCCAAATCGAAAAATTCACATTTGAACTCATAATTGTTTGGAAATGGAAACAAATTACCATTACTGATAATTAACAATGAATCACTCACCTCGATCGTCACAGTAGCCAAGAAGCTTGACTATGTGGTCATGGCGGAGGTGGAGGAGAATGTCCAGTTCTTGCTTGAAAACTTGGTTGAGACGCTCACTGCCACTGTGGATCTTAATTGCTCGAAGCCCAACTGGGTATCGAGCCAAGAAGACGGTGCTGAACCCTCCAGATCCAATCACCATGGAGAAGTTGTCGGTGGACTTTTCCATCTCTTCCCAACTGAATTTCTTCACAGACTTCTCACCGTCGAAGCCCAAATCATCATCATCATCAACAGCGGTTTCAATAACAGTGCTACTGACTCGATTCTGTTTGCGTTCCAATTTGAACCCAAAGCACTTAAAAGCCATGATCAGAATCAGAAATGCAAAGAAGACAGCAGAGGATATAACCAGAGCTATGACGATTCTTGAGTCAAAGTGGGTGTGACTGGTTTTTAAAGGAGAGGTTGGTGGTGTGTTTGTGATAGAAGACGTAGTAGTAGTAGTAGAGGAGGCAGAAGAGGAAGAGACATTGGTTGGTATGGAGCGAGAAGCCTCGGAGAAAGTGATGAATTGGGAAGAGAAAGAGAGAAATAAGAGAATGGATATGGAGGTGTAATGGTCGCTACACAAGCAGACAGATTGAGACCCGTGTGAGCGTGCTGGTCTTAATAAAAGCTTCAATACTCTGCCTCTAGATTTGGCCATGGAAGCACAATCTGACAGTCTCAGATCCCGATCTACCCACAAAGGAAACAAACTACACCAGCTTGAAGCTTCCTTCTCACTATTTTTTAGAGAAAGAGAGGGACCTGAAAAAGAGAGTATTTGACTCTAGCCAATCAAATCAACGTCTTAGTGTTTTTTTAATTATTTCTTCTTAAATATTCGAAAACATATATCCCACTTCACACCAGCAATATTTCCATAATAAATATAGAAAAAATTATTAATTAATAATACAGATAGAAAAGTAGACAAATAAGAAGAGACGCTCAAAAATAATCAAAACCCAATTGTTTTCAATTTTTTTGCATTAACCGTTTGGGCACACAAGATTAGTGATGAAATTTACAAAATTAACCTAAATTGAAGTCAATTAAAGACTTTTAATTTCTTTTTAAAATTTTAAAAAATTTAACCTTTGAATAATGTTCGAACTCTCCTCAAGAAGTGCTCAAACACCCTCAAGCACTACTCAATAGGGTTCGAGTACTACTTGATGGGGTTCAAGTACTACTCGAGGGGGTTCGAGCACTTCTTAAACACAAGATTGAAATTCTAAAAATTTTTAAAAAGGGTGAAAAGCCTTTAATGACAACCAAAATGGGTTAGTTTTCTAAATTTATCGAAAAACTTGTATATAACATGTGTACATACAATTTCTCGAAAAATTTGTATGTAACAAGTGTACATATTATTTTTCTCACAATATATGATCACATAACAAACATATAAGAAGATGTTGTTAAAAAAAAAATACACTTGTTACATGTAATTTTTTTTCTTAAATACTTGATGTTAGAATTTTTTAAAAAAATTAAAAGTAAAAATATAATTGTTATTGTTATTGTGGATCAATGACATATTTGTAAGTATTTTAACAATAATAATGGTATTTGGCCAAAAAAAAAAAACAGTAATAATGGTATTCAAACGAATCAAACGCTTATTTATAATACATACTAAATTAATTTAAATATAAATAATTAGTTTATATTATAGAAAAATGTACAAGGAATATTTAAATTACTAACTATAAAATACTTTCTGGTTATTATCAAGCAATTGTTTAATATTGTGGTCCAGTCAAAATAAGGTTGCCACTTGGCAGTTCCTTATTTGCTCACTATTTTTAAGTTTTGCACTACAATGTTTTTCATTGTTTTGCGAGGACTTGGTGACCAGTAGTCAATTTTTGCACATTTGAAAGCGGTCATTCAATACTGGCATTATTGCGTTAATGATTTCATGTCAATTTTCAGATCTCTCTTCAACTTTATTAATTGCATGTACCTAAAACATGCTATTTATCAAAGATATTGCTTTATTCGACCCAAAAGAAAAAGTACAGAAATATGTAGTTTTATATTTGATTTCCCTACGGAAACTACTATTTTCAAGATGAGAAAAAATGTTATTCTTTGGTGTCAAAATTTACATTATTATTATTATTTTTCATATCTTTTTTGGTCAATTCTAACATGGACTTAATCGATTGGATTTGAATTATATGCATTGCTTATTTTTCACTTGTTTCAATTCTAGATGTATTATAAACTATTTTTTTATATAAAATTAGGATTAAATATCAAATATCAATAGTTTTTCAATAAAGCAGCAAACCACTAATTTTTTTTAGTTTAGGTATTAACCTAGAGTAAGACATTTTGGATAAGGTCACAAATCAGTTTGTTATATAGTTGTGACTGTCGAACAATCACAGTTGTGATTAAACTGTGACTGTTTCAAATTTATAAAAATTTAAAATTTTTAAGAGTTTAATACTTTTGATTTAGGCTTAGAGGATGAAGTTATTTAACTCAAAGACTAAATAGTAAAGTTTAAGCCTTGCAAATATTGAAAAAATAACAAATCAATAAAAAAGTTATGACTGTTAGACAATCACAGCTCGATATAACCATGTTTTTAAAAATTGGTACCTAAACTGAAATTTAGTACCTAAAGTAAAATGACATAAATGTTTTGGTAGTTAAAATGAAAAAACATTATAATTTGGTACCTAAAATCAACGGACCTATTTTTTTATTTATAAATTCTTAAATTTATAATATATAATTAAAATAAAAAATTACATCCTAGATATCATTGATATGAGTCTCTATTTCATCCTAGATATGTTAATTATAATAGAGAGCAGTTTTGCTCACTTCCTTTAACTCAGGTATATACTCACCTCCCATCTAAAATACTGCCACGTGTTTAAAAAACTAACCATGAGTTAACTATTGTATTTAATTATTTATGATGTTATAATGATGAGAGAGAAAAATAATTTGACAACTCCTTTCTTATTTTATCTTTATCTTTTATTACTCAACTTTTTTTTATCACCTGTTAATTTCTCTTTTCTCTTTTATTTAATTATTTCTAATAATTTTTACTTCTTTTGTTTTTTTGCTCTTCTCCAGTACGCCTCTAGTATTCAAAAAATCACATCCATTTTTTTGGGTCTTCTCATGTATACACATTTATCTATTTTTTTAATTAATTAAAAAATAAAAATATTCTAACAACACATTTGCAATTCGAACAAAAAACTCATTTGCAAAGTTTAATCTAAAATGTTGGCCAAACAAAAATCTAAAACAACTCATTTACATACATAGAAAATCCAATAAAAAAGTTACATGAGTTCAAAAAAAAAAAAAATTACGTCGTTACAACTATTCTTCTCTCTTCAAATGCTGCAACACCTTGGATTGACCTAAGAATTTGTTTGATTTGAAAAGGTCATGTATGAGACAAGAAAGAAGAATTCTTAGGCAAAAAAAAAAATGTGTTGTTGGATTATTTTTTTTAATTAATTAAAAAAGTAGATAAAAGGTGTATACATGAGAAGACCCAAAAAAATTGGATGTGGTTTTTTGGGTACTGGAGGCATACTAGAACAGAGCCAAAAAAAAAAAAGCAAAAATTATTAAATGCATGTGGTTTTTTAGATACTAGAGGCGTACTGGAGAAGAGCAAAAAAACAAAAGAAGCAAAAATTATTAGAAATAATTAAATAAAAGAGAAAATAAAAATTAATAGGTAATAAAAAAAGTGGAAAAAAGTTGAGTAATAAAAGATAAGGATAAAAGTAGAAAATAGTTGTCAAATTAGTTTTCTCTCTCATCATTATAATATCATAAATAATTAAATATAATAGATTAACTCATGGTTAATTTTTTAAACACATGACAGCATTTTAGATGGGAGGTGAGCATACACCTGAATTAAAGGAGGTGAGCAAAACTGCTCTCATTATAATAAATCAAGGTTTCATATCGAAATGAGCACCAAAATAATTATATGAAAACACTGTGTATATACTATATACAGGCTAGTGTTTCCACTAATAAGTAATAATTAATACTGTATTAGAAAAAAATAGGATTATATTTATTCTCATTAAATGCAATACGCTACCATCAAAATCACACTTATATATCACATTTGGTAAAAAGTCGCTTCCCCTTTGGATTATTATGAAGTCATCATACATTCATACATGAGATGAGCCCACACCAAATTATTATTAAGCTAGGTTGGGCAGTTGGGCTATCTTTTTAATTTTCACATTAAAAATGAGAGCCATCAAATTATAAATGATTATATATTTATATCACGTGGCTTTTAAATATCTTTCTTCAAGTCTACTCCATTCTTTTTTTTGTTTTTTTGGTGAATTACTCGATTCATTTTAGTCCTCCTCTTGGTTCTGATTTTGACCGTCATGACATGATGCATCATGCATGCCAGCAAAGTGAGCAAACATATTTTCAATAACATTTACATGTTTGCTTGTGGCACAGTACTTGTCTGTATATTAATGGAAAAATGATTTTGATAACATTTTAGAATAACACGTTTTAATAACTCCCAATGTTTGAATGTTAAAAATTTCATAAGTCACGTAGAAATTTGGGGTTGTTCTAGTTTTGGATATGAATTTTTGGGTTGTTCTATAGCTATAAGTATGGAACTGGTGCTACTTCTGACAAAACTAACAGCATGTACTATAAGTATGAGTAATGTTGTTAGGACTTTCTCAATTAATTATATGAGCTGAACTATATGAGATGTCAAAACTAAAAAAGCTTCGACAGTACTATGAAAAAATTTTATTAATAAATAAAAAAAATACATTTACTTAAAGGGGATATAGTGAGTCTTACCCTTAAAAATTCATATTTATAAAAAAATATAGACTAAAAATCAACAACAAAACAATAAAATAAGCAATGCAAATACAAGAGAAAAGAAAATGTGATTGCTCTTGCTGAGATGAAAACGTGCTTGTTGCTGGAAGTGATGGGTGAGCAGGTGATGATTTGTATTTTTTTAAATTGGGCTGGGCTGAGCTATAATAGATACATAGCTTTTTTTTTTTCTTTTAAAATTTAGGGGGTATGATCCGTCTCTATCTTCATTAACACTGCAATCGAGATTAACATATCAACTGACACTTCATATGGTCAGCCCATATAGACAGTTGGAAAAGTCCCTACAGCATTATTCATATAAGAATATGTTTTATCCTCAAATTGACGCCGAAATTCAACTATTCCTTTTTTTTTTCCTCCCCAAATTGAAAAAAGTTAAAAAACAGAAAAATCACGTTTTAATGAGACTAAGGAATCCATTGAAAACATAATGCACTCGATTTTGATGAACTTTAGTTGATGCTTAAAATAATTTGAATAATTAGTTTGGAGAATATGATCAACAAAAAGAAGTAGCTAGGGACTGTGGGGCTTCATTTGAACAATTAAGAAAGAGCATATGAATCAATATAGCAAAGCAAGGACCATTGACCCATTGTGATCATGTGGCACATCCATTGCATTTTGCAAGTAGGAATGAACTTAGAATTTGCCTCATTTCTCTATTTCATAATTTTTTTTATATGTGGCCTGCTCCTCATTGTTTGTTGGATATACAATTCTTTAAAAAATTGCCTTATCTTATATCACCCTTGCACATACCAACTCCATTTCAATTTCTTTTATTTTATGTCCATCTCTCTTTGCTAAGAAGACAAACCTCACAATTGCTTGTTTGTATAATCTGACTTTGTTTTGGATTAAATTCCATGAAGCTGCAGGCACGACATCGTTTTCATGAACCTGGCTACCAAATTCCGACATCAGTATCTTTATATGCTTGTATATATATGTGCTGTGAGCCTGTGATAGTAAAGGACCTAGAGGTTGTGTTAGCATTTAATTATTATTTTGTGTTATACATATTTTTCATCCTCTTATTCTTTATGTGTGTATTATATTTAAACTTTATGGTTTGATGATGATAACGTAACCACAAACTAAAGCAACTTCGTACCAAATTTGTAGATAGGGATTGTCTTCCATGTTTACTGGAGGAGGGGACAGGAATACTACAACTACTTTTTATACTTTTGAGCCCAACTAACACTGAATACCTGGTTTGGGCCAACCTGGTTTGATGACCCTAACGGGCCAAGATTGACCGAGACCAAGTAATGTTTGGGGCTCAAAAATCTGCGGGTGACCCGACCTGATTCATTTACATGCCTATAGGCTATACTGCACTAGCTGATTGACAATGGCATTCATATTGTATTATCTAAACCAAAACTGTTAAGTGAGTAGTGAGCAGGGACGGATCCAGGATCCCCAACCTGGGGGGTCATGGTTAGGTAGAACTTGGCGCCGCGAAGCGGCGGCAAAATTTTTTAGGGACCGGACAGGTGACCGGCTCCGGTGGTAGGGGCTGGGTGAATACTTATGAGAAACAAAGCAACTGGGGAGGTTATTGCTGAAGGTCGACATTCATTGTTTGGTAGACATGCTAGCAAACTGTGAGTCCGTTTTTTGGTTACAAAACGCTGCTGAGTCCTTTTCACTTTACTTTGTAAATATATATATGGACCCATAAGCAAGGGAATGCACGTGAAGATGGAGACCCCAAGAAAGCAGCCACGTCATAGAAAGTGCACGTGGGTACAGCTTGCAGGCATCACTCCTCTGCAGTCTGCACTCCTCTGCATCAGGTTCACTTGGTAGAGGAAAACAGAACCCAAGGCCAAGAAGAAGCAGAAAATGAAGCTATTGCCATAAGATCTGTAAACAAGCTTTTCTTTGGGGGGTCGTCGTTCAGCCTGGGGGGTCGTCGTTCTTCTCTTTGGGGGGTCGCCCGTGTCGCCGTCCAGATGTCGCAGCCTTCTTGCTCCGCCGTCCGGGGGGTCGCACGACCCCCCAACCTTGTATGTGCGTCCGTCCCTGGTAGTGAGTACTTACGAAACTATTTTTTAATATGGTGAATTTACACAACTGTTAGTTTAACATGCATTGTGACGTACGTGCAAGATTGAGTTTAACATGCATTGTGTCACATGAAACTCATAAATTTGTTTTCTCTTTGATTTATATCTATCAATTGGCTCAATGTATGGCTATCTTATGTGTTGGCCGAGGACAATAGCTTCCCCCTACACACCCGGGTTCGAATCCTCCCCCCTCCCCTGTATTAAAAAAAAAAAAAAAACTAACATGTATCACAAAAGTGTGGAAATGTGAATTTTTTATATTTTTTTTTATCCATTTTGATCTCATATCAATGTGTTAATTATTTTTAAAGCTTAAAGATTAAATTTTAACACTCAAATTTTAAGATAGCACAAAATGCATTGAGACTTACATGAATGGATCTCTTATTAAGGATGCATTTTTATTTCCAAATTTTCAAGCGTAAAATGAAGACAGCCTAAATTGACTGTCTTCTATTCTATGTTATATTTGGATATATTGCAGCTTTAATTTTGTAAATAAAACTTCTTTAATAATAATAAAAAAAAAGTATGAACAGATCTCAATATTGTAAAATTTTAAAAAATGTAATTATATCAAAAGTTTAAAACATGCCACATAAGTTGTAAAAAGAGAAAATCCATAAATGTTATTGACTGTATTGGTAATTTCTCTAACTCAAACTCTTAACAATACTATTTTCGAACCCGCTGATAAAATTCAAATTCGGATTAGATTTGATCATTTCGAACCTAAGTTTCAATATTTTTTTTGGGATCTACATTGAGCCGAAATAAACGGTTGACTCATCGTCGACTGCTGTTTTCGGCGCCTGCGGGAATCATTCCCGGTTGAAATGCTTTATTTACGTGGCATGTTGAGGGTTTAGCAGAGGTTTTGCCGCTACCACACACCGCACACGTGGCGCGATTCATCCCAGTGTACGGCCACGATTTTCAGCCTTTTACAATTTTCCTTTCCCCAATTGTCAATCCATCATCGCATCCTGCGCCACGCGCCACACAACCGCGCCAACGTCCCTTTACCTAACGCACGCGTGCATTGGTTATAGACTTATAGTTATATTGTATCAGAGTCTCTCTCTCACTCTCACTCTCACTCTCGGAGCTCCAAAATTTTTTAAAAACGAAACAACAAATGAATACAAACAGACTCAGTACCCAGAGTGAGTCAGTTCGTCAGTCAGTTACACACTCAAAACGGTGCGTTTGGTAGTCCCAAATCCAAAATGGTCCGTATCATAATCCCCATGTAATACTCAACCTGTCTTGAATCTTGATTTGTTTGGATTCTTTGGGGTTTCGATTTTTCGGTGGCGACCGGTGGATAGAAATGAATGTTGGGGGTGATGATGATCAAAGACCACGACAACAACCCATCACCCAGAATCCGACGGTGGCGGCAGAGCCACGTGGCCACAGCTGCAATCGCCGTCGCCGCACTCTTAATCTCCAGCGTCGCTTGGCTCTCTCTCGTTTTCTCCGGCACCCCCCAGTCTCTATCTGTCCCCCACTGGAACAAACCACACCCTCAGTCCCTGACTCGGTACCGGACTCAGTCCCACAATCGCAGCCTTTCGGTTTCCCAAAGCGAAGAATGGAAAAACTCGGAGCTGTCCTTAACCGACGTCGTTTTCGGCATTGCCGGGTCGGCCCAACTCTGGAAGCGTCGCAAGGAGTACGTCAAACTCTGGTGGCGTCCAAATGACATGCGCGGCCACGTTTGGTTGGAAGAGAAGGTTCCGGAAGAAGACGGCGATTCGGCCTTGCCGCCGATCATGGTCTCCGAGGACACGTCTCGGTTCCGGTACACCAACCCGACGGGTCACCCGTCAGGGCTCCGCATCTCCCGCATAGTCTCCGAGTGCTTCCGCCTCCGCTTGCCACGCGTCCGCTGGTTCGTCCTTGCCGATGACGACACCATCATCAATGCCGAGAACCTCGTGGCGGTGCTCGGCAAGTACGACCCTACGGAGATGGTCTACGTGGGAAGCCCCTCCGAGAGCCACTCGGCCAACACGTACTTCAGTCACTCCATGGCTTTCGGTGGTGGGGGTATCGCTATCAGCCACCCTCTCGCCGAAGCCCTCTCTGAAATGCAAGACGAGTGCCTTGACAGGTACCCAAAGCTCTATGGAAGCGATGATCGACTCCATGCCTGCATTACTGAACTTGGTGTCCCTCTAACCAGAGAGCCTGGCTTCCACCAGGTAACATCTATCTTGAAGAGCATTGCTTAATTGGTTAAATGGGTTTGTTCTGGTGTATGATATTAGGTGTGGATATGCATATTTCTATATATTTTGTAGAGCATTGCTTAATTGGTCAAATGGGTTTGCTCTGGTAGTATTATATTAGGGGTACATATGCATATTTCTATCTGTTTTGTAGAGCATTGCTTAATTGGTCAAATGGGTTTGTTCTGGTAGTGTGATATTAGGGGTACATATACATACATCTATCTAAATTTGTAGAGCATTGCCTAATTAGTCAAATGGGTTTGTTCTGTTAGTGTGATTAATTAGGCATACATGTGCATATTTCTGTCTATTTTGTAGAGCATTGTTTTATTGGTTGAAATGGGTTTGTTCTGGTAGTGTGATATTAGGGGAAACGCGCATGGTCTTCTGTCTTCTCATCCAATAGCACCATTTGTGTCCATTCACCATGTTGAAGCTGTTGACCCTTTGTATCCTGGTTCCACCTCTCTACAAAGTTTGAAGCTCTTTACACAGGCTATGAGACTCCAACCCACCAGCTTTTTGCAGCGGTCCATTTGTTATGATCGTCGACGCCGTCTTACATTTGCAGTCTCGCTTGGTTATGTGGTGCAAGTGTTTCCACATATTGTGCTCCCTCGTGACCTTGAGCGCTCAGAGCAGACTTACTCTGCTTGGAATGGGATAAGTGACAGGAATGAATTTGATTTCGATACCAAGGACCCTTATAGATCTGTTTGTAAGAAGCCTATCCTCTTCTTCTTGAAGGATGTTAGGACCCAGGGTAATGCTACATTGGGCTCATATATGCGGACTAGAGCGAAAGATGAGTTCAAGAGAAAAGTTTTCTGCTTTCCCCGATCCCGGCATTTGTGCAATCTGCGAAAAATTCAGGTGTTGGGCTATCCACTCACCAAGAAATGGCATTTGGTGTGTTTCCTCACTCAGCTGTTTTTTTATTTTTCATGTGCACACTGTTGGCTTGTCTGTCTGTCCTAGTTTTAGTGATATCTTGAATGCCTTTCTCACAGGTACCACGCCGGCTATGTTGCAAACTGAACCAAACAAGTGAGGAAGTCCTTAGATTGACAGTGGGACAGTGCGCTCTGGGAGCCCGGTTCTATACTGAGCCTAAATGACTATTTGGTGGATGGTGGAGCTTGGTATACTCTCAATCAATTTGGATTTTGGACATGATCATCACTTGCTGCTATCTGTTCGGCTGACGTCTGGCAAATTCTGAAAACATGTGCTTGCAGATATGAGAGTGCTTCATTGAACCCAAAAAAGTTGAAGACAAGTATTCGGCTTGGTGATTACATTCTTTGCCTTCGATTTTGTTCAGAAGGTATCTAATCATAAATTGAGATATAACATCTTCTACTTGCTGATTAAGTGAGACAAAGTGGTAGCTTTTAACAAATGAGATATGCAAACTAGTGATAATTTTATTGAACCTTTGGTGTTGAGCTTCTGTTTCTCTTTATTCCTTTTGTTCTTTGGTCGTGGTGTAGCTACATTTACTCAAGAGAACTTTCAATTTATGGCCCAATGGTTGAAATGATTTGAGCAAATTAGAAAGGCTGTGGGCAGATCATCATCTAAAGTAAGAATGCTAAGAATTCTTACATATAGTACATATCTTGTTATGCCCATGGAGCTGCTTGAGTCAAGAAAATGAGCATTGTTTACAAGTAAAACCTGCTTCTTAAAAAATGATTTAATAATTGAATTTGGGATGTGCATAAATTGATGGCGATATAATTGCTGACTTATGTTTGTTTGTTGGTTCAACGAGACTTATGACAAATTAAACATGAATTTGAGGTCTTGATACAGGCCCTTAGGTTAGAGAATAGGACTTCCTTGTGGATAAACCTGAGACTTGTAAATATTGAGGAACTTAAGGTTGAAGAGTGAGAGAGTGGCAGGTTTGAAGGTGATGTACTGATATAGTTCTTATGATGTCAACATAGTTTCAGGCTTTCAGCCACTTGATGTTGGCTGTATAATTCATTTTGCCAATTAGCTACATTATAGATATAGCCACTTGATATTGCCTGATTTTAAAGAAAAGCCCATCTAGAGAATAAACTCAATTACGTGCAAGTAAACTTCTTTGGTCCTTAATGGACTTGTCTTTGTTCCCCTTATTATGTGAAAATATGGTTTCCTTTGCTTGTTTCCAAAGTTTGTCAAGTATGGGAGCTCTTTTAGTTGAAATGACACTGAAAGAGCTACATGTTTTTCGCCCACCAATATAATCCTTTTTTTTTTTTTTTTGTTAACATTAGAGAATTTAAACTTAATACACCTCTATTGAACTTTCTATCTGTTTAGTATTTGTCTACTAGTTATTAGAAGCGCATAAAGCATTCACTATGAAGTTCAAGTCTAGCCTTAATTAATAAACATCCATTTTAGTTAACATATGCATTGTATTTGCCAAAATATATCATAATTTTCTGAATAATTTAGGTGAGCTTATATACTATAATCTTAATGAGTTTGAAGCTGAAGGATGTCCCCTCCTACTGAAGATATTGATGACTTTTGGTCTTTCTGTTGATTTAATGTATTTGGTAGGGATTATCTGTATTTAGTTGGTGATGATGCCATGGATAGGACTTCATGGCTATAAGAGCAGAGTGGAAATTGCATGTTGATGAACCGACTATTCTTATACATGCTTATGAAGTATGGCAATTTTACAAAGTTGGTGATAACGTTGAAGTCTACTAGCATGAACGGATTGTTTCCATGGGAAAAAAAATGTTTCTAGCATTTTCAAATACGGACCCTTTTTGTCTTTTTTGAAGCTTGTGAAAACGAAATGTTTTTGAAAATGTTGCTTGACTAATATGCTATACTGTTGGAGAGATGGTAAGGTTGTACCAAGTGTTTTTAATTATTTTTTTTAAAGAGAGGAGAGGAGACTCGAACTCAGAACTTCAACCTCACCAATTGGAATGGTAAGACTGAAGTGGTTAAAGCAAACATTTTATGCACATTGTAGCTTATATAGCAATGCTTATGTGTTCAAAAGCCACTAGAGAACTGTAGAGAAAGAATATATAATGTGTGTACATATATCATTGAAAAGCAATTGGTATAGACTATAGTCCTTCTCCTTCAACCAAGTACTCGGACCACACTTGATGACCAAAAAAGAAAAGAAAAGCAATTTGTATAAATCGTTGTGGTTTCGTTTTTAGATTGTGGAACCGTTATAAGGTTTTGTTGACTTTTTACCAGTTTGGACGGTGGACTGCCTTTTTAGGTCCAATAGTTTGAGCATTTTAGATTTGAGGACCAGGACATGAGGGTAGACTTTTTCTTGGACTGGGCTTGGTATGGGAGTTGTCAAAATTTATGTGTCGCCTGAAGCTCTATTTAATTTTGAATCAAGGCCCTCATGTCCATGACCAGGACTTAAGGACGATAGAGTATATTTAAGCATTTGACACATTCATTTTTTTTTTATTTTTTTTAAACTTCAAAAAGTTAAAACAAAAAAACAAAAAGAAAAGAAATCACCACCTCCCATCCTGTGGATATGGATGGTAGGAATTCCCTAGCTGTACCTTAGGGTGGAAGCCAAAAAGTCTTTTTGGTGGGATTAGGAATCCAAATATCTTAATAATGAGCTTAAATAGTAATTTATTGAGCTAGTTAATCTAGTTTAGAGAGGTCTCAAATTCAAATTTTCTCACCCCCATATAAAAAAAGAGAGTAATTTACTGGGTTTAAATAGAGTCCTTTTTTTTTTTTTTTTTAAAAATTCTCTTATGATCATGTATAGGAATGGAAGGAAATAAATTGGAAAAGATTGTTATATGTATTTTGTTTGATCTAATAATAATGCAAACATAACACTATAGTGTATTAGTGTGTGTGTGACAGTTTGAGGGTAGGTCGGTGTAAAAACAAGAAAGAAGAGATAGGAGAGCATGTTAGGGGCCAGCTCAGAGGTGAGAAGTAGTAGACGAGTAGTGGTATTAATTAATAAAAAAGGAAAAGAAAAACAAAAATGAGAAGTGGTTAAAAATGAGAAAGGTAAGATAGGAGAAGCAAGTGGCATGTGGAGTGATCGGGGGGGGAGGGTAGATGCCAGGCAGTTAGGGGTTTCTGAAATCCGGGAGAAACGCCACGCACGTTCTCTCTCTCTCTCTTTTCATGGAGTATGGGTCCCCTTTCTACAGCTGTGCCAATCTGTTCTTGTCTGCCCCTCCTCAACCTCCTTAATGCTAATGCGCCTCCTCTCTCTCTCTCTCTCTCTCTTCCTTTTCCCAAACTCTTATCCCCTTAGATTCATTCACTTTTACTCTTACCCACCCATCCTATCCTTGTCTACTTTCTATATTTCCCTCTATTCTTCCTTGTTCAGTTAATTTTTTATTTTTCCTATTTCAGTAAATTATATATTTCATATTTTCATTTCATTCACCGACAGTTAATTCAATGAAGGTCATGGATTTGGTTTCTACTTTTTTTTTTTTTTTTTTTCATTTTACTTTTTTAATCATAATCATGTAATATAAATCCAACACTAATACATTTATACATAATTTTACCTCAACAGTTGTTTAAATTTATTGTGTTATAATATGTTAGACTAATCTTAACCTCTTATTTTCGACCCTAAGGCCCTTATTTGTGATAGAATATATTAAAAAGAGTCATATTTTCTAATCATATTAGCTAACATATCAATTGCATGGTTAGCATTAGTCTTTGGTGATTCTAAGGGGTGAAACGAATTAAACAACATTTTACCAAGTGCTAGCTGCCTCCTTTTATTGCATGGGCATATGCATCCATGTTAGAATCCGGTGGCCTAATAAAATTTTCATTTGAGCAACAGATCGAAGATGGTTGTCATGTGATGGCAGCCAAGTTCCCTTCCTACTCATCATGAAGAAAAAAAGAAAAGAAAAAAAAAAAAGTTCCCTTCTAACTTGTGCCATTATATTATATTTTTACTAATTAATTAAAAAGAATCACACACAACGAAGCAAAAACTTGTCGGACAACTAATACCAGAATCAGATTGCTTAGGCTTAGTAAGTTCATTCCATGTGTATATATATTCTGTTCCTTGATTAATGATTCTATATATATAGCTCACCACATTAAGAATAGTCTTAATTAATTATTTGTTTCAAAACTCTCCAGCTAGCCAGCTCCTCAAATGTAATTAATACCTTTAATTCGTTTTAACATATAATTAGTACATTAGCTTAATTAATACATGCATGCATGCATGCATACACATATATTACACAAACGTATGATTGCCACAATGATCGATATAGATACATTTGGTTTGCTCAGCATCATCATGATGAGGTTGAGATCAGTACTGTATTTAATGTGTCCCACAATGTGTTAATGCGATTAAAAGTTGGAATGGTTACCATTTGATCATGAGGTTTGTTTGTGTGAATCAAACATGCAAGTTTAAAATGGAAAAAATGATCGAGTTGCACACAGGAGTTGTTCGCTGTCATTAAGTGTTAATTTTGAGCATATAATTATCTATTAATTGCTGCTGGCATTATTGTTGTAAAATAGGCTCTCTCTCTCTCTCTCTCTCTCTCTCTCTCTCTCTCTCTCTCTCTCTCTCTCTCTCTCTCTCTCTCTCTCTCTCTCTCTCATATATATAAATATATATGAATGATGAATTCCATATACATATTGATGAACCTGAGAACCTCCCTAGAGCTCCAATCACATGGGACTTATTAAGCATGTCAGATGGAGATGGGACCGACCAACTTTGTTTAAACTAAAGTCGTATCTGACAACATCACAACCAGTCCCTCCTCCCTCCAGGTTAATTCAAAGTTTCCATGTGGGATTAAAATTTAATTCCCTCTTTCCATCATATCATTACTCAATAGTCACTTTATTAATTAACAATAAATATACAATTTTGTATGAGGTTTGAGATTTGAGGATAGAGAAAGAGGAGCGTGTAGACTGTGTAGTATAATTTAATTGCTAGCGATTAAAGCCGCAGCAGATCTTAGCAGCCAGAGAGAGTGTGGTTGGGTTCAATTTTAACCATGGTTAAGTCTCAAGTGTACATATTCTTATTCCTGTGCTAGTAGGTATGCCCAGGTTTTCGAGTTTGTTCCAGCTCATAAATTTGTATAAAGGATGTCAATTTGGATGTAAAAAAAAAAAGATTCTTCTACGACTCTCTTAGGTTGGAACAATTTTGACAAATAATCCATCTGATTACGTAATCAGTTATTGTCAAAAGAACTTATATATATCCATTGCAGAAAATTTTATAATAGAAATTTACATGCTAAATAATTACTTTTTAACTTTTAAAATTGACAAATTTAATTATTAACAATAGAGTTTAAATTTATAAGTCGTGATCATAAACATATAAATTTCTACTTTAGATGAATATCTTGTTGCAACAAGAATTTATTTGTGTGAGTTGGTTGTAAAGAGTGTGAGGAGTTGAGGGGAGGGGGGCAAAATTTGGTGCTGGCCAGTTATGGTAAAGTGAAAGCAAAGTCCAATTGGACAAGGGCACACCCACAAGAGAGGGATTGTAGGGTCAATTCAAAGAGACATTATTGGAATGGCAAAGAAAGATGGCCCTGGATTTTTATTCCTAAAGATGGATGTGAGGGTTGGGAATAGCTATGCCGGCCTCTTGCTAGCTCTTCCTTTCAGTTGATTTTGAGTTTTGTACTGTATTATATTATGTATTGTTTTTATTTTATATACGAGAAACTTTATATCAAATAATTATTGTATGACATATAATTATTTTTTGTCTTTTTGATATTGATATATTCACCTTCTAATTATTATTAGGATGTGATTTTCGCTATCCACTATTAGGTCACTACTAGGGTTCAACAATAAGAAAAAATAGAATTTAGTTTGAGCATTCAAATGCATGCCTAATGAATGCTATCTAAGCGTTCAAACACTCGATAAACTGTATTTTTATAATTTTGACAAAAAAAAATTGGATGTCATTTACTAAATTAAATGGCGATTAGCTAGTATGTTGACTATTGATCGAATAGCTTAAAATTTTTTGATGCCTTCATTAGCTAAATATTCTATCCATTATTACTATTAGATGTGAGTATATGTTATACAATGAATGTAAAAAAAATCGGACTCAATTTTATAAATCTAGATGCTCAACTTGTTTTTTTTGGCAGCTGTAGATTTGTAGGCTTGAAAAATGAAAGGAAAAAAAGAGTAAAATATAGAGGTAAATGGTATTGACAATTATTAGCAGCAAAGTGAGAGCCGCTGACAACACAGCATCTCATATGGTTTTATCTCTCCTTTTCTCTCTCACTTAATCATCATCATCACCCTCATAATCGTCATCTCTCCATTCATTCATTTCTTTCTCTCTCTTCATTTATCTCTCGCCCCCCACAGGCCATCCACTCTTTCTGTCTTTCCTTTCTCTCCTCTGTCATTTTTGCAGAGCGAGCCCGCAGTGCAGTTGATGGGGATGATGATGATGATGATGATGGTGATTCTCATGCCCTTCTCCTCATGCTCATCACCACCACCACAACCTCTTCCTTTACTGCTTTCATCTTTTCCCTAATTGTTTATTCGTTGGTTTGTTTATTTTTGGGTTTGTTTAAGCAACCCACAAAGGAATAAAAATCAAATCTGAAAGAGATAGAGAGAGTAGTAGTGGCAGTACTACGGAGACGGTGAAAGTCCAGAGCCAAAGCCAGAGCCAGCACTAACTCATAGGAATTCACTTTCTGCCTCCTATCTTTCATCTTTCCAGTTGTCTAATCCTCCCCTTTTTCTCCCTTCTTATCTTTCACCAACCTTCCCCTTTGTACCCACTTCAATTTTTCCCATTACCCACCTCCCTCTCTCTCTCTCTCTCTTCACCGCTTAGTGAGAGAGAGTGAGAACAATTAAGCAACTGCAACAAGAACAAGAAGAAGAAGAAGAGATCCACCGCTTAATTAATGTACCGCTATACCGGCTGCGGAGCTAGAATTCATTGGGATTAATACGAATTAGGCACAAAGTGGAGGATTATGCAGCAACCAGGAGGAGGAGGAGGAGCTACCCAATCCCAATCCCATTACGTGTCAGCTGAAGAGATGAGCACTCCTGCTGCTCCTTCCATGGCTGGAGAAGCAGCAGCAGCAGACCCAGCTCAGTTCGTGGAAGCGGCCTCGCCTATCAGCAGCAGGCCGCCTGCATCCACCGCCATCAATTTGGACGAGCTCATGACTCTCTCCGGCGCAGCTGCTGCCGAAGATGCAGCGGATCGAGGCGGCGGAGGAGGAGACGGTGGGGGCGGTTCCGGAGGGAACCGATGGCCGCGCCAGGAGACTTTAGCGCTTCTCAAGATTAGGTCTGAGATGGATGCGGCGTTCCGTGACGCCACCCTCAAAGGTCCCTTATGGGAAGATGTCTCCAGGTATATATTCCCAATACGAATTTTATTCTTTTTTTTTTTTTTTTCTTTTCTTTTCAAAACCAAATCAAATTCCAAATTACAAAAATTTAATTCGTTTCTTCTTTTGGGTATCAAAATTCATTCATTTTCTTTCCCATTCGGCATTCCCAATACTGAATCACTGATTATAGTTAGATGGGTTTTTTCGCAAAATTCCTCTTGAGAAAATGAATCATTCTGCTATTTCTGCATACATACAATTCACACACACACAGAGAGCCAGCCAGAGAGGCAGAAAGAGCCGCACATGGGACATGGCCTCCTATCTCTTTCCATCACGATTCACGAGTTGGGCATCTTTCCTTTCTTTTCCTTCTTGGAATATAGAGCGGGGCTCAGATCCACTGCATGACTTGTAGCCAATCCCCCTTTTTTGTCTCCTCTTTAAAAATAATTTTTTATTTTATGCAAATTTGAAAATCCCGATAAGATTTCCTTTTCTTACCCTTAAAATAAATCATTTAATTTTTAATGGGGAGAGAAATAGACCAAGTGAGGGACCGTGGGAGCCTGGGAGGTTCTTTCTTCTTTGTCTTCTTTTCCCCCCTCTCAAGTCATTGTTGGGAAGATGACGGTTTGTTTATTTTAATGGATATTAATGCTTCTTTTTATTGTACAAAATAATAAATATATATTTATATGCAAGTGAGTGAGTGCATGGTTGCGTACATTTTTAGGAAATTGGCGGAGTTGGGATACAAAAGAAATGCCAAGAAATGCAAAGAGAAATTCGAGAACGTGCACAAGTACTACAAGAGAACTAAAGAAGGCCGCGCGGGTCGTCAAGACGGCAAGAGCTACAAGTTTTTCACCGAGCTGGAGGCTCTCCACGGCACCACTGCCAACGTGTCGGCTTCTCCACCGGTCCACCACGCCACCCACACCGCCGCCAACCCGGTTTCCGTTGGATTTGGGTCCATTAGCAACCCGATGCCCATTTCATCGTTCCGAATGTCTCCTACAATTCCGGCAATCCCATCATCTCAACCTGCTACTATGGGAATGTTCGCTACAGATTTCGGTACTTCAACTGTAGCTGCAACTGCAACTGCACCGGCTACTGCATCAACCGCCGCCCCAATGGGCATAAGCTTCTCATCGAATAGCACATCATCTTCGCCGGGCTCTGACGATGACGACGATTTGGAAGGAGAGCCATCGAACACCGGGGTTAGCCGGAAACGCAAGAGGGGAGGGAGCAGTAGCACAAGAAAGATGATGGAGTTTTTTGAGATTCTAATGAAGCAGGTGATGCAGAAGCAAGAGGCCATGCAGCAGAGGTTTCTGGAGGTGATAGAGAAGAGAGAGCAGGACAGGACGATAAGGGAAGAGGCTTGGAAGCGCCAGGAGATGGCCAGGCTCACCCGTGAGCACGACCTCATGACTCAGGAACGAGCCATCTCTGCTTCTAGAGATGCTGCCATTATTGCCTTTCTACAGAAAATTACTGGCCAGACAATTCATTTACCTCCTCCTGTCAACGTTCACGCAGCCCCACCGCCACCTGTGCCGCCATCCGTGTCTGTCGCCACGCCGCTGCAGCCACCTCCGCCGCCACATCATCAACAGCAAATACATCAACAAGTACAACAGCAGCAGCAGCAACAACAACAAGTACCACCTCATCATCAGCAGTCTCAAAGTGCTCAAGGACTCACAAGGCATCATCAGCAAGCATCGAATATTTCTACCGAGGTAGTCATGGCTATCCCGGAACAGCAGCTCCCGCCACAGGAGATCCATGCTAGTGGAGGAGGGAGCTTCGAACCAACCTCCTCCTCCTCATCTTCAAGATGGCCAAAGGCAGAAGTTCTGGCGCTCATAAAATTGAGGAGTGGGCTCGAGTCGCGGTATCAAGAGGCAGGGCCAAAGGGTCCACTTTGGGAAGAAATCTCCGCCGGTATGCAGCGGATGGGGTACAAGAGGAGTTCCAAGAGATGCAAGGAGAAATGGGAGAACATCAACAAGTACTTCAAGAAGGTGAAGGAAAGCAACAAGCAACGCCCAGAAGATGCAAAAACGTGTCCCTACTTTCACGAACTTGATGCACTTTACCGGAAAAGGATACTTGGCGGTGGCGGTGGCGGTGGTAGCAGCAGCTCATTGGGTAACCAGAATAGGAGTCAGCAGGAGAACCCCAAATTGGATTCAGCTACAAAGCCCCCAGATAGGAGTACTACTACTACTACTCAGGTCCAACCAAGCCATGTGGCTGCACCACAAACACAACAACAGACAGTAGCCACTGAATCAGAGAACAAGAATGGAGATCATAGCACAAATGCGGAAGCAAGCAACACAGGTTTGCCAGCAAGCCTCTTTGGAGAGGGAGCGGAAGAGGCGGCCAAGAAGGTAATTAAAGCTATTCCATACATAAATAACTTAGTATATATAATATATGGTGCTTAATTATGTCCAAAAATCGGTTGTTTGCTTTTATGCAATGAGCATTGGATACTATGCTGATTATTGTGTTTTGGCTATTGTTGAAGCCAGAAGACATT
>NC_141374.1:13603324-13803378 GCF_963921425.1 Dryas octopetala | reverse complement strand
ATCCTCATAACACTAGTTCGATCTCATTCCAATTTTTTTTTTTTTGTTTTTCTTAAATATTTTTCATTAATTCGATCTCTCCTTTGATCATCATCATCACCATCATCTTCTTCTGATTTTTGTTGTTCTCTAGCTTGGTCGCCATCTTCTTCTTCTTCTTCTTCTTCTACTTCTTGTTGGGTAGAATGTATAGCTTTTCTAAGATGAATTAATATCTTGGATTGGCAGTATCATCATCATCGTTACATCATGTCACTGTACTACTTGTATCATCAGTTTTTCCAATTTATTGATTTATTGGCGAATAAAGAAACCGTTTCAAGGAAAAAACGGGAAGGGACTGGATTAAGACAGAGAGGGGAATAATAAGCTTGCTCTGAAAGTAGCTAGCAAACAGTACTATCTTCATATCATAATTGTCGTTATTGAGATCATACAGAAGAAAAACAAAACAAGCCTGCATGGAAAGAAAAGAGAAGTGGACAGTTTCATCAGAAGCAGAAGCAGAAGCAGATGAATTCAGTATTCTTTTTACTTTTTTTTTTTTTTCATTTTGTTTCTTGTTATAATTAAGCTTTGAGTTCTTTGTAACTTGCTTGGTTTGAATGCAATGAACAAACTGAGCTCTCTAGAATTCATCTTCACTATTCAAATTGTGCAATTAATAACCCTTTATATCATTTTTCTATGTTTGTAATGTTTTATAAACAGAAAATTTCACTATGCACACAAAAACACTTATGGTTTACAAATGCAGTTACACCCTTAAATTTTGATGGATTAACGTTTTAATTATTTCTGTCGGTTAAATTTGTTTGTACATGAAAACAAAAACTAAACGATAATTGATGAATAGTAGTCAGACAAATGGGCATAGCTAGTGATGCCAGCTAATGTGAGGTTTTCACATTACTATCAGACTTTTAAGAAATGGAGGGGGGGGGGGGGGGGGGGCGAACATGGTGGCATGGTGTGGTGGTGCTGGTGTTGGCCATTTGGCTGCGCGCCACGTCATCATCTGTATATATTAAATTCTCAAGGGTTGACCTTTTTATCTTATACTATTACTTACCCTGTTATTAATTTAGAAAGGGATTGCGTTTAAGATATATTAATCTTTGGTTTGCTTCTTGTTATCTCAAGCACTCCAGCGACTTTCTAAGTCTCAAAATTAAGTTTTCAAGCCACATGTTTTTGTTAGGAAACCCTCATAGTTTAGGACTTTAGTTTTTTGTCGTTGTGGTTAATGTTAGTCTTGTATATATATGTACTCTTCTCACATAATAAAATCAAGTTTAACCTTTCTACAGTTTTCACCATTTGTTCAGACTTTGAGACCATTTTAATCATCTTTCTCTTCTTTAATTTGTTAAACAAATTCCATCTCAGTAATCCTAAATATTCAAAATGCATAAAATCTCATGAATCATTGAATTTATTAATTTTTTTAATTGCATTTTACAAAGTATAGATATTAACTATTAATCTGTACTAGCTAGCTAGTTTTTTTATTTCTTAATATTTTAGTTCAAATTTTGGGAGAGCTAAACTGGATTAATCAAACCTTGGTGGTTAGGAAACCACCCATCAACATGCATGTACTAGTCAACATTAATTTAGTGATGATCATGTCTCTCTCTCTAGTGGAAATTAAAGTTTGATCACACTCTCAAAGCTGGAACTCAACATCATAAATAAAAGAAAATTACATGGTGGTTGATGCATGTCAAATTTTGGTTCGATCTTTAGTACTGTCCCTAGCAACTAATTATTGTTCGACTAAAAATTTAAAGTGACACCGGTGTAGTACCAATCAAATGAGTATGACTAAACAAAATTTGGTACCTTGCCCAACCAATACATGTTCGATCATGTTGTACTTGTAGTATTTTCTTTTTTATTTATATATATCCCACATGCAAACATATTTTTCTTCTTTATTCCACACTCATTCTAATCTTGATTATTCCATGTCTTTATAAGCCTCCGAATTCCATCATGTACTACTGCTATGCATATTGCCATATATTTCACTTTTAAGTGCTGTGTAATAATGAGTTCGAAACTATATAATACAAATAAAGAAGTTCACTAAATAAATACAGCACATGGGGCAAGAGTGGCTTGGTTGGTGTTGGTGAAGGTATTTACACATAATTAATGAAAGTCCCCAGCCTGTACTCTTTTCTTTTTCCTATATCTATATATTCTTTCTTTACCACTATTTTTTTTTTTAAATTTCCCTTTACCTCACTCGCACTTTTACTTTTACATAATTGCAATTCAAATTATTTATAAATATACACATGAATGATAAAAGAAAAATTAAAATGACCCAACACTGTATTAGCTGAAACTTGAAAGCCAGGTAATACTAACACATGAATGTAATTAATTAATATTTATTGTGATCAAATGGTACGTTAATTAATATAAAACTTTTGAAATTTGTTTATATAAGTTTCAATCGAGATGTACACCCTATGAAAGGCTGTGCGAATACGATGAGATTCCTTCCTTTTAAATATCACGTGTGCTGTCTACTGTCAAGTTGTTTTAGTACGTGGCTGAAAACCAAAGCATATAGGTTATAGTATTAGTATCACTTCACTTTCTTCTTTCAGCAAACTCACCACCGTCACTAAAAATGAATTGTAATCTTTTTTTGATTTTTCTTTTTCTTTTTCTTTTTCCATTCACTTCGCCCCTTGTTTTTTCCCTATGGTCCTTGAACATAGGATATAGAATGACAACTCCCAAATCATGTGGATTTCAGGTATATGTCTGCAGTCCATTTTACTATTATTCAGTACCACCCTTTATGTCCAAACATGTGTGACCGACTATCATCCGTAATTCGTTCTTTAAATGTGTTATGAACAACTGTCAATCAACCCTAATGCATGTTTAATCCCACACAACCTTAGCAAACGGGACACAGAATAATACCTCATCAACAAACCTGCATCAAAGTTTATGTTTTCTTTAAAAGTAATCAAGGGCCAGACTCATAAAATGAGAAAAAGACCAATTCTACATTCATATCAAACTCAAAATGGAAAGCAATTTTCCACTGCCTCAGTGTCAAAACATCTTTTTGAGAATTGAGATCCAGAGAAAACATTACAAAACTGAGTTGCTAGGAAGCTCCAGGGAGATTAATCCTAATAATTAGGGATGCCCTGCCCCACTACAAATCCTGCTTGCTCTTACTTCTTTTCATCTTTGCCTTAAACCTTGACTTCACCATGAGCGTCTGTACCGTATTTACAAAGTTCCCAACTGCCATTAAAACTAACAGTATGCCGCAAAAACTTACCTGCCAAAAATATTTTTTCCATTACATATGCACTGACAGATATGAATTACACCAAGTTCTCTCAAGATTTAGTGAAAATATAATGTTACCCTCCTGTTTTTGGAAATTACAGAGAGCTCCCCTCTTATAGTGAATTTAAGGAGAACCTTTATGTTGTACATCCCATTTGGCTTCTTAATTCCAAGAATGTTTCTAATAAAATATATTTTGGATTACAAGTACAAATTTAATTTGGTTCGGTTCGGTTAGATTTTGAAGGTAATACAATATAGGAGCAAATGATAATCTTTTGAAACTCAGAAATGAAATTTAGACATCAGGTAGAAAAGGACAGTTGGCAGAAAGTCTTCAAAAGTAGATTGAAGAGGTGAGCTCTGTGTAATTTCTGAAAACAAAATGGAGATCTCTGAATATTCACTAACCCCCGGTCAGGTTGGTATTAGTTTACTCTTTCAATTTTATCCTTGTTCACATAAATCAGAGAAGTTCGAGTACAAAATTACCTGCCATTCAGAAGCAACCCCAACCAAAGCAGTCTTAAGCAACAGTAGTCCGACATATGCCTCAAAACCCTAAAACAATGCAAACACAAACAAATATTCAACTATCATTGCAATCAAGTCACTGGGCTAACCTTTTTTCGAAAAAAAAGTTCGATTTAAATAAAAATCTGGGGTAGACCTAGCTTAGTCTGCATTACAATGCAAGAAAGCATCACCATTTCCCACCCACCCAGACACACATACTCAATCACGCACTTGCAAAATATGGTCAGCCTGTTTTCTACCCATAAAAAATCTGGTCAGCCCACTTCAGTTGACCTGAATTGTAGCAGTCCAACCCCAACCTTTCATGAAGCCATGCATAGGTCATCATATCAATTTATATTTCAACTTAACTATTGACATGAATTTCTATCTCCTATGAATTTGCTCGACTAATTCATTCTGCTGCATGTCATGTAAAACTCATAAGATGCATGATACATAAGTTAATGCAGACAAATCATCAGTAAATTAGGTTACGTTTAGTGTCAGTTAAATCATATCTATCAATCTTAAAGGAGAGATATCAACATGTTGTTTAATCACCTGCAATATAAAAAGTATTGGACATAGAAGCCACAATTGACCATCTACACCAGCTGTTTCTCCCCAGACGACATCCATTCTCTTGGCCTGAAAATAAAAAACAAATATATAAACAATGACAAAAGCAGGCCTATATTTTTTAAGCAAACAATTAATCTTTAGAATGGCACCTTTCCCAATGCAATTCGAGTATAGAGTCTCTGGCGTTGATATCTATTTTGTAAAAGCATAGCAATTCCTTGCATCATAGCCCATTGTAGGAAAAGTTGTACCCCTCTCTGCACAAGATCTCACTGATCTTTAACGATTCCAAATCTGTTAGCATACAATAAAACAAAAGTTACCTGCTTCTGGGCACAATTTGGTTGTCCTTTAATCTCCCATGTTAGACTAACAAGGGCCATAACCATAGCGCAATAGTGATGGTATATCCACCTGAAAAAGCATATCAGTATCTTTCTGAAAGAGTTTGTAATTTGTATGTTCGGTCACATTACCAATTAACCAACTAAAGTAAATAGCCATGCATGACCATTTTGACAATATATCATATTGTTGTGAATTAAGCTTCAAGAGAAGAATAAGCAGACAATCCATGCATCCCACAAAAGGTATTAAATTCTCTATTTGGTAATCAATTGTAGTGCCAAGACATAAGGTTGACTATGAATCACAATCACAAATTAAGTTAACTTCTATTTATGCCCACCTTAATCCCAACACCAAAGGTGGTAAAGAGTAGCTCTTTTGGATAAAAATTTCTTCCCACCTCAATAATTGATACCTCACAAAAAGGTGAATTTTACAATACTTGGGACTAGGGAAAACAGATATTATAAGAAATGTACTAAGGAAATTACTTGCCATTTATGGATCCTAAAACAGGCCTTCAGAAAGTTTCCCAAAGTCTGTGTGTGCTTCATTACAAGTGCTAGTTGAACCAATATAATTTGGGACCAATATATATATACACAAAAAAAAAAAAAACACGCACACGCACACACACACACAGAGCTTGAATTAATTTCAGCTTCATTATTGAAAAGAAATTATGGCAGGTCACTCAATCTTGGTTCTTTTATCTTGTAAACCAGTGTAGAGGAATAACAGCCAAGAAAAAGAAAAAGAAAATGTCAGGACAGATAGTATGCATTTACCATGGACGAATATCACTTCCGTTTACTCTCAATATGTTTTCTCGCAATGCCAAGCCAGTGTAGAGGAACAACAGCCATGCCTAATAAGTATAAACTCAAAGTTGAATCAATAACGAAAACAAGCATTTAGATAGAAATTTCAGATCATTCTTCAAATCAGATCAAGTGATTTGCATGTACCTGGTAAGCCTGAACTGGAAGTGCTGGCAAGCATCCATCCCAAATCCAAGATCTCAGAATAAGTAATGTTGCTGGGAAAAGAAGGAATAGCAGGGCAGTCCTATCCTGCTCCAAAGTAATATTATTGTAAGTGAAACTTCTCAAGCATTTCGCTTGACCTTCTTTGTAGTAACACAAGGTCACAAGTTGGAGAAGGTAACTATAGAAGATAAAGATTAAAGAGCAACCAAGTAGCATGAGGGGTAGCATACTATGTGGGTGAATTTTACTTGAAGGGATTAGAATTTAACCAATATAAACAAGGATTAAAAAAAGAAGAAGGAAAAAAAGCATTTATGAGATATACTTTCCATTGGGGATATGTTGAGCTGGCATGCCTCTATCCAAAGATTAGCATGACTCACTAACACGAAAGATGAAAATTTACAAGCACACTTATTTTATCGCTAATGGAAGAATCTACTCAACTAGAAAAGTTAGAATTCAATTCAAACTCAAGGGCCTTCAATTTGTATTAGAACATTATACCTGCTATCATCCAGGATAACAATGTAATAAGACGAATTAAAAGAAATTCAAAGGAGGAAAAAATAAATCCCTCAAATCATAGAGATTGTAACATTGTTTATGTATGTGCAGCGAGAAAGTTTGAACCTCTGGCTTTCATGAAAAGGGAGAGTAGCTTTTTAGCCTTCATCATTGTAATTACTTGTAATTGTAGGCATGAATTCTAAGCACTGATTTTGCACTTAACATATTATTCCGATGTGAGATGAATATATTCCTTCAATTTCCATAACTTCTAGTGCAAGCTTTGAACAAAAGCTAAAATCAAAACTGACTGGGGCAAAGCATAAAGCAATTTAAGAGGGCATATCACGTACTCTGTAAGCGTTGTATTCTTCTTTAACCTTAAGCTGGATGTCTTTGCTATTGGAACGCACGTTGATAGGACCAAGAAACATCCTCAGAAACCTCCCTCCTGCATTAATGTTAACCATTTAACAAAACCCAACAAGCCCAATCCAATTAATTAACACAAAATTAAAGAAAAAATCTTGAAACTAATGAGTAATGAGATGATTAATGAAAAGGGTACCCTGAGTTTTTCCAGGAAGAAACGAAGCGGCGTCCCCATCCACCAACACACATGTCGCCCTCTGCAAATCTTCTTCCAGCTGCCATTAACATATTCACAAAAAAACACCAATCAAATTCAATCCCAATCCCAATCCCAATTCCAATTCCAATTCCAACTTCATGCTTATTTAGAATCCCAGAAAACACAAAAACACAAAATGGGGTACGAACGGATCCGAGAAAGAAACTAAATGAGGCTTGAGCAATTTCAGTTTCTGGGTATTGCATGCAGGGACATGCAAGAGCAGCAGCAGCAAAGAGAAAGGGGAAAAGGGGACAAAGAGCTTGCCTTTTCAGCTAACTTGGGATCCAAGGCCTTGTTGGAGAGCAGTTGGGTCCGGAGGCGGCGAATGGAGGAATCGAGAGATTGGGCTCGTTGCCGGAGACCCAGTTCGTCGGCGGAGGCCCGGGAGACGAAGGACGCAGCTGAATCCTGCAGCTGCTTCACACCCTCCACCGCTTTGCCCACTTCCACTTGTATGTCCTCACCACCACTACTGTTGGAAGAAGAAGAAGAGTTCCTCTTCGCATCTCCCATCTTCTTCTACCTTTGTTTCAATCGATTGTTTGATTGATTGATTCTCTGAACGCTCGGTGCTTGTTGGTGTTGTTTGATTTGATTGGTTTCAATCTCAGAGAGTCGGAGAACTCCAGCGTCATCCACGGTCCACTCGAAATGAAAATGTTATATGTGATGCATTCGTTTTTGGTTTCGGGAACATAACCCTCACAAACTCACACGCACACGCGCGCACACACACACTGCTACCCAACAAACTAGTAGCCCAGGTGATTGTCTGATTGAATCTAAAAGGTCCCAAAGCTGAGGCATCTATCTTATTTTTATATTTTCATATAGTTTTTATTAATTTTCTATAAGCATATTATGTTTATTCTTAATTTCATTCGCATCTATTTTAACTTTTTAAGGGAATTTTGAAAATAAGTCAAAATTTGGGATGGACATTTAGTCATTTATTGTTAGAGTTTTAGAAATACAACTCTCGAGTAGTTCTCAAGCGCTCCTCGAACTCTCATTGAGCAGTGCTCGAGAAAAGTTTGAGCATTACTTCATAAGAACTTGAACACTATTTAAGAGTTAAATTTCTAAAAATCTAAAAAAGATGGCTAGAAATTTTCAATAAAAACAAAATATAGCTAGTTTTCAAAATTTCTTCTATTTTAATTAGACCATGAAAAAAATCATTTCACTCTCATTAGTACGATTTTTCTCACTCTCATCGTATAAGGTTTAGTATTTTTCTCTTTAGGGACAAATTTTAAATAATTGTGAGCACTTATTACACTTAATTGTTGAATTAAATAGTAACTCATCGATGCATTGTATTGGATCCAACCATTGACTACAATAGTTGCTCATCGATCCTCAAAATTTATCTTTTAGGAGAACGGGGCTACTTACTCAAAAATCTAACGATTCGTCAAATTTGAATTTTGTACATCAAATTTAGTTTACAGTCTATTTCATACTCACTGTATTATCACTAGACCATAGATTTCTCTCTTGTTAATTGGCCCTAAAGTAGAGCACACAAAACTATCAAAATTTTCAAAAAAATATCAGATTTTTGCTTCAGTGTTCCTACCACTTTTCCTTCGATTCTAATACTTCAAATCAATTTCTTAAGCTTCTAAAAACATGTTTAAAACCTCTAAATTCATCACCCAACCTCAAACAGACCTAGAAATCAAATTTACAATCAAGAACACAAACTCCAAAATTTGCTAAGGATACCCCATCCGAATTCTTCTTCAATTTCTATGGTGTTTGTGATCCTATAAACATCCCTAACCATCCACTTAACCTCAAAACAATAGAAATTATCACCAAAATCAAAATCCAAGAAAAATTCAAAATTTTTTAGAAATTTTGACAGTTCGTGTATCTTATTTTGGGGTCAATTATCTAGAGTTTTATAGCTCTATTTTGAATGGTTTTTATATGGTTGTAAATAGGAGATGCATAACTTCAAAACAATTATAAGATTTTTAAATTTAGTGGAGATTTGATAGGTTAAAAGTCGGGTTGAAGTTGAGAAAAAAAAAACTAAAAAATATAGGATCAAATTAAGACATGAAATCACCATTTTTCCCTCTATTTAATATTTGTTTATACATTTTGACGAAATAGACTATACGGGCAAAGGTGAGATAGTTTGTGGATCAAAATTGCAAAAAAAAAATAAATTTGTGAACCAAGCCAATACAAAGTGAATAATAAATAGACTATTTTGGCAAAATCCCCTAATAAATATATATACTCTTCTTAGTTAGACCTGCCTTGCTGGAAATTTTAGTCAGTGTGAAGTGTCACTGTCTCAGTCACTTCCTGTGGTGGTGAGGTTCCAATAGGACAAACAAAATCAGGTCCAGGTTCACCAAGCCCTTCCACAATCTGGGCCTCCACCGTCCTCTTATCAGTCCTATGCAATTTGACTCTTATCCTTGTTTGGGGCTTGACTGATGGCTCCTAGCTACCAACAATTCCAGGACCATAACCCAGTACTAATAAAACCTGGATTCGGGTCAAGACCGGGCATTCGGGTTCGGGAAGGAGAACACAATCAATGGGGCCACTAATGCTATTACTCACATATGCCTAATCTCCTGCCCAACTTGCCCTACTCTACCTACTTGCCATAATAGTTATAAACAGTTAATAATACAAGGACCCAAAGTCAAATCTGAACAAATATTAGCATCACTTTTCATTAATTGATTATTTGATAAGACACATCTAGAATTATGACAACGTAATCCCCAGTACTGATGCACTAATCATTTCAGATTTCACAAGTAAACACTCGATAAATATGGAATGAATGAATGTCTCCTAAGTTAAATATTTTCATAGTTAATAATTGTTAAGTTATATATTTTCATAATTAATAATTGTTAAGTAGTTTAGTTAGAAAGACTGTGAAATTGTTGATTTTACACTAAAATTCAATTCTCATCCCCTTTAAAAATAAGAAAAAAATATTTATATTTTCATAACTGAAAAGTAAATACATTCTTCACCCTTTATAGTAAAATTCACGATCAGATATAAAGCTCTAGCATTAAAACAATTACTTGGCACTCATGACAAGAATTTTTTCCTCTTTATACCAGCCTCATTTGTAAGGAAGAAAAAATCGTTAGCAATCATACATCATGTGCATGAATCATTATGTAATAAGTCAAAGAAGTAGATCATAGGCTCGCATGCCTGCTTTAAAATAATGATTACTTCTTTGCGTTATATAAATGATGCAAATTAAAATTTGTTTTAGAAAAGAAAAAAAATGAATGTACAATTTGAAGATCATGCGTATGAGACCATCCCATGCACTATATGCAGTTATGCACCCATCACCAACACACCCACCATTCAAAGATCGAACATTGTCTGCATAGGTGATTATTTAATCAAGTGATTGAGTCCATGTGCAGTCTACATCAAATGAATCAAAACTCCATTTATTTGCATGGTCAGTGCTCCTTTACTTGTTTCACAAATCTAAAAGGATATTTAAATATAGAATAGTATCTATTGAATTTGAAATATTTATTAATGATCATTTATGATTATAAATCAGACCTCTAGTATAAGGAACTAGAAAGTGTTTCCAGGAGTGCCTTAGGGTCTATTTAAAAAGATGGATTTCAATATTAGGTATATTTTAGTTAGCCTCATTTTGTTTGAACATATTTGTAATTTTGTATTTGCTTGATTGAATGAGAAAAAAAATCTAATGTTTAGAATTTCATTTTTCTCTGCTTACACTTTTTTTTTTTAAATATTTTTCTCTCTTTATTATATGTATTACTAAATCTACCTTTTATATATTTTAACTCTGAATATTTGATTGTCGTATTCTACTAAAGGCTCTCATCTTTTAAAGATGAAGAGGGTTAGATGTACTGTCTTATCCTATCATGCAGAGATATTGTTTTCCATTTTTCAATTTATAACCTCGAGGTTGCTATGAAATAACACTACCAGTTGAATATGATGCCCAAAGAAATTAGATCGAGTTGAGGCTTCATTATGTGGACCACCACAGTACGACTTGAACAAATCATTCTTCCTATCACAATTTTCGAAGCTGTTGGTAGAGTAATCATGATCAACATCTTTGTCATTCATGTAGGATGTTCTAGCACACTCAAATCTCTCATTGCATTCCTTTGCAGATCAACTTGTACTGGTTTAAGATATTGATCTCACTCTCACAACGTACAGGAAATAATTTCATGATCCATTTGACGATATAATTTCATAAACAAACGTCAATTCATGATCCAATATTTCTTTCCATGCTTATTATAAGATCCAAGATCCACTCTTTTCTCTTCTAAGTTTAGAGAGTTAGAACAAAATCAATAATGCTATATTTATCATATTTTTATAATATTTATGTGTCATCACTTTACTGGACATGATTTTTCTTTTTATTTATTAGTATCTAATGTATAAATATTATGTAAATTGCCACATAAAGTGGTATAAAATTGTGCTATAAAATTATTAGATGTCTAGCATTACTGGAACAAAATGTTGTAGAACAAAGAAATCTGGTAATTTGGAATGCGAAGAACTAAGAATGATGCACCACTTTTAAAATGCATACCACATTTTATAATACAAAGAGGAATACGTGTACATAGGACACATGAGTTCAAACATTTCGAGTCAAAATATGTAAAGGGTAAATTTGGTAATATAAGTAATAAAAAATATTACAATAGAGAAAGGAGTGTAAGCGAAGAAAAGTGGAGTGCGAAAATCTCCTCCATTTTTAAATGTCTTTTATCATAGTTATCTACTTATCTCAATTCATTAAAATTGTTTCGAAATCGGTTTTAAAATGGTAAGGGTATATATTGCTCTTTATCTTATTTTTCCTTAACAATAATATAGATAGATATTTACATTTGTATGAGAAGAAAAGAAAAAGACACATAGATTTCAAATAATTCATTGTATCTAAACGTTTCAAACTGTCATATTGTATCTATTTATTCTAAATTCATTTCAAATACATTTTATATATTTTTTTAGTTTTTTTTTTAAAGTAATCTAGCTTTATGGCCGAAATCTTGATGCCAGTATTGTAACAATGCATAACGTCTGGATGCAAAAGTTGCATGATGTCTCAAAAATGGCCCAAGTTGTAGAATTGAGAATCACTGAGCAAAATTATCCCTTTTCCCAATTAGAGGCAGAAATATTCTTTTACAAAATCCCAGAGCATAACATAATAATGGCCCAAGAGAATGAAGAAAAAAGAAAAAGAAAAAGAGGGTTGCAAGCAAAATGAAAAAAAACAAAAAAAATACACTACAACGCTACTAGCTTTGTTTTTTTGGTTCACCAGTCCAGTAAGTTTTGACAGCAACAAGAATTTTCTCTGGATTAAATGGCCCACTTTCATGGTCCATAATTTGGCTCTTCCACCTCATGCCGTCTGTAATGCTCTTTATCTTCACAAGGAGCTCTACAGTATCCCTAAATACAACAGTTCCTTCTGGCCTCAGAATTCTGTCCATCTCCAGCAGAATGTATGTGATGTCACACCTTCAAACATACACAGCAGCACATTAAAATTAGGCCTCAAAATCATGGGACAAGTTTTACCTGTCCTCAAAATCAAGGTATGATACAAACCAAAGCTTAGTTATCATGGGACAAGTTTTACCTGTCCTCAAAATCAAGGTATGATACAAACCAAAGCTTAGTTATCATGGGACAAGTTTTACCTGTCCTGGTATATACTGAAGACACCACTGGCATGGATGAGATCATATGTTCTGGGGTAGGTTGAGAATGCCTCACACCAGTCCTGATACGTACCGATGAATCCCCGTTCGTAGATCAGACCAAGAGTGTCCTGGTCTGAATTGGCAGGGACTGTATTCATAACCCACACTGGAAATTTTGACAATGCTGCTGCAAATCCACCAAGGTAAGCATTCATGTCCATCACATTCCGATACCGCCCTTGGCTTATGGGTATAATCTTCTTGTAATGTGCCACCCTCTCATTCCACAGTTCATTGTCCTCTCTGAATTTCTCAGCAGTGATGCCTGGTATTGAGCCACTGCTAATTCTAGGAGGGACGGCGAATGCACGCTCAGGCCACTTCTCCAATGCCCCACCAGCAACTTCATTTGGTTCCTCTGTCTCTGGAAGAGGAGTGATGCAAGTTTCCATATTTCTCTCCCTTTGAAGCACAAAACAAAAAAAGGGCCACAATGAACAGAGTTAGTACTTTGACTTTTGAGTACCAAATCAATGAAAATGATACCATGAATGAAGCTCAGGGAGTACCAAGCAGCATCTGGATTTTCTGCTTTGCATATATGTGGTGTTTTGAATACCCTCCTGCTTTTAACGCATTCAATGTGATTGATGGGCTTTTGCCAGATTGCAAGATCATTCTTTTCAATCACTTTCTTCCAGCACAAGCGCTTGGCAACTGCCTCAATAGCATCTTGCTCTTTTTTCAGGTCATCTTGGGTTCTCTCCCATCCCCTCCAGTGTTTTTTCCAGTTAATAGGGGGGCCAGAAAGAATCCAATAACCACCGGGCCTTAGAACTCTGTCCACTTCAATTAGATACAGACCCTCTGCTCAAAGTCCAAAGGAAAATCAAGATGTATTCAGAACCACATTAAATGAATTTAATGATGACTTTTGCTTTTTCACAACTTTAAGCTAAAGGGTCCTTATTAGTTTCTCCATACTGAACTATCAAACCCAAAACTTGAAGGCTTAAAGCTGTTAGGTGAAGAGGTTCAATAACTACATATATACATATATTAGTTAGCACTTAGCCCAACTAATGTGCAACTAGTGCTCAAACTCCCCCTTCCATGGATCCCTCTTTTGAGTGACTGAGAATTTATGAGTAATCTTTGTTGAGGATGACCTACATTTGGTAACTCTAATACCATATTGAACTAGTCAGTCCAAAAATTTTAGGTCTCAAGCATGTCATCAAACATGTTAGAAACAAACTAACAAGAGATATATGGACACCTTACCATAATTCTGCCAAGGTATCAAGCAGCGGGAACAGTGAGCCATATCAAAAGCCCTCGCCGGGTAGGGAAGCCTCTTTGAACCAAAGACACCAATCATAGCAGGAACTCCCCTCTCCAATGCAAACTGGACCTGCGCTGCATGCGAATCTCTCGGCGCGAAAGACATTGTCACGATATCCCTCTTCAACAGGTAAGCACCCCAACTTGCTACCTTAACCACCCAGAGCCAAGATAAGGAAAAGAGGAAAATGTATTAGCTCATTTACATCACATGTGTATCGAATCAAATTTAAGTTTGAATTTCAATTGAAGCCTTCATCGGTGTGCATAAGAATTGATGCTATTATACAAAATATGTTACTTACACCACAGCCTGTGTCAACTGCAGTCCTGATGTTGCCCTTAGTAAGAGGAATGAGTGCGTTGATATCATCTATATATGCATCAGCTCCCCTTGGAAACATGGTGCCTCCTCCGGGGAATCGAAACCTGTCACCCTCGACTTGAATCCAATTCTGCACAGCTTTCTCAATGCTAAGTTCTCTATGTGGAATGTTGTCATACCACGCATAGTCTCGGCTCTGAGGCCACTTGAAAGGGGTCTTATACTTCGGCGGAGGAGGTATCAGGCAAAGAAGGAGTTCTTCTTTGGTGGGGCAATGCCGCTCTCTGTATTTCAACATCTCTCTGTCAAATTTCCTCCCCCTCGGTGGATCTTGGCAGGGAGTGTATTCGCTGTACGCCATGTCACAAGGCGGAAACTTTTGGACTGCTTCGGATTTGTTGATTTTCACCTGGTGATGGCTTTCAAAGTCCAGGTGATGGGATGATGCTGCCAATGATGATAAGGAGGAGGAGGAAGTGTTGCTCCCTTTTTGAATTGGAACAGACGCTTCATCGCAACCAACCCTATTGTAGAGCTCAGAACTTTTGATGGGGGCTGAAGGGGTTTGCCAAGCTCCTAAGAAGTAGCATAATATGCAGAGGGCACTGACCCCAAAGATCCAAGTAAGGCGCTTCCTCTTGGATTCTAGCTGGTGATGCTTTGGTGATCCACCACTGTAATCCCTCGCCATTTTAGTCTCTGCAAAAGTTTCAATTCAGAGAAAACATCAAGATGCTTTGGTGATCACACTCTACCCATTAATCAAAATTTCAAGAATTCAGGCTTCATTCACAAATCATAAACCCCTAGTATAATCATTGCATCATCTCACCCCAACCCACATCAATAAAAACATTGTGTTTATTCCAAACATTAAGATCACACTCCAACTATCAATCAAATATGTGAAAGATTCAATCTTTATTCACAAATCATAAACCCCACCTCACCCTATCTCAATGAACATTTATATTTTATCTGAAAACAGGAAGGAAACAAGAAAAGAAAAGGCAAATTACACAGAGCCAGTCCAAGATCCGACTATGAAAGGCAAAGCTACGAGATCCCACTAAGCAAGATTAGAGCATGGTGGTGTATGAAACAAAAACAAAAACGAAAACAAAAAATCAAGAAATGGAATGAAAAAGAAGTATTATCACAAATGTACCTATTTGCAGCAACAGAAGTTGAGAAGCTAGAAACAAAATAAGGTACCCAACTACCCCCACACACACACACACACTCTCTCTCTCTCTCTCTCTCTCTCTCTCTCAAACTTTAAAGAAATCCACTGAAGTGTGAACCTTTCTTTCTCTTTTTCTTATTCTTTGCTTGTTATTTGCCCCTCAAAGTTTATTGCCATAAAACCACAGAAAGAAACAGCCGAAGCCCAATCAAATCCTCATGAAACCCAACAGGAAAAGTGTATGTATAAATGTACGTAGCAGAAGCTGGAAATGTCAAATGGGTAATATGCAGACTACTTGTATTTCTTTAAAGAAAGAAACTTTGTCTCAAATCTCAGTACAAGAGAAAACAAAAAATAAAGGCAGAGCATTTTACCTGAAATGAAAGTCTCAGCCAATACTCTCTCTACCCTCTATATCTCTCTGACTTCCCCAGTTGAAGAATATTATCCCCAAGAAGATAGAAAGAAGAGAAGGGTATTTTTTTAAGTAGTATTTGTTTTCATTATTTTTATATGTGAATTAAAATACAATAAAAATTTAAAAGGGAATGCAGAGGGGAAAACCAAAATATTAGAATACGAATGGGGAATATGAAAGAGCAAAAGCTCAATGGGTTCCGCGATTAGAGGAACTGGGTGAGTGGTGATTGGCGTATGCAAACAACAAGATTTCCTTTTGTTTTATTTTGAAAAGGAAAAGCCGAAATGGGGTAGAGAGCAACAGAGCGGTGTAGAGAGAGATTGGGAGAGAAGGAGTAGTTGTGATGGGGTATTTGTTAAAAAAGTATTTGAGAAAATTGTTTTATCTAAAAATACTGAGTGTGAGGATTTTGTCTACTACGCGACATTTGCGGCCTTCACAGAAGAGAAGAGACTGACCAGCCTCAAAATGCTCATCACCGTCTCACCGACTTACTCACTTTTTTTTTTTTTTTTTTTTTTTTTCTGATATTTGAATTTAAATTACTATATTTATATTTAATATGTTGTTCAGTGTTCGGTGTTCCCCTCTTTTTAGGTTCCTATAATAATCCAACCAATGTGTAAAAGCCACTGACAGAGTGACAGTCGTTGATGTTTAAGCCTCTGGTCCTCTCTGCAGAGTGGGAACACTGTTGTTATGATTTTTTTTGTAGGATTATTTTATATTTCTTTTCACATCCCTTAGTGTAAAACACCAGCTGTAGCCTGTAGGCAATCTGGGTTTTGCCTTAATTTGCTGAACACTCCAACCAGTTCATGCCACATTGGCACATTCCCATTTATTCTGTGAAAGATTGATTAAATTGGAATCCCGACATCTTTATCTTTATTTATTTTTTCAAGGAAATGGGTCTTAAAAAAAAAAAAACCTAGGCTTTTGTATTTATGCATGAGAACCAAACATTTGAGTCATGAGTGATATGGGTAGTTGCAAGGGTATTAATACCAAATGTTGGGGACCTACACTATTAATTCTCTCTCACATACTACAAAAATATGTACGTGCATGGTGAAAGGGATGAGACAACATGTGGTTGTGGCCTTGTGGAGGTAAGACATGAGCTAAATTGTAAAGGGAGATCACGTGATATCATGAGTGGCAACCATTTATGTTTTATGCTAAACTTGTGAATTGTGGTACTAAATAATTACGAACATTAGTATTGTTGGCCAAACACTACACATATTCGACGTGAGGCCCACTTCTATCCCCATAAAATTAGGCTACATCATTATCTATCTATCAAAGGTAGGAAGAAAAGGCAAGGGGTTGAGTTGGGCCCACCCATGACCCATTGATGGTGACGTGGGGGGGAATTATGGGCTTGTATAATTAGCAAAGCCCAATTCAAATACGCAAGAATTATGAGTGTTTTTGGGAGATGAGTATGCATTTACTTACCCAAAAAGTTAAAAAGAAAAGGTAATGATGAATGATGATAAATTTTCATAAAGTTGAATAAGGACAGTTTGAGGAGGACTAGATTGCTCTAAAACCTCATATACGTAGTACTGAACTGCGAAGTCAAGATTATGGTGTAGTAGTCTGCTCCCTCGCATTGCCATTAAGACACGTGTCCAGTCTCAAGTGGTGGGGGCACTTGCGTGTTGCATCCAATAACAAACTAGAAATTCGAAGAGTGTAGATGGAGTGGGAGAGCCATAAGCAAAGAAGTGGAGTTTGCACATCAGCACATGCATTGTTGCACGGTAGTAAGAAGGAAAGATGACGCCTTACGAAAATAAAAGGAGGAACAAAGTGATTCAAGTTGTGGCCATGCAGTCAAAAAGCAGCTGCGTCTTTTGTTGCTTTTTCCTCAATAATTATCAACTACCCTTGATTCGTGACTTTATTTATTATTTTTTTAAAATATATATATATATAATGAGTATTATACTATTATACAACATTTTTCTCAGGTCCGCACTATGTTTTTAGATCGGCTTATTTACTAGTTTGTCCTTAAAAGTAATTTCAATTCTCACTCTACTTTTAAGATTTATTTTGTATCACATTACTACTTAAAATTAATTCTTGTATATCACTTTACTCGTTTTTTATTTTTACAAACTTTAAAAATTAATTAACTCAAAAAAATATACAAAAAATTTATACAGATTCATCTTGACTAGTTCTAATTTATTATAGGGTCAAATTACTAATTTGCCCTCTGAGAGTTTTCAGAAAATTTAAAAAATTCAAAATTATTTTTAGAAAATTAAAATAAATTTTTTCTATAAAAATTCTAAAATTTTCGTAAAATCTCGAATGAATTCTCAAAAATATTTTGAAAATTACCAAAAATCTGATTTAGAGAATTCTTTCAAGACTTTATGAAAATTTTTGAATTTTTCTAGAAATTTATTTTCCTCTACGATCAAGAGGTCTTTTGGATAACAAGCGTTTATAAGAAAGATAGTGTTATTGTTTAGAAGACTAACGGTGTAAACCACGTATTTTTTGGAGTTCGAAAGATTATCCTATGAATTTCAAAAGAATTTAGAGTATTTTAATTTTCTGAAAAACACTTGGATGAAAAATTAGTAATTTAACCCCATAATAAATTAGTACTAGTCAAAACGAGTTCGTAAAAATTTTCCGTGTATTTTTTTGAGTCAAGAACTATTTTTAATTAATTTTTAAAATTTATAAAAATAAAAAATGAGCAAAGTAATACACGAAAATTAATTTCAGAAAATAATGTAATACATAATAAACCATAAAAGATAAAGTAAGAATTGACTTTCAGGAGGTGACATAGTAAATAAGCGTTTCAGATATTTGACTCAAGGGGTGTACTATGGAGGACAACAGTCCATATGAAAGAGTCACCAATTGGTAACTTCAACATTTCTTTCAAATTTATAGAACGGGATCCCAAATTTATATGAGCAATCACCATCCAAAGCTCACTCCACACTGCAGATTTGTTGACACTAAAACATGGACAATGCTTGCCTCAGACCATGGTCTGAGGAAGTCCAAATTGCTGACTTGTAAACCTTCAAATAAATTAAAATGGCCGAAAAAATGGAACTTCTATATTTTAAACCACAGACACCAAACAATAAGGTCAACTAGTAACTAAATATAAGGCTCCTATAAATATATGCACAAGAAAAGGGCATATTTAGGATCCAAGGCACAAAAAACAATAAGAGAGAGTGACACACCCATTAGTATATGATCCTCAGGAACCCTGTATACCAAACAGCTGTCCGTGCATCCCCACAATCTGATATCACAAATAAATATTTGTCTTCAAAACAGCAGTATCTCCCGTGAATTATGTGACTATTCAAGGGACTTGGTCGTGGGGTTGATATCGACAGCAGAATCTGAAAGTCAATCAAGGATGACTGAGAACTCACTGTATGCCGCTCTCTAACTTCTCAAATTTCTGTGCAATTGCATGATGCTTCCTGCCATTGTACAATTGAATTAGCGACTGAATTGCGTTACATATCATCTCTTTCTTCGGGTTCCAAATGGACTTCTTATTTTCATGTTCAGCTTGAGTACTTGTCTCTCCTAGTGACGAGCATAGTGCCTTGAACCAATCTTCAAAGAATGAGGCTTTCTATATGGAGCAGAAAGAAAAATGAGCAAGAGAAAAAATTTCTGCATACATGAGAGAAAAAGGTAGACATTCTAAAAAAAATCACTCAATATTCAATAACAATGTATACAGGTTAACCTTTTCCTTCTTAAAATGGAAAGCTAAAAAATTCAAAATTATTAATGTTGCACAAACACAAGCACCAGAGAAAGACCCCAATTGGATGTAGACGCATCCTCAATGGAAAATTCTTGAAAACAAAGTATGGGCACGTTAAGGTCAATACAATCCCACAAACATGAATGTGTGCACATATTACCCTTTTCTTTATCCCCAAGATGAAAATTGTGATCACCCAAGGTTATAATATATGACATGATAGAAGAATTTTCTTGAACAATAAGTCATACCTAAGTAATTCTGAGCACTATATGGACCAAGTTACTATAATGTTAAATTTCATATAAATTCAGTGAATCAATATTATCAACGTGTAAGAAATACTTACTTTCACAAGAAAATCTTTCGCAGGTTCATGGTCAGAGCTTGAAGCGAGGATAAGAACATGCAACATGGTTGAGGTTAACTGAACCAGGCAGAAGATAAAATTATTAAACACATCATATACCACACACACACATACAAAAAACCAAACGCATGATTTCAACTAATGATTCAGATTGTTGACCTGTTTTTCAAGTGCAACCCTATATTTGAAACTTGATGGCGATGCAATCCGGTCTGAACCTTGATTCTCTAATATATGCTGCAAGCTCTGGATGACATCTGAGAAGGATTCCCCATAATCTATAACAAACAAATAGGCTTATCTTTACATTTCCATTTTATGAAGGAATGATTTAAAAAAATCTCACACAAAGGAAACAAGCAAGAATCTTGACCAAGAATGCATCCAGAAGATGTCAGCCAACTGCTGCAACAGATAATAGTCAAAAATTGAACTTTGGTTGAGACTGGTAGCTGCCATAGCATTGTGCAGTTACCAAGGAAACCATGACCAAGTTTCAATTTTCAACCATGACCAGGTTTCAGTTTTCAATCATGACATAGAAACAAGAGTAAATCCTACTACTCACCAAGTACTGATACCGGCACAGCCAAAGCGGCAGCAGCTTGAATTCTGATCTTAAAGTTAGAAGAATCACGTAATAGTAGTAGAAGAATACTAAATACAGATGAAGACCTGCCAAAAAAATTTGCACTATAAATTATATTTAGTAATGAGCTTACTTTGATACTTTAGGAGTATGTAGAGAAAACATGCTAATATGTAAACATTAGTAAATATTTGAGCATCAACTTTTATAAAAATGTTTCATTGTCAATTCAGTTTTCCACCAAGTTTTTATCAGCTTCTTTTCGGGTAAATAACCAGTGATTATTTTCACCGTCATAGATCCATAACTTGTTTTCAAATAAACTATATTAGCAAACAAATATCATTTTAATCAAGCTTAGCAGACAAAATTCAAATGACTGTACCAATCCATGTCTTGCAGTCTTAACGTCTCATTCAGAAATAGGTTGCTCAAAGCATGACAAACATTCCATTGGACCTGTTAAATGCATAGTAAAATTTGAGTACAGAAAAGAAGATAATGAAGATACACATTCTTATCACTTCTAGTCTAATTTAAAAAAAAAAAAAATCCAACAAACTTAGGACTGCGATTATGATACCTTAACATTACCAGTCGTAACACAAGAAATAAATGCCTGAACGACCCTCTCAAGCCAGTGGGAATCTCCTAAAGAAGCTGGATGGTATGATATTAATACATCTCTTTGACTACCTTCCCCATAACTGCTTGATGCTATTTCCTCCAGTTTAGTGCTCTTTAGAGATAAGCCCTTATTGCTCACTGTCCTGTCATGATCATATGTACATTTGATAGATCTTGAAAGATTCCCTAGTGCCCTTACAGCATTTGATTTAATCTGATAGTAGAGAAAAGAAAAGACTCAGAGCTGTGAGCCAGTGAGAAATGCATATAATTATCAATGACTAAATTTGCAGACAGTGGTCCAAACAAAGCTTAAATATTTGTGCATAAAACTCTTTGAACCATAATCATCTACTATGCATGAATTTGACATGCAACCAATATAAACATACTTAGCTTAGAACATGGAGAAAGACTACACGGTGTTGTCAAGGACATACATCCATAGGCAAGTAAGAATACTAAGGGAGGTCCACACTTGACTAAAGCAAGGTTTTAGAAGAGGAAAGCACATTTAAAAAGGATAAAAACTGTCAAACATTTGTGCATTAAGTGGCTTCTCCTGTTGATTTATTTAGTTACCAAAAATCTCCTTGCCAAGGGAGGGAGGGAAATAATATCTTACTTAACCAACAATTATAAAGGAGGTAAAGAATTTAAATGATTCGGCTAATTAACATATCTACCTTGTCTCCATCTTTAGTCAGACGCAAAGCACACTCAGTTAATAAAGTGAATAATCGAGAGATTTCAATAGAGCCTATACCAAAAGAAAACAACATAAAGATTAATAGTTTGAAAACTGAAGCCAATGAGACTATGGAATACACTTAAATTAAAGCTGACCTCCAGAATGTTTCAAGGAAAAATCATCAATACAATGACGGATAGAATCACATATGTTTGCCAAGGCCCAAGAGGCAGTTATTCGCACCTGAAATAAGAAATACACGAAAGATTTTACCTACTTAAGAATTAAATTGAAACATACGCTTTTATTAAATAAATAAAAAAGAAAATAAGAGAAATAAGAAAATACCGAGGCCAAGGGATCACGAGTGTTAACTTCCACAGCATGAATAAACTTATCAAGGATCTCTGCACTATATAATTTGAGTTCTTAGTAAAGTTTCTTTCCAAGGTTCTTGCACAAAGCACAAAGTTGATAACAGATAATAAAAGTTTTTGAGAGATCATTCAAAAACATTTCAAAATCACCTTTGAGAAACTTGAGGAAAACATGAAATGACACCGATGGCTCGACAAGCAGCTGACCTAACTGAAGGAACGTCATCACGTACAGCAGCATAAACCTATAAAGATTTTGTAGTTACAAGGTATAAACTAATTAGAAAAAACTTATGTTCTGTTCACCAAAATAGAGCAGTTAAAGTATAGGATCAGCTATAAGTTACATGAAAACTTACTAAAGAAGAAAGAATGAAGTGTTGTTTTTCCATAGAGAGTGAGAAGAATACAGAAGAAGTTATGCCCGCAAAACATGTAACTGAGGCAGCTCTCACCTTCCAGGAAAAAACAAAACGGTTCAGAGCTGTGGACAAAAAAAGAAAAAGACATTTCCTTTACCACTTTGGTAATTGATAAATCTCTTTTTATCATCTTACAATTCTTCATAAAAGATTCTTTTTTATTTTCCCTCAAATTCCTCTAAACTATATGTATGCTATGACAACTGTTTGGCAAGGTTTTATAATCTGCCAGCACTCTGGCTTTGGTTTTCTTAATCATGTAAAACACCAAAAGCACCATCAAAATAAATGCACATGAGAGTTCTTAATAATTCAAACAAGCTATGTTAGAAAAAGTAAATTGTTTAGACCAACTAACCATTGCAGAAGTATGTTTTAGAATAAGAGGCATATGCTCCTCAATTGCCTCATACCACTGCTCAATTCCGGACTTACATGCTGCTGGTTCATCTCTACTATTTTCTGAGCTCTCTGGTTCATACAAAGGAGCCGATGAAACTTTTTTCATCCTTACGCAGTCAGAAATAAATGGGGCATCAAGTAATTTATCATCAAAAGGATCTTCAGTCCCTTTAAATCCAGAAATTGCACGAAGACATTCATCCAAAACCTGATATAATTGACACCAAGAAACATTATCTGTATCAGCAAAGGAAAAAAAAAAAAGGCATTATATATGTATATAACAAAAATACCATTCTGAAAGATAGATTTCACCTCACTTTCTAATGCAAACAAACAGATCTCACCCAAAAAAACAATTCAAATTCTTTTTTTTTTTTTTCTGAGGGGGAAAAACAAAGATAGCAAAGGACGCTTACTTTAATAGCAGCTGTAATGACTTTTTCCCCAATATATCCAACAAAATTTCTGGTATGCCCCTTCCATGGTCCTGCAGGAACTTCCGGAGTAGATGCCCTCAATAGGCCATAAACAATGGTGGAAATTTGTTCCCAACAGGAAAACATTATACTTGGATAATTGTGTGACACAGCCCTAAGCGCCTGTAAGAAACAGCATAAATAATGTAATGGCATGTCTTCCCTAGATATACAATTGTATTATTTTAAGCAGATCTTATGAGACCATCTCTTATATAACTTCTAGTTTCAATTTTATGGCTAGATTTAGTACGGACAAATCACTACCCAAAGTCTTGATCAATGCTTTAAGCAAATCTCATCATGGCCAAGTAACACAGGCATGTGCATTAGCTCATCTATGCACTTATTTCGCATAAAATACTACAATATTACTTTTGTAGCAACCTACTAATATTTTAAAAAATCTATCCCACAAATAAGTTGTGGCAACATCAATCCTGTCCCTTGTAGGTCAGACATAACCATATATGGGAAAACTTTTCTGTACCAGGCAGACTAAATCGAACACAAGCTATTTTAGAAAAGTCTCAAGGTGCATAGAAGCAATAAGGTTTCTGATAGCCTAGGTGCAAAGAACAGAAGCATGTGTGAACCTAGGGGATTTCAAGATTCTTAAATGCAAATTACATTGAAAGTAAATTGAAACTTTGTAATTAACTAATTTTTTCAAATAATAAATTTTATAGCTTAAGGCCGTGACTTGAAACCAGCATCTCAAAACATGACTGACTAATATTTAAAAAGGAAATAGAAACATCCATACAATAACAGTCAAATATTGTCACACTAGAATGCGACATGTAAACATGCAATGCAGACCACATTGATGTGGTAGGAACCACCAAATGGTTATAAAAGTATTCACACGAAAAAAAAAATTGATTATTATAGCACATAATCAAAGCATGCTTTGCCTTGGACTAGATAAAAACCAGTGCAGTTTCTCACTTGAACCTGTGCTCAATTAGATGTGTTTCTCACAGGCCACTTGAAATGCCTCACGAGTATCTCAGGGCCTTTGTACATAAGCTGTGCCTAGGTGTGCTTTAAATAACTCCGCATACCGATACAATAGAGCATAAATGATCACCACATGCATTGACATTGCCACATGCCTTTATCCATAATATTCAGACTTTAGAAGGGAAAAAAGCCTAAAGAATGAAACAAGTGCACAGAAGAGATGATACTATCATGAAAACCACAAGCATTTCATAACAGTTGATGGCATTCCACATGCTTGCTCAGAAAAGAATCAGAAATGCTATGAAGCCTGATTATCGGAAGTCGATTGACACACTAAAACTTTAAAGCTTTTTTATACTATTACAGTATTACCTGAAGAGCCTCAAAGCATATCGTTGGGTTGCTCACTTGTTCTGAAAATTGAAATAAAGTAAAAAGAACACTTGAATTCTTTTTAGCCTCAACAAAACCTGGAGAAAGGCACGGAACAAAGATTGATGACTTTTCCAAAATAAAGTACGTTGATGAGGCAGATAAACAGCCAGTCAGTACTCACTAGTAACTATAATCAAGTGTCAGACAAAAAAAAAAAAACTATAATCAAGTGATATGAAAATGTACAACAAAAATTGACCAAAGGAAAAACAGAATTCCTACTGCATTGTGTGCACAAATTTTAAATAATAATTCCTTAGAAATACTTATTTTAAAATAGAAGAAAAGTTAATAAAAAGAAATCTCATTACAGACATGAGTGGATGACGCATATGAGGAAGACAACAAATTTTCCAATCACCTGTTCAACTTATGTTCCTGGGTTAAACTTATAAAGATATAAAGTCATCAAACCAACTCTTTCTTTGTTGTATTACCAAGGGAAAGAAAGCGAGATGAATCAAATAGTATATGTTACAAGTCAAATGACAGAATTGTGTAGATTAAGAAGTAGCAAAATGAGCACCAGTAAAGTTTATCTATTTATGCCACAAAATTAAGCTCACCAATAGAAATCTCTATCAGAAGCATTTCTTTAACTTGCGGTGAAGAAGGTGAGGTATTCAGGGCTGTTGTCAAGCAACTAATAGAAGAAGCCTGTTCAATGAGGTATAAAATAGTATAAGATATCACAGCGAGGAAGCGCAGGCATCACAGATACTGTTTCAGAATTATATCTTAAAGGTAAAATTAGAAAAGGGATACTAACCAGCAGACCAGTCTGATCACTTTTGAATGGAAACCCAATTCTTATCCTTTCTTGTAGAGATGTAAAAACTGTTGGCAACAATTCTCCAGGCATTCTTGAATATCTGTAGAATGACCATTGATAGGAACAATAAGTACAAAATAAATACTTCATCACATTAAAAAAAGAAAAAGAAAAAGCAAAAACATAACCATCAGAATATTTTGGGGGGAAGAATTCATACGGTGTAGATGATATTAAAAGCATGAGAATCTTGAACAAGGATGCCAGCAACCTACTATGAGTTTCACGTTGAATCAAGTACAAAATACCTACACCAGATACGTCATGAAAAAATGCAGCATCAAGCATTTAAAAGTAATATTATTGCACCAATAATATGAATTTGTGCAGCATAGTGCCTTTTACATACCTGTATGAAGCTGCATTAGTATATGTCCAAGGGAACTTGAAAGAGCTGTAAAAGATCCGCGCTTAGAAGATGCTTTGAACTCGGCTACCTGCAGAAAAACAGAAGAAGGCCCATCCAACATTGCTTCCAGAGTTGAGGCACATGCAACCCGTGCCTGGGCACCATAGAGAAGCACATGTCAGCTAGAAGCATCACTGAAGAAAGAACAGTGAACATACCTTTAAATAATTCACCAAAAGGAAGTCTGACTAAATATAATAAGAAAGAGCAGTAAACAATACCTTTAAATAAGGATCAAATAGCAAACATGTCATTAGTGTTGCTTCAAACTTCCTGTAAATCAGAGGGTAACATGAAAAAAGTGAGAAAGTTTTTTTGGGATAGATTAAAAAATATGTGAAATTTACCATCCATGAATGAGAGGAAGTAGGATGCTTAACCTAGGTTGCAGTACATCACTGGTTGGCAAAAGCAGCGTCCATTGGCTAGTAAATGATTTGGAATCAGCTTGACAAAGATCCTTCCACCAAATAAAGCAAATTGAGCAAACATTAAAAAATTTCATTGTCACAATGCAGCATACCAATTTCTCCATTAATGAAAAAGAAGCCATGTCATTGTGTTAAAAGTTTCGCCACCATCTGGTAAAATTTTAAATAAATAACAGGTATCCAGCTAGCAAATCAACTCGAGCAAATTTAACCAAAATATAGTGACTTCTCCAGCAAGATCACATAAACATTTGCTATATTTTAATATTTTCCTTTTCCTCCAACTTTTAGGAGATGGAAAGAAATATGCTAGATTGCTTTACAAATTAACCATTTTTCGAACGAATTTTTTTCTTTCCTTCGACTTTTCTGAGTCTTACATATAGCATTGGTCAATCTCTTAACCTAACAACACCAACATTAACATCCTAATTTGTGCTTCTAGACAGCTATATCTACTCCAGGAATTAATAGGATGCCATAATGTTATGTCGTATCTTCCCCTTTAAAATAAGGAGGCGATCTAAGATCTTTGGAGAGGTGAGATTCCTAGGACAGGGGACATCTCCCCAATTATGTGCCCCAGTGTTGACATTGAGATAAAAAGATGTAAATACTCGGGAAAAAAGAACTTAAAAAGCTTTAACAACTTGAACATTAGGAAAAAATAAAATAAAAAGGGTAAAACCCAAAAATTATTGCAAAATTTACCTGTATACAAACAATGGCAGCTACTCTGACCTTGGACTTCTGAATGCTGTCAGTGTCTTTAAGTGATCCGTCACTGTCACTATAATCTGAATCTGATGATGTAAAATCATGTGTGGAAGATTCATGATCTGATAAACTTTGAGAACCCCGAGCTCCAGTCTGCTTCATATTTGAACTGTCCCTTTGGCGTAGATGTGGAGGCCTATATGGAGTACGATCTGTCTTTTTAGGATCTTCCAAACGTGAATTAAGGCTCGCAAGACTAAGTTCCCTCTCCTTTTGAGCAACTACTGGACACGTAAGTTGGGTTCTACTACCAATGCCATAGGAGAAGAACATTCTCAAAGCAGCTACAAAACCTGACACCTGAAAATAGAAATAAATCCAGAAGGTGTGAAAGATAATGATTGCAGATACAAATTCATTAGTTGATCGTATTCCAATACACAAAATGCATCAACTTACGTGGTCCGAAAGGGAACACTTACGATCTGCGAGAGTCAAATGCAGACAATGGAGAAGAGATAAATAGAACCTGCAAAGCACAAGTCCCATGCCAACAATATAAAAGATGAAAAATTTGTGTATACTATGTCGAAACAAGCAGTATGAGAGATTCTTTTTCTCAATTACATCTTTTGTAAGCATATCAGAGAACCCCAGAAAAAAAAAAAAAAAAAAAACGAACAAAAGGTGAAAATACCTGGACATAACACTGTCTTCCACAAGCAGGCTTTTAGCTGCCAAGACATCCATCACTTTCCTAAACACCTATTTACAAAACAGCCTCAGCTTCATATATACATACACATGCATAGAAATATATAAAATTATATGTAAAAGAGTATCGCAACCTCAATCATTGATCTCCAGATTTCTACAGGAAATGATGAGCCAACTCTAGAGATTGTTTCTCCAAGCGTAGTAAAGGCTAGGGTCTGAACTTCCCATAAGCTGCTATACCGGGGCATTCTCTTTCCAATTTCAAGACCAGAACTTTGGTTGCGAACAGAGTGCGCTGAGCTACTCAACTCTGCATGAGAGTTCTCAATGATGCGCAGCAGGAACTTCACCAACTGAAACTCATCTGCGGTCGAGCATTTTCTCTGATACGTGCTCATTACTCGTCTATAAAAGAAGAACTTTACATCGAATTTGCAAAATAGAATGTACATTTGCTCAAATTCGCATTGAAAAGTCAGAGTAGCTAACCTTAGAGTCTGTAACGATTCCATGATCGGCGTAAACGACGAATCGACGATGAACACTTCAAGCATGTTGCCGAAGAAGTCGAGGATAAGAGTCCATGAAGCTGAATTGAGTTCAAGAGGAAGACGATGACAGATGTCGTGGATCTGAAGCAAAACGACAACAATTCAGAGAAAACGACGAAGCAAAGCCAAAAGGAAAGAGAAGAGTGAAGGTCTCACGCACTCAGTCATACCAAGTGTGTTATTTGAGTGAAGGTAGGAGTCATGTCTTCGGCGCCGTGAGACTTGGCCGCGATCAGCTCCAACAGGAAGAGCAAATCCGACGTGGCCTCCGGCGCAGGGAGGTCGGGGGCGGCGGAGAGGAGAGTGTGGGAGTGGGAGAAGATGAAATTGTGGAGGAGTTCGGGGATTGGGGTGCGCAGAGGAGTTGTGAGGGTTTCGTCCCTCACCGTCAGAAACGCCGTCCTCCACCACCTCACCGCCGACGATGAAGATGATGATGATGCTGTCGCCGCCATTTCGCAGCTTTCGGCTTCTCAGTCCCTCCAACGCCAACCCATTTCAGACCTTCAGTTGTACTGTATGTATCAGACACTGTCCAAAGACTACAAAGTAGTGAAGTACGAACTGCTTCGTCTTCAACAAGAGAAACACTGTCCCTTGGGGCCTAAGAATTGGATAACAGGCCCAGTTCGGATAGTGCGACTAACTCTTTTTAATTTCAGCCCAAATTTGATATCTTGGGAACTAGTCCTGGCCCAATTAATCGTATTTCTACCTTCTCTGGCTTCATTTAGTTATTCATTCACAAGAATCACAACAATGTGTTCTTTTAGAGCCTTTGACATATTATATTGGGGTACCGCTATTCGGACCCAACTTTTTTATTTGTAGCCTCAATACACTCTTTACACTCATTTTCAATTTAAAAAATTTAAAAACTTATTAGTACACCCAACATTTTTTCCACAAACTTAACCTATTATTGCTCTTTATACCAAACAACACACCCAACAACACCACCCATTGTCCTCAACATCAAAAAATTTATTTTTTGACTGTAATAGTTTGAATCCTAGTTGTTTATGTTGAACTTGAATACAAAGAAGAGAGTTTTGAAAAAAAAAATGGCCCAGGCTAAATCTACTATCTTCAGCTGCTACGTTCACCACCCTAACATATTTTGTCTAATTTTTTTCCTATTTTACCCTCTTTTACAAAATGAAGATGAAATTACCAACACTCATTCGGTAGTTATCTACCGAAACCTCCATAAATGTTCGGCAAATAACTACCGAATACTCTACCAAAGTTCGGCAAATACCTGTAAAATGATCATTCGGTAGTTATTTACCGAAACCTTCATCAATGTTTGATAGATAACTACCGAATAATCCACCAAAGTTTGGCAGATACCTGTAGAATGACCATTCAATAGTTATCTATCGAAGGGTAAAATTGAAATTTTTGAAATAGGGTGGTAGACTCAGCAGTTGAGGGTGGTGGATTTAGCTTGGGCAAAAAAAAAATTCAGATTTTGTTCGGCACTGGTTAACCGAACAAGTATAAGGATGTTCGGCTGCAAACAACTGAATGTGTGGAAGGATGTTTGGCGGCAAACAACCGAACGTGTGGAAGGATGTTTGGTTGGCAACCACCAAACACCTTTTTTTCTAAATTTTTTAGAGATGTTCGATAATCTATGGCCGAATGGACAATACTATATTCGGTGCTACATTGCCGAATGGCTCATAACATATTCAAATCTAGTGTACCGAACATGTTGCGATTTCAGTTTTTTAAAATAAGCATTTAGTTTATGAAATAATTACTCTATACTACATCTTTACTATAGCTTTTAACTTCTAATACCATAATTATTAATATATAACAATCAGGTTAGTTTTATTAACAATCAGGTAAGTTTGACTCCACCTTATTCCGTTGACTCCACATGAGTGGGCTGCAATTACCTTTTATTTCTTATTTTTGGTATTTCTTTTTCTTCTCTCTTTCTCCTCGAGTCTCTCTCTTCTCTTTCCTCTGCTCGCTCTCTTCCCGCAATGTCTCTGAAGATCGGACTCTCGCCGTCCGGCAAGAGTAGTCGGCGGTGTGGGTCGACCCCATCCCCATCCCCATCCCCTTCCTCTCTCTTCCCTCTCCCTTCCCCAACCTCTGATGTCTAGCTCCAAGCAGATCCAGCAGATGGTGTGGTTCATTTGATCTTCTCCTTCTGGAGCTTCAGCGCGTTTCAATTTCTAGCTTGGTCGCGCGGGCAGCTTTGAAAGCTCGAACCTGGTTGCCTTGGCTCTCCACCTCCAAGAGCTTATCAGTAGAAGGTTCTTGATTTTTTTTTTTTAAAGCTCAGTTTCTGAAACTGCAATTTCTGTAACATTGCAAGTGAACTGAAACTGCAATTTATTGGAGTTGCAGTTCCTAACTGCAAGTGAAACTGCACTGCAAATGAACTGAAACTGCAGTTTATTTGAGTTGCAAGCTTGCAGTTGCAGTTACTAACTGTAAGTGAAACTGCAGTTTATTGGAGCTGCAGGCTTGCAGTTGCAGTTCCTAACTGCAAGTGAAACTGCAGTTTCTGAAACTGCACTGCAAATGAACTGAAACTGCACTGCAAATGAACTGAAACTGCAGTTTATTTGAGTTGCAAGCTTGCAGTTGCAGTTACTAACTGTAAGTGAAACTGCAGTTTTATTGGAGCTGCAAGTTTGTAGTTGCAGTTACTAACTACAAGTGAAAAATGCAGTTTCTGAAACTGCAAAGTGAACTGAAACTGCAGTTTATTTGGAGTTGCATGCTTGAAGTTGCAGAACAATGCTTGTGAGTGAAGATGAACAATTGTCGATTTGGTAAAGTTGAAGAAAGAGATCGATTTGGCAAAGAAAAGAAGAAGATCAGTTTTGGGCTATTTGTGTAGTTGGTTTGGTTGTGATGCGTTTCTTTGGGAAGGTGTCCGCATGTTGTATTTTGGGCTGGTAGATAGTGTCCGCAAGTTAATAAAAATAGATTGAGTAGTTTTGGTTAATATTTTGCTTTGTTAGTACCTTATAATTAATGGACTCTTAGTTTATTAACACTCAAAAAAATGATGAAAATGCTTCATTTAAAGACTCACAAACCACAATTTAATAATTCATTCGTCAATATTAAACTTGTTTGTATCAATATGGAGAATGTTATAGTGTGTTTAGAGTTTTGATAATGAGTTGAGTGAAGATGAACAATTGTCGATTTGGTAAAGTTGAAGAAAGAGATCGATTTGGCAAAGAAAAGAAGAAGATCAGTTTTGGGCTATTTGTGTAGTTGGTTTGGTTGTGATGCGTTTCTTTGGGAAGGTGTCCGCATGTTGTATTTTGGGCTGGTAGATAGTGTCCGCAAGTTAATAAAAATAGATTGAGTAGTTTTGGTTAATATTTTGCTTTGTTAGTACCTTATAATTAATGGACTCTTAGTTTATTAACACTCAAAAAAATGATGAAAATGCTTCATTTAAAGACTCACAAACCACAATTTAATAATTCATTCGTCAATATTAAACTTGTTTGTATCAATATGGAGAATGTTATAGTGTGTTTAGAGTTTTGATAATGAGTTGAGTGATAATGTGAGTAGAGAATTGATGTTGGGCTTAGGTTCAAATTAATTTAATTTAATTTTAATTAAAATTTTAAATCTTTGAAGGTCAATCTACGTTAAGGTAAAATTGAAAATTATATTTTTATTAAAGTGTTGAAGATAGAAATAAAAAAAGTTGGGTCTGAATAGCGGCACCCATTATTTTGTCAATTAGATTCTTGTTTGAATAGATGGCTTATCAACAAAATATATTGAACTTTTTGACAAAACATTATTATTTACAATTCTTTTTTGCAAATTTTCTCTTCCATCAAATTAGTTTGGTCATTTTCCAACTACCCTACTATCATGGTCATCATAGCATTATATACACTCATACGAGTGCATATGCTAGGACAAATCATCCATGCGTGCGTGGATGATTATCTTAAGCATGGCTCTTATGCTGTGGAAGTTGGAGTACTTAATTCAAATCTAATTGGCAATATATTGCTATGTAAGATTTTACAATCCTCATGTGAGATTTACTCTCAACGCGCCTCCTTTCATGTACTGTGACTTGGGCTAAATATATGAACATTAATTGGGTGACTTGTTGGTTGGGTTTGACACGTATATTTTTCATTCGAATACCATCTATAAGTTAAAGCACTCAATCTAAAACTAATTAACAATAAAAATTGAGAGGCTCAAGATATTATATATTGTTATGTAAGGATATACATTCTTGACATGAAATTTACTCTCACCACATACAAGTTATATGCATTCGAGTCCCATTCTTATAATAATTAGAGCACTGCTTTCATCTTGGTTGAAACGCCATATTCTAACTAGGCCTGCCCATCGGTCGGAACGAATCGGTAAATGGTCTTACCGATTCGATTTCCGAAATTTTTGGTAAGTCAATTTGGATGCCGATTACCGAATCGATTTTTTCGGAATTCGGCATGTTTCGGATACTTCGGAATTCGGCATTTTTCGGAATTTTCGGAATTTTCGGAATATTGATAACAATTGTCCATCAAAGGCTTTTGAACCCAAACAATATCTGATACAACTCGAGAGAGGCAGCAATATCTGATACACAAATTCAGAGAGAAACCCCATTAATCAAACCCGAACACCTCAAAACAGAAAAACCCAATTAATCACAACCCTCACTCAATTGAAACAATTACACAAAAATCCCTAATTTCATAGATGAGATCATGAGATCATGAGATCGAGAGATGAAAGAGTGATAGATGACAGACGAGAGATAAGAGATAGAGAATGGAGAGGATGCTTTCACTGCATAATCAAGTAATCAACCATATATAAATTAAGTACAGAGATTGTTTATAATTTACCATTAGGATGCTCGCAAATCCCAGACCTTGCCTTCGATCTGCTCTAGGCTCTAGCTGCTCTATCTTCTAAGTTTGAAGAATAGATATGAAGCAAAATCATTTTTGAGCCCTAGTTTTGAGATTGAAAACCGAAACAACATATAAGTAGAAGTATCACTAAAAAAAAACTCATTCATCAATTCAACCCAGAACACGCTCGAAGAGAGAGGGAGAAGAGGGAGAGAGAGAGAGAGGCGGCTGAAATGAGGAGTTCACACGAAGAGAGGGGTAGCTTAAACAACTTAAACCTAATGTACTTAATATTAATTTATTATTTAATATATGTATAAATATATTTACTGGTAGAATAACTTCAAATAGATGTGGTAATCTAGTGGTTAAGGCGCTGCCCAAGTCCTTCTGAACTGTGTTCGATTCCCATAATAGCATATTTCCATTTTTTTATTTTTGGGTATTAAAAATTTAATTAAACAAACTTTTTTCTTTTTGGGTCAATAATTAAACAAACTAAAACATATATAGATTAGTTTAATTAGGGTTATTAAATATTAAGTTTTTAGTTATACAAACCTATATTGGTTATTAATTAGTTTAAGGAAATGTTTCATATATGTATAAAGTATAAACCTATATTGGTTTAATAAGGAAATGTTTCATATATATAAACCTATATCGCTATATATAAGTGTTTCCTATATAAACCTATATGTTTTACAATTTATATAATAGATTTCATATAAAAATTCACTACAACGTCACCACCACTGTTCTTGTCAACATTATTATTTTGGGGTTTGGACTTTGGGGTTTGGTGAGTGTTTAAGGTTTGGAGTTTTTATTATATATGTTTTATAAGCATACAATGTGATCGTGTTCCCAACGATTCGAATCGTTCAATTTTTAGTTCCCCACTCAAAGATCATTCATGCAAAAAATTAGCTCAATCAGAGATGTAGAAGTTAGGTGACGGTGGTCGAAATTATGAATGAGCGTGGTTTTTTAATGATAATCGAATGGGTAGATGAATTCAGATTTGGCCAATTTTTTGCAGGGATAATCTTTGAGTATGAACATAGAAAATGAACGGCTCAGATTGTTGTAATCACGTTGTGGTCTTCCCAATTATTAAAACGACAATGTTTAAACGAAAAAACTAATAGAATTATAGTCTTCAAGTGTATTTATATATAGAAGCTCACATCTCGATCGTGTTTCCAACGATCTAAACCGTTCATTTTTTAGTTCCCCACTCAAAGATCATCCATGTATAAATTTAGCTCAATCAAAGATGTAGAAGTTAGGTAACGGTGGTCGAACTTAATAACGATCGTGATTTTTCTAATGATAATCGAACGGGTAGATGAATTATAATTTGGACGATTTTTTGCAGAGATAATCGTTGAGTATGAACATAGAAAATAAACAACTCCGATCGTTGAAATTAAGTAACAGTGATCAAGTAAGTTGAAATAAGAAACAGTTAAGTATTGGTGAAATAAAAATATTATTAGCTTCAATTAAAATAAGGTATAATAATTTATAAAAATATATCATTCAAATAAATATATGGTTCAAGTGAAATAATTATGAAATAGCTAGTCTATATACCATATAAGAATCTCAATTGATATAATATATGCTACAATTGATATGTAAAATATATTTAATTATCTAAAATATAGCTAGGTTAATATTAATTTTATTATCTAAAATGTGTATAAATATATACATCTAAAAAATAGGTTCACAAGAGCTTGTTAGTCTAGTGGGTAAGGCATAGCAAGCTTTTCCATGAGGTCTTGCACCATAAGCGGTGTCATTTCAACCTTCTTATGTTTATATTTTTTATATAAAAAATAAAAATAAATTATATATTAAATAGGGTATTAAGTTATTTAATATAGTTTAGAGTATATGGTATATAGGGCATAGACCATATACTATACCCTATAACTATAATAATTTTAGTATACATAGACTATAAGCTATTAAGTATATTAATGTAGTTGTATGATATATATAACTAAATTTTGGAAAATTATTCGGAATTTTCGGTAAAAATCGATTCGGTGTGTTTCGGTAATTGGTCGGTATACCAACTTTTTTCGGTTTTTACCAAAACCAAACCAACTTTTTCGGTATTTTTTCGATTTCGGATTTTCGATTTTCGGAAAAAAAAAATCGATTTACCAAACCAAAAAATTTCGATCGGTAATCGATCGGTTCGGTAAATACCAAACCAATGGGCAGCCCTAATTCTAACTTACAAGAAAGATTTTGACCCAAAAAAAAAAAAAAAAACTTACAAGAAAGAAGAAAAGGACAAAGCATACCAGAAAGAAAGATGGTTGATCGAGTCATACTTGGCAAGCCCAGCTATGCACAGTAAGTGGGCTGAAACTGAAAGCAGCCCCAACCAAATGCATTGATTAGGCGCATGGGCAGTGTCCCACCCATCAAGTATAATTTAGAGCAGAACACGAACTGACGAACGTATCTTTGTTAATTGCTATTGTGAAGTTGCCTGAGACGCAGGCAACCTCAGTCTAATTACCGTGTGTTTTGTTGTTGGCTTCGGCCTATGTGGGTTGCTAATAAAGAGAGAGTTCTAGTATATGTGGTGGGGGCCTAGTTGGGTAGCCCACAGCCACACATATGGATTGTAATATTGTATTTGTCTACTTGGTGGGTCCAAAAAGGCCAGCGTCCTGCCAAGCCCATAACCAAGTCATTTACTCTTGTGGGCCTAGCTTCTTTGAACTTATATATATATATATTTTAGAAAATAAAAATTACGGTTACAAACAGTATTTTTTGTTGGCCTGACTCATTTCGTACTTACGTAATGTCTTGATTGTTTCACTCGTGTTATGAATGTATCACAGCCTAACTCAGTTGACACTTCTAATATGCTGCCTAGTAAATGTAATCATGACATTACTACAATAGGTCATGGTCATATTAACCAACCATAATTGTTAGAAATAAATGTAGAGTAGGAAGGCCTTCAAAAAAAAGAAAAGAAAAAAAAGAAAGGGAATTGAGAGGTTGTTGGAGCATGGTGAGGGTCTTGCATGGATAAAGTAGATGCAAGACATTTACTAAACTCTAAAATTTAAGGAGGAGAATGAGTCATTAATGAGAATATTAACTATTTTTCCAAGTAAAGATATTAGTTACTTGGTCATTTAAGTTAAAACACCCTTGTTTATATAGGTGGAGTCTCATCCTAAAAAAAATAGTTGTAAACAAGTGCGGAATAGAAAGTTGAAGCTTCAAAATCTAAGGGTGCATTTGGTAACGTTTTACAAAACGGTTTTTCATTTTACAAATTTAAAAAAATAATAAAAATATGTTTGGTTGTCGTATTGAAAAAATAATTTTTGAAAAACACAAAATAAAATTTCTAATTTATAGTGTAAATTCAGAAAACGACTAAATAATATTTTCAATAAATTTAGAAAACATTAAGAACACGGATACAAATAAAAAAAATTTACAACTGAAAAAAAAATTAAAAAACATGTGATCTGCACCTCCTCCCCACTTAGCCAGACCCACCTCCAGCGGCAACTCTACCCCCCGCCGCTGCCCACCTCACCCATCTCTCTTCATATCTCATATATTCCTCTATTTCTTTCTCTCTCTCTACCCATCTCTCAAAATATATACTTTATAATCCCTATATAGTTTTTAATTCTCGCTTCAATAAACGGATTAAGACTCTCCGTAACATCCATGACAGGAATCTCAATAGCCTTAACAACCCTTACATAGAGAAAATACATTTGTTTAACTAGATCATAGATGTTTGCAGTCTTGTCTCAATTAATAATACGGCCACCAACAACTTTTCCACCTCTAAGGTAGTCGAGTCGGTCGAGGTGGGTTGAGTTTTATGAAACTTCTCTCTTTTTTAATTATATATTTTATGAAATTAATTAATAATAATTTATAATTAATATATTTTATGAATATAATTATTTGGTTGTAATAATTGGTTAATATTAAATGTGTTTTCATTATTTTTGTTTTATATAATTTTTTTTAATTACACTAGCAAATGCCTTTTTATATTTTAAAAAAATTATTTTGTAAAACATTATTAGACGGCTTCAAGTTTTTCAAAACTAGAACTCTAATGCTACGTTGGACAACCATTATATAAAGCCAGAAAGCCTTTCCAAAAGTATAAAGCCTCTTCATTTCCATCTTTTGAATACCTGGCAACCAAGGAATCAAGGATGGAGATGGGGTTTAAACTTGAGAAGTGTCTATTCTCTCTACCTAATAAGTAATACCCACAAAAATATCTGACAGTCGTTGTTCCGTTTGTTGATCACAAGCATCAATATTTCCAAACCCCTCCATCAGCTAGCTGCGCTTATCCACTTCTTTTCACTTTTCATTTTGTCAGAAGGAAAGAAACCATGGGCTCCACTGCAAAGCACATAGTTATTCTGGGCCAATTGGTCAATTACTCAGCTTCTTTATACATATGATTATATATTAATTAATTCCACCCACCAGCTCAACCTTATCATAATGATGATTGTTTATGTAAATCCCTCTTTTTCTTTGTTTGTTACATCATTGTCTGTTACCAATTAATCAAGGCTCATTTGAGAGAAGCCATGTGTGAACTGTGAACTTACATCATCATCAATCATCATCATGTGTTGCTGCTAAGTGCTAAGCACAAAACCAATCATAAAAAGTGAGGTCTTAAAAAATAGAAGGAAATTAATTAAGGGAGTACTTCACAGATATACATGAAGCTCAATGGTGTTCAGCTGGAAATATTCGTTTAAATATTGATGTGTTGAGGATAACTTCCACGTAATCTGATTAATTTACAATAAAAAACAATTTAACCTGAATAAATCTTATTCTTGTTTGTTTATAGAGGCACCTATAGCTTTATAATAGTAAAAACTATGCACCAAAGTAGAAGGAATGAGCGTCAATATTGGATTTGGCATCCTAATGGTCTATTGTGTGGCATATTGGATTTCAAATCAAGTCCTGTATGGACTTCTCTATTCTCACACGAAGGTTTGAACCTAATATTTTGATTCTCGTTTCACTCATTTCATGTTATTTAAAATTCGTAAAATTATAATTTGTATATTTAAAATTTGATAGGAAATAAAAAATATGTTGTCTTATTCCTTCTCCTCTTAAATTGATTACCTCAATGATAACCAAAGGATCAGCAAACTCTCCTCTCTCCGTCAACAAAAATTCAGACATTTTTATGGAATCAAATTAAGGTTGAATTCCAAACCCCTTCCCCTTTTCAAGAATATATTATTTCTTTTAACATGAACAAGTATTTTTCTTCAAGACTTTAACTACAGTTGACATATGAAAGAGATATCACGTCTTTCCATGAATTAAGGCATTCTTTGTCTTTCTCTAATATTTTTTTTTTCAGTCATACTTCTCAAATGGAATTTATTTTTGAAATTCATGTTATTCGTGCACAGGCTATTTCAAAAGTTTAGGTAAAACACCTACAGTACGTCCTAAATTAATGTAAACCATAATGTGCGAGCTAGCCTACTTGGGAAGAACTAAATTCCTTGCAATGGGTTTTTGGCTTGTTGCAGCTGCGAAAAAGAGAATCTGATAATTTTTTTTTTTTTTTTAACATAGAATCATTCATATATGTGTGGATATGGATAACATAAAGAATCATTCCTTTCCCTCTAACCTACAATTAGTGGCAAATTGTAGATCAGAGACATCTGTAACCCAAGAATATATATTGTTAGTTTAATTAAGTTGTGCAATATTCTCATAAGTAAATATGAAGTGTTAGATCAGCCATAAAGATAAAAACATTAAATGCATATTTAGTAATATAATACTAAAATTGAGACAATTGAAACTAAATTTACTTTAGTGAAACGTACTTGACCGAAACTACAAGTATATATCAAAACCTCAAGTGCCTCTCATATACCCCTCACATGCATGTTCATTTCATTGAACAAATTGTACTTAGTTTGAGCAAATTAAACTTTTTATGTTGAAAAATTTGACGAAATTAAGTTATTGAAACAATTAGTAAACTATAATACTAAAATTGAAACTACATTTACCTTAGTGGAACTTGACAGAAATTACAGGTATTAAAATCATAATTTAGCAACAAAAAAATCATTTTCATTTCTTTGATAACTGAACTTCAAAGTTCCACCACCCACTTTGTTATCAGTTTAAAATTTTAAACTTCGAACACGAACACGTTTAAGATTTTTAAATATTTTAAACTTTGAATACGAACACGAACACATGTAATTATTTTAAACTTTGAGCACGAACACGTGTAATTGATATGCAGATTACACATATGACTATATGAGGTTGTAATTAAGACGTATAAAGTAACCTCAAGCCTTTCAATTACACGTATAAGGTAAACTTGAGTGTTTTAATTATGTTAGTGAATACGTTCTTAGACCCTAGTACCATGCTTGAACTTACCGTGTGTATACTCATCATTCTCATCACTGTAGTAAATAGTTTGAGGTCTGAAGCTCCTAGAAGAGGGTAGATTTTGAGAACCGGATGCCCCACACATGTGAAACTTCTAAACGATCCTAAGAAGATGACAAATTTTCTTGCAGAAGCTAGCCACCGAGGAAAATTAATAAATTTATAACCTCAAGTGGACGTATCCATTTCTTGCTTCCTCACTCACTCTTTAGGTCACTATATAAACCATTCTAATCTCTACCTTCACGCAACCCCACTCTCTCAAAAAAAAAAAAAACAAAAAACAAAAAAAAAAACAAGAAAAAAGAGGCAGAATATAAAACATTCATCTTTCTGAAAAAAGAGGATCATCGAGCAGCAGCAAATTATGAGGCCAGCACCAAGAGTAGTAGCTGAATACGGCCTCCTGATCCACCTTTCCTCCCCACTACAATCCCCACCACCTTCATCTCCGGCAAGATGTGAGCCCCACGCTTGCCGCTGGTGGCCCTACTCCGGCTCCAAAGAGTTCGAAGCCAACGCCGCCATGGTCATCATCATCCTCCTCTCCGCCCTCACCTGCGCCCTCGCTCTCAACGCTGCCATCCGCTGCTTCCTTCGCAGCAGCAGCAGCACCTCCGACGCCCGTGGTTCTGACCACCACCACCCTATAATTCTCCCCCAGACTCAGCAGAAGAGCAATGCCGCGGTGGCTCCTCCCCTGGAAGGCGGGCCCACGGTGGTTTACACGGCGGGGATGAAGACGAGGCTGGCGGGGGCCGAGGCCGAGTGCGCCATTTGCTTGTCGGAGTTCGTGGACGGTGAGGGGATAAGGGTTTTGCCGAGGTGTAAGCATGGCTTCCACGCCCACTGTATCCAGGAGTGGCTGTCTTCTCACTCCTCTTGTCCCACGTGCCGCCGCACGTGCCTCCCTCCGTCCCCTTCTCAATCCACCCAGCAGGAACAACCACCGGTTCTGGAAAGTACTGGTCCGTAGCGGCTCTACTGTACTTACTCATGAGTTTTCAACTGCATGTACACATATGTATGAATGCGTAAACTAGTAATTGAGTTCAAGTTTAATTATTTAAATGGTAGATCAATCAAAAACCCAGCATTAACTATTACTAATTGATGATTTAACTAAATAATTAGATCAATCGACAAATGGTTCATTTCTTCGTCAGATTTGCATGTGGCCCTTGCGTTTTTTGCCTACAGCATTTAATAACCGTCCATTTTGCCTTTGGCCTTACTAGTAATAGAGCTGCTGATTGCTCATGCATGACAACAAAACGTTGCGTTTCCAGGCGTTTCAAACTGTCCCAATTGTGTCTGTTTGTGTCTTTGTGAAACTTGAGAGTGCAGCAAATTTTCGTGTCCCTAGCGCAGGACCACCTTGGTAAGCGCAATAAACACTCTGTCACTCTGCATCCCTAGGCAAACCTAACACCACCTGCTCAGTTGAGTCAGTTCCCAGTCCCCAGTTCTCTCTTTCTTACAAAGAACCTGGGCAGTGTTTTTATTTGGAGCTCCAACTTCAACATTAAGTACTGAGATTAGATTTTCTCCAATTTAACTATTCTTTGAGACATGCTTCGGTGGATATGTCCGCATGGCATGTATAGACGGATCACACGGTCTAAAATCCCCGCGGTAGCGAAATCCCTTAAGTTTAACTGGAAATTAACCCAAATTTAATTTCTGAATTACTAAGGTGATCAACTCATTTTTGCTGGGTCGAAGATGGACTCAATCACTTCCCTCATTGCATATGTAACATATGCAAGAAAATACATTCACCCAATTCCCAACAACAAAGATAATATTATATATTAAGAAGCAGCCAAAACACATTACTACTATCATATTATATTTTCAACAACCGAGAAAAGCACATACTCAATGTGTACAAGGCAACTACAATACTGATCTGATATAATAAGAACTAGTGTACTATCAAGTATATGTGACAGGCAAGAAGAAAGAAACTCAAACAAGATGATAAACGGACCAAGCACACCCATTACCGAATCTGACAAGCCAAAACCACACAATCCAAGAGGGGAAAGACAAAATGATCACATATTTAGAAGCATTTCCTGTGAACAATGGATGGACCTGATTCATCGTACTCTGCCTTAGATATCCACATCTGCATTCAAGCAAAAGAATACTCCAAAATTATAATCATACAACCATACAATCACTGCCTAAATAAAAATGCTTTAAGAAGTTTCTTGAGGAAAAAACCATACTAAATAGCCCATGTAATGTACCTAATGACTTATACAACTTCTAACCTGATACCATACTTGATAAATCAGAACCAGTTTTTAATTCCTTCACTTTTAGCTACCTGTAGCCTCTTTTAATTTATTCCTCAAGAATATATGGAGGGGATTTCACACCTTTACTAGTTTTCTTATTATATATCTTAAAGCTTTTATAGTAAATTGAAGAGAAATCAAATATGAAAATCATCAAAGTACAAGTAGTATAAGCAATACCTGCTGGAATGTGCTCAGTGAAGCCAAAATAGACCCTCCAATCCAAACACTGTACTTTCTCTCTGGAGGTGCTACCACCTTAATTTTCATGCTGCTTGGTGCAAGGGCTGTGATCTCCTTGCTCATACGATCAGCAATTCCTGGGAACATGGTGGACCCTCCACTGAGCACAATGTTGCCATACAAGTCCTTCCTGATGTCAACATCACACTTCATAATCGAGTTATAGGTGGTCTCATGAATTCCAGGTGACTCCATTCCAATGAGTGATGGTTGAAATAGGACCTCAGGACAACGGAAACGCTCTGCTCCAATAGTGATTACCTGACCATCAGGTAGTTCATAGCTCTTCTCAATTGACGAGCTGGTATGAGCAGCTTCAAGTTCCTGTTCATAATCAAGTGCCACATAGGCAAGCTTCTCCTTAATGTCGCGCACAATTTCCCGTTCAGCAGTTGTAGTAAACGAATACCCTCTCTCAGTCAGGATCTTCATTAAGGAATCTGTTAAATCTCGTCCAGCAAGGTCAAGCCGGAGGATGGCATGTGGAAGAGCATAACCTTCATAGATGGGAACAGTGTGACTGACTCCATCACCAGAGTCCAGCACAATACCTGGGACATGTTTTGTTGTTAAAAAATTTAATAAACTTTCAGGATTATCAACTTTGCTTCCAAATTTACTGGTTTTTGCACTTGGTGGTAAAGCATTATAACAAAATAAATAGATAGATCGCTCTCAATTTTACGTATCGGTACAAACCTGTTGTACGCCCACTAGCATAGAGGGAGAGAACTGCTTGAATGGCAACATACATAGCAGGGACATTGAAGGTCTCAAACATGATCTGTGTCATCTTCTCCCTGTTGGCCTTAGGATTGAGGGGTGCCTCGGTAAGCAGCACAGGGTGTTCTTCGGGAGCCACACGAAGCTCATTATAGAAGGTATGATGCCAAATCTTTTCCATGTCATCCCAGTTGCTAACAATCCCATGTTCGATAGGGTATTTTAATGTGAGAATACCTCTTTTGGACTGAGCCTCATCCCCAACATAGGCATCTTTCTGTCCCATCCCCACCATAACACCTGTGTGTCTAGGTCGACCAACAATACTGGGGAAGACAGCCCTTGGAGCATCATCTCCAGCAAACCCAGCCTGTTTAAGGGAATCATAATTGATTGATACAGACCAAGGGAGTGCATGTGTGTGTGTTAATTTGGCTTTATGGTACATGAAATGAAACTAATCCCTTACCTTAACCATTCCAGTGCCATTATCACAGACAAGAGGCTGAATGTCCTCGGTATCTGCCATTCTTTATAGTGGCCTGCAAAGAAATCAGGGTAATCTGTTAGGAATCTAAGAAGTATACTACGTTCAGCAGCCACATCAACCACATCAGCTTCATGATGATGGATATAGTTAGATAGTTAGTAGTAGTTAAAGTGGTTGTATTCAGTTGGGAAGCGGTTAATGTATTCAACATTCAGTTACAATGATGGGAGGGTTCATCTATAAATGCATGTAATCGTGTCAAATTTCCTCATTGAATGAATGGAAATACTTCATTGTTAGTTTATACTTTAGAAAACTCTTAGTTTTGGTTTTGGAAGGCATACCATCTACCATAATCTAATCAATTCAAAGAAGCATATTCCAATACTTAAAGCAGCAAGCCACTGGGGAGACAGCAACAATTCCCAACTTTTAAAATTAAAGAAAAGAATGGTCATATCAATGAGTAACTGCAAGCTTGAATGAATTGCTAAGCACTGGGTAGCCCATATTTGAACAGGGCACACTTGACAGCTTACTGCAAGACAACGGAATGCTCTATTTGGCACTAAAACCAATGGAGACAGGCAAAAAATTTAAATTGAACATAACTTGCAAATTCCTTCTAGCAGTGGGCTTTAATGGCCGAAAATTGCATCCAGCACAAAGCCAATCCAAGCAACTCGTATGGGTTTTCAGGCACCGATCACATATCCAAATCACATGGTTGATCTTTATCAAATATAGAGGAGTAAATTACATGATTTGTAAAATAATGAGGATTACATATATAAGAGATTACATTTCTTATTGAGACACATGCAGCCAACAATCAACAACTTGATAAGAAGAAGAATAGAAGAGAAATAGGCTTTTGAATTTCCTATTGTCCTAAAACATTATCAACTATTCATAATCAAAATTGATATGGTACCCTGATAGGCTGATACCATCAAAATTTAGATCCCATCAGATCAAATCACTCAGAAAAATATTAGAAATTGCACAAATTGACTCCCAAGCATCAAAGTCACTCACTCTCAAGTCTCAATCAGTGACCAACCGATTAACAATAACATCAACAAATCACTCAACAAACTCATTGATCACCAGAAATTCAAACTGAAATTGCATATATTGATTAAGACAAGACTAAAGAAATCAATCAAAACAGCAAATCAGATACAGATTCCAAAGAAACCATCATTCGAACTTACAAAAATTGCCAATCACAAAGCGAAAAGGAGCAGAGAAACTAAAGAGAAAGAAAAGAGCGTGAAAGCATGTACCTTAGGAGTTGGGACTCGCTGAGAGTTTGAGAAGTCGCAGCAGAACAGAGAGACACAATAGGCGTGCAGAGCAAACCAAAGAGACAAAGAAGAGTGAGTGGACAATCGAATAATGAACGAGAGAAAAGGTCGGTAGATTCTGCTTTACGATTAGACAACACCCAAAGCTGATCGAGAAAAAGAAAAAATTAATGAAATTAAATAATAAAAAAGTGTGGACTGTGGAGCCGCCAAATGAACTTTCCAGAATGTAATTTGCATACAAAAAGAAAATAAAAAAGAGGAGGCAGCTGGAATTCGACGACTAATTTCGCGGGCTGACACCGAGGCAAGCGGGGCTACTTTAAAACGTGGAATATGCGGTTTATTATTTTATTATTACATAAGCACAAATTGCTCAGAACTCAGAAGTAGCTTCTTTTTTATATAATAAAAAGAAGCTAATGAGCCTAATTCTATTGGCACCGAATTTTCGATTAATAAAGAAAAAAACATGAAGGAAAAGAAAAGCAATCAACTAAACGTACAAGTGCAGTTTTGGTTTTTGCTAAACTGACCAAAAAAAAATGAATTTAATTGGGCTATAGTTGGGAACTTTAATAGCTAATTATGTCTGCAATGGCACTTATTTATTCAGAGTTCAAGTATTGCAAAGATGCCAATGGGCTTTAGGCTCTAGCTAATTGACATTCGGGTGGGGGCAGAAATTGTAAGTTTTAAGTCTGAATATTAATGTCCATAAAATGTAAAAAAAAAAAACATAGCAATGATGGTGCAATATGTATCATTTCATTTATTAATTTTTTTTTTCCAATAAATGCTGGTACTGGGCATACAGCCTCATTCACAGGGATTGATCCACTTATAATTCAATTGCATGTTGATCTATATACCATAAACAACAGCTAAAATGACATATTATTAACAAAATATTCCAAGTTTTCAACAACACGTACTTCCAAGGAAAAAAAAAGTCCAGGCTCCTATGACTATTCTTCCTCTAAATCAAGTTCACCAATCCGGTGTCGCCACCTGTCAGAAACAGCTTTGAAGGATTCACCACTACTTCCCTTCTGCAGGTAATGGACTAGCTGGACCTCTGCAGGTGTTGGAAGTAAAAGTTGTAAAACACAATGAGACCACTTTGCTTGCTGGCCCTAGAACACACATATATATATATGTATATATATATATACAATACAAACACACATACTACAAGAACCAGATCGAGTCTAAAAGAAGGGGGACCTTGTATTTCATTAACTAGCCATGGCATGGAGAAAAGAATGTACTTGAACAAAGATGAAGCTATATATACATATAGAACAACTATGTGAGTCTTGAACCCACCAGCTAGTTTCTTTTCAGAGTTAAGGACATCCTAGCTAAAATATCATGAAAGGCATAATTAATGTAAATTTCCTGATAATATATCCAAGTAGCTAGTCGATCTCTACTGCATAATTAATGTAATAGCTTAAACTCAAACATAATTGCTAATATATATGGAAGAATTAAAAGCCTAAGGTAGCTAGGGTTCTTTTCAACAAAGAGAATTATCGAATCGTCAGTTATACAGCACAATGCAATTTCCATAAGCAGGGCAAGCGAATAACATGATGAGCAACTCAACATCATGAATGCAAAAGCAACTAAATAAGATTCTTTAATTGCACAAGCAAATTAACAGTCCTTCACAAGTATGCATCATTGTATATTAATTGTATCCAATATATAAAGTTTGCAAGTGAATTAAGGTCAGCTTAATTTGCAGTGAAACAGAAAGGTCCTCCAATGTACAGCTCAGAGCACCATATATATATATCTATATATAACAAATTTCCAGCTATAATTATTATTGATTTTCCATTACAAAATTACAATTTTTTGAGATAAATTAATTATAAGACAGATTTAAAGTGCGTACGTTGTCTACTAACCCAAAATACGTATGCACAACACAAGCGACTAGCAGGGGTGTTTGTGTTTGGCCACCGAGCAATGCAATCTTCATGAAAATGATGTAAGCAGGGTAAGCGAAAAACTTGAAGACCGGCCAGCCTCAAAGTCCTCCATACAGATTGAACAAGACTTTCCCGCAGCTTGTGAATTGGTTTTTAAATTAATTAATAATTTATCAAATATAATGTGTCAAACATATATGAACATTAACCGGAGTTTTGACTTTAATGGTTGATGTTCCAAATTAATTTAAATTTCTCCTCACTCAATATTGTTTACTAAATAATTATCGACACAAAATAAACCAACAATAAATTGAATCTAGCTACAAGCTAGTGTAATTTTGGATGGGATTGGATGAGATCGATAACACATATGACTTAGGTATATGGAATGTATTTCTAAGCATTTACTTAATCAACCGATTGGATGGGATAACACGAGAAAAATCTACCTATTATGTGCTACGTCATATAATGAGAGAAAAAATAATAAGTGTATACACCCATTATATGAAAGTTTTATTTAAGATATTTCAAAGTCTATATGTTGTAGTGACTCGTTATATCTATAAAAGATAACAAGGCACGTACCCACCCTCACCTTAGCGAGATCAGTCACCAACTTCTCCAAATCTTCAAATTAAACATTTGAGAGCTTCTTTATATGGACTCAATTCCCAAATATTTCTAAATTCACCACTACTGATATCTTGCATGCTCAAGCACACAGTGAGTTCATGAGTATGCATGATAATAAGTTTCCATGATTGAGGTATTGGGTATCGGCATAGGGGACATAAGGGCTTAATAGAGGTCTTTCGCCATTGACGAATGCAATGTCCATGATAAAGGTGTAAGCAAGGAAGTAGAGAAACTTCAGCACTGGCCTCAAAGTCCTCTATACAAATAACACATGACGACTGTTCCTCAGTTTCCGAACTATCATGCCTCACGTGATCATCATCCACATCATCTATTTCCATGAGAACGGGATCATCCCCTGTAACCTTAACATTCTGGTGCGTTCGATTAATCTTAACCCTACGTGAATATCGCCGAGTCACTTTCAGTATGTCCAAACCCACAAAAATAGAAGGGAAGGCCGATTGGTTCCCCTTAAAATCAGATAAAAATCTTAAAATAAGAGCTGGCTGCTCATCCTCTCTGATATTCATGCCGGAAAGAATTTCGGTGATTAAGAGCATCGCAAACGAAGTAGTACCAGATAATAGATCGGCACGAGACACCGTAATGTCGAGTTCAGATACGAGGTGTGGTCGTCCGCGAGCAAGGCCTCTTGGAACGCCATCTTCTCCAAACCAACCGGTTTCCGTTAGGGCGAGGAGCCTCAGTTTGATCGGAACGACGTCGTTGACGGCTTTGCATTGCATCTCAGTGCCAAACATGCTTCAACTTGGCGTCCGTTCATCAGTATGCCGGCTATATATGCATATGGGTTGTGCTAAGTGCCCTAATTAATGTCCTAATCCTGCTCTAATTAGAAGGAATTTCTATGTCGATTAGAAATATATTTAATTAGTTATTTGCCACATAAACTTTTAAAAAGACACATTTAACCTTTCTAAAATCCTGCAAAACTTAAATTGAATTACCAAAGAAAAAAGATTTCACCACCAAAATATAAAAACCCAATTGTTATAACAAAATTTAGCCCTAATTTTTAAATCTTAAAAATCTACTACGTCATTCTTATTGCATTTAAGAGAAATAATTTATTCATAAAGAACTTAGGAGCTAGAATCAAATCGAAAATCAAAATCTATCTTCTAAAGATTAAAAACAAAAACCAGACTTTAAAATGTTAATTTGTTCATAGACCTCGACAAACAAGAGACTAAGGATAAAGCTATACCAAACTTAGTAGAATCAATATTTTTGGGACGAATAAGAGCAACAGTTCAATTCTCATGATACTTCAATTTAAGTGAGATTCAGTGACCTTTATCATTTTATAGTATTTCAATTCCTTGGCTTTTTTGGTCCAGATTGATTTTTGAATATACATCTAGTTTTAGAACAATATTCCCATGAATTGTTTACCAGAAAAAAAAAATCATGAATATATAGTTCTACACATCATTAATCCCTACTCTTGGTACTAAAGTTACTCTAACTATATTGATGATGATGATGATATACAAATGTGATGATAAAGCATGGCAAATGGTAAATCAAGTATAGAAAAAAAAAAAAGCATTTAAATTTTAGAGGGATAAAATGGTCTTTTAATAAAAATAATATTAATATAATTTGATAAATAAATTATAATGTGTACAAAATAATTTTATCACATCAAATTAGAATACATAGTTTTTGTATCCTATTTGGACACAAAATCTTTTTTCCTATACATATACGGCCACCCTCATGACGTACAAGTGAAGCAAGCTTTTTTTTTCTTCTTGGTCAAGGTACTACAAGTTAAAGCGCTGTTAGGAAAGATAACGGCGTAAATATGACGAAAACGACCTCAAAATGAGAAATGAGGCAATGCACGTGAGCAGCAGGTGCTCTTGATGAAAGACACAGGCCGAAAGAGGGTTTTTAGCTTTTCTCTAAACCCCTGATCCAGAATCCCAATAATTTTTTCCATAGCAGAAGCAGTGAGGAAAATCAAAAGGGAGCGATTGCGTTGTGAGATTGGGAGATGTGGTTTGGTGGTGGTGCGTTTAGGGCTTCCACTTCTACTGGAAGTGGTGGTGGTTTGATTGCAGGTGCGAGTGTGTTTGTGAGGCATTTCTGTCGTAAACGCGCAGAGAATTTGAGGAAGATCAACCCAAAGGTGAGCTTTCCGGAGGCTAATTCCATTGCTCGTGATCTATACGACGTCGTCAAACAACATGGCCCTCTCACCATCTCGAATGCTTGGATTCAGGCCAAGGTTATCTTCCTTTTCCCCTTAATAAATCACCATTTCTGTATAATTGACATTCTAAAGTACATGTTGTTTCGTATATATGAACATGATAATGGCTTTGATGCTTTCCTTTCCCATTTGCCCTTTTTCATTTCCAATCACTGTGTGCATGATATTTTATCAATTGGGTGCGTTTAGTATATGCCCAAGTATCGGATTTATGTTTTGCATTTTTGGGTCATATCCTATTGACACAAGGATTGAAGTGAAGGGTCCATCAGTCCATGTAAGGTGTAAGCTACATTGATATAGCTATAGTAATGCAATGATAGTTTTGTCATTCAGTAAAGTAAGATAGCTTGAATTGAGAGTATAGGAGAATATTGAATCATACTTTCCATGATATAAATGTATTGTTGGCTGACTACGCTTTCTTGCTGGTGTGGACTACGGGCATAAGTTTCACAGAATAAACCAAAGGGATCTCTGTGTTTTTAGACCAAATGATAGGGGGTTTATAGATGATTGGCCTTTATTTTTACTGTGTAATTGCACTTGAGCTATACTATTTAATAGATATGCAACCTCTGTTGAAAACTTGATATTTTCGACACTCCTTGAATGTATGTCAACTTTGTATTTATGATAGTCATACAGCAATGAAATATTACAATGCAGTAACTTTTGGTTTTGTCCGTATGCATACATGTTCTTGTACTAGTTCACAAAAATTTTCTGGTTTACCTCCTGCATTAAAGTCAGAAATATATAATGGGAGAGCTCTAATACATATTTGGTCCCTTTTTCTGTATGAACCATTGGATTTTTTTGATGGGTACATTTTTGGTCCCTCTATAATGTAAATGTACTTGGTTTATCAATCAAGCATAGGGTGCTTTCTATCAGCCTACTTCACGGAAGAGTTCCAATTATAGTTTTGGATTGTACATATTGATGCCTGTTCATCCCAGACCACATGTTTATCTTCTTAATAACTCATTGAAAAATAGTTAATCTTTAGTGGCTTTATCTTTTCACAATGATATAACATCTTCCCTGATCCTATCACCCTTCCAGCCAAAAGAGAAGGAAATTTTGAAATAAAAGAACATATATTTCTTTTCTGTTTTTTTTTTTTGCTTTTCTTAAATAAAAAGAAATATGGAATACAAAGTAAATTTTCTGAGTTTTTATAAGTTCATGTTTCTGATTAGGTGTTTTTTATTCTTAAAAAAATTCAGGATTCTGGTGTTAGTGGATTGAACAGCAAAACACACATGAAGATAATGCTCAAATGGATGAGGGGAAGGCAGATGCTGAAGCTGTTCCCCACCCTAGCTGGTTCTAGCAAAAAATTCTTGTTATGTACTTTGCCTGAAGACCCTCAAGTTACTGAATTTAGAACTGCTGCAGCACTGAAGCTAACTAAGAAGCCTTCCATGAAGAGGAAAAAGCACAAGAAATAAGTTTGTGTCTGAGCCTTTACTTTGGGCTTGGGATCCATCCCCTTGCTTACTGTCATCCATTGTGATTCCAGTGCTCCCTTTTGCTGGCTACCATCATTGCTATCGTCAGCTGTTTCACTAATATGCGGGCGTTTTAGAAATACTGCTCACTTGGTTTTGCCCTGTTTTCCAATGAATTCTGGTCCGATATTGATTATAGTTTGCTTGTATGATTTAGAATGGCAAATTGGATCGTTGAAATAATTGGGTGGCAGATGCTGTTTTGTCTTAACTTATCATGATTGAGTTCAATATTTGTGTTACCATGAAAGTATAGATTGTAGAATGGATTGCTCAACATGTGTTATTTCATTTGTAGGATGAACTGAATACCTTACATATGTGGTAGAAACTAGAAAGTCAGTGAATGAGTAGAATAACTTTGGCTGCAAAACTAGAGCTATGCAAAGGATGCTTTATTATGTGGGGGCATATCCTGGGAGTCCCTGGGGCCTGGACCCTGGTGCTATGTCCGGAACGGGTCATCTTAAAATGAGAAAATATGATCATCCTTTTGATCTGCTAGCCTTGTACAACAAATCTAGAATGTCTTTGACTACTTCTTTTAAAGAAAACAAACACATCATGCGACTGATAAAACGTCACCTAATTATATTTATATCCATGTTTTGTATTTAGTGGCTGCTGTGCTGCATAGAAACAAGAAAAAGAAAGAGAGGGTATGTGTGTCGTCTTTCAAACTATATTCAAAATTAACAAATGCGACTTACAGGTAAAAGCTTTTGTACATGCTCTAGTGGCGAAAACCTTGCTATACCCTGTTAAAAAATAAGATACAGTGAGATCACCCCATACATGAGTCATGAGTGACGAATTCATACTAAAACCTGTCAAATCGGAGTTTCTATATAGTGACTTTCACATTTTTCATTGGCTTTTCAATGATTAATTTTTGGAGTCCAAGACTTTCTGATTCATAAATGTGGATCTAGAGTTCTGGACCTATGAATAAGGACATTTCCAAAACTCACAAATAAAAAGAGGAAGCGTTTGATATGCGTTGTTATAAAACAGAGCAATGCTTAGCGTACCGAAGATAATGGCAAATGGCAATCATGCATAGCAAAAAATTTTTTTTTTTGTTGGGACTAAAAGGTTAGTGGCCCTAAAAAAATTGGCAAATGGCAATCATGCATAACATAAACTCTATCTCATTGGTGAACGTTTAAGGTCACTACCTCCCATTCTTTTTGTATACTATAATATCTATACAAAAAGACCAGTTTGCAGTTTGCACTAGTCTCTCTCTCTCGTGGGCTGCTGCATGAGTGAGTGTTAATTAATGGCTAATATATCCAAAGCCCATCTCTAATAAGAGGAGTACTTATTCAGTGAAGGGTAGAGACCAAGTAACGCTGAGCCGCTGGGGTGATTGATTTGCTTTAAATACAAGACAGAGAAGAGGTTCAGTTCAATCTCAACCTGAAACTACTACGACCCCACAAACAAAACTGAGCTCTCTCTCTCTCTTTTGGTACTTGGCATCCTTTTGGGTAAACGCACCTTCCTCTTAACTCTTCTTCTATTACTATTGTCATCATCTCATGCACTCTCTGTCTCTCCCTTCACTTTCTCTGATAATTTAGATCTCTTTCATCTGCAATTCTCAGATTTGATTATCTTTGCATAACTTGCACACACACATGTACTGAGTGACCCATTAGAAACTGCTTCAGATGATTAACAACAGACAAAAAGTTAATTCATTCTCAAGAACCCCACTCTTACTCTGTAAGTACAAGGCAATATTTGAATCTGGAACAGTCAACGGAGATTTGACTGTCTGAGACTGGGCATTAACGATAGCTGTTTCTCTTATTTCAACCTCTCATAAGCTGCAGCCTTCTTTTTGTGAGGTTATGCCAATCATTCACTTTTTGCGTATCAAAGATATAACACACACCAAAAGTTTTCCTAAATTTTAGAGACCCCAAATGATATTTGATATAGTATATGGCAAGATAGTGTTTCACTTACTAGAAATGAATGGAGTCAAAAGTGGGACTAGTTTATGATTTATGAACAAAGAAAACAGTCACATAGGTTGGTGTGCAGAATTTTGAGATTTATTTCTGTGGTTATATTATTATTTTCAAGGTGTTTTGTGTTATGGGTTCTTAGAATGTGATTAAGCTCAGGCAATTTGGGTGGAATGTTTTTCTTAGTTTTATCTGATGATAAGGAAACCGATGTTTGATTGCTTTAATGTTTATGGTGGAATAGTCAACAATGAGCTCCCAGAGTTCGAATGAGAACTGCATTGGATATGCTGCAAGGGATCCATCTGGAGTTCTATCCCATTACGAATTTAGCCGCAGGTATGTTTTCAATCATTTTGAATGTCGAAAAATTGCACAAATGAGCTTTCCAAGGAAAGATAACAAGACGAGAAGCTGATAAAAGCCTCTTTCTTGTTGCATCAGTACTCTTTAAATTTCTAGTTCCTTGTTGTGTGAATATAATCCAATTGAGCATGATCTATTGATGAGAAGAATTCTATTTAGAATTGGTAATTTGCTTCCTCATTGTTGCCTTAGCATCAAGCCTTCAGAATGTTGATCTCCTAGATTGTTAGTTGCAATTCTGATCAAATCATGATTTGTTGCGACTTTGAAAACATCTCTAAGAAAAAAGAAAATTGAAGTTACATGATATGCTTTCCTTGGATTTCCATTATTTTCATAATATATTCTAATTAATCATTTATTATTTGGCTGGGATGCTTTCCTCAGGGCTCTGGGGACTGACGATGTTTCCATAAAAATTACCCACTGCGGAGTTTGTTATGCTGATGTAATTTGGGCCAAAAATCAACATGGAGACTCAAAGTACCCTTTAGTGCCTGGGTATGTGGACTGATTGTATGATAAATAGATAACTCATATACTTTTATTCTAATTATTTATCTGTGACTATTTGCAACCAGACATGAAATCGCGGGTATTGTAAAAGAGGTGGGTTCCAATGTTCAGCGCTTCAAAATTGGTGACCATATTGGAGTGGGAACTTATGTCAACTCATGCAGAGATTGTGAGTATTGTAATGATAGATTTGAAGTCCATTGTGTAAAGGGATCAGTTTACACTTTTAATGGTGTTGATGCTGATGGTACAATTACAAAAGGAGGATACTCCAGTCATATAGTTGTCCATGAAAGGTATGAAATCTAAGATGCAAAACAATGTTGACATCATTCTTTTGTTAACAAAATTCATGACTAAAGAAGTGAATTCCATTTTTCCCTCTCCTCAAAATTCACATCTATGTAGTATGTATGCATCTGAAGTTCAGATTCCTTTAGTCTAGTGCATAAAAGAAGAGTCCAACTTCATAACATGATGTGCCAATTCATATTACAGGTACTGCTTCAAGATACCTGACAACTATCCATTGGCTTCAGCAGCACCTTTGCTTTGTGCTGGAATTACTGTTTATGCTCCTATGATGCGCCATAAGATGAACCAACCCGGTAAATCTCTAGGAGTGATAGGGCTTGGTGGTCTTGGTCACATGGCAGTGAAGTTTGGTAAGGCATTTGGTTTAAATGTAACAATTTTCAGCACAAGCATATCCAAGAAAGAGGAAGCCCTGAGTCTGCTTGGTGCAGATAAATTTGTGGTCTCATCTGACCAAGAACAGATGAAGGTAAAATACATAAAGTTTCTTACGAAGCAAACTTTTCTTTTACCTGACCACATGAACAATAGGGAAATAATGAAATTGATCACTTATCCTTTGGTTTAGTTTTATTGGTTATTGTTTGTGCTATGCAGGCCCTGGTGAAGTCACTTGACTTTCTAATTGATACAGCATCTGGTGATCACCCATTTGATCCATACATGGCACTGTTGAAGACTGGTGGAACTCTAGTCTTGGTGGGATTCCCTAGTGAAGTCAAAATCAGTCCTGCAAACCTTAATCTGGGTACCTTTTTTTCTTGGTTGATTGAAATTACAGTTTTATATAGCAAACTCTTTTGGTAGTGTGAAAGTTGCAAGTATACTGAACTCCATGCATTGACCTTTTGGCAGGTATGAGAAACATTTCTGGTAGTGTAACAGGTGGAACCAAGGATATCCAAGAAATGATAGATTTCTGTGCTGCTCATGAAATTCACCCAATGATTGAAATAATCCCGATTCAATATGCAAATGAAGCTCTTGAGAGGCTACTCAAAAGAGATGTGAAATACCGGTTTGTGATTGATATTGAAAACTCCCTAAAATGACCCATGATGTAGAACAAATGGCAGAACAAGTCATGCAACAACTCGACCGCCAGAAGGCCAAGAAAAGGAACAAGCTTCAACCAAGTCCAGTGTTAGAAATGAACCCATGATATACCAATTAGAAGAGAACGACGAGACAAATGCTGCCTATTTTGGCCAAATTCCTTTGTTTAGGGCTTCAAATAAGTAATTTAGTGTTTTTGAATAAGTTTCATAAATTGCACTTTTTTTAATTTTTATTTCCATTTTGAATTCCGAACGTCTAGGGTTATGAAAGTATTTAAACAACCTTTTTGGCTGCTTGTATTATTATTATTATCATTTTAAACATAAAATCTTGAGATTTCTCTCATTTCTCTGGTGGACTCCAGATTCTTTATTAAGGTTAATGCTGGTTTTTCCCTAATCTTTTTACTTGCGTGCTACGCTGCGTCAACACCCATCAAAGAGAAGAAGAATTTCTCTTCTCGATATGTCCTTGGACCCTTGTGCTATGTCTAGAATGGATCATATCAGTGTGTTTTAGTGTTGTAAGAACTCAAGGCATGTGTTATCTTAAAATGATGAGAAAATATGATCATGCTTTTGATCTCCTGCTAGCTTTGTATCACAGATCTAAAATTCCTTTGATTTATGCTAAAGGAAAACAAACACATCATGCGACTGATAAACTGCCCATTGCTAAACTTATATCTATGTTATGAATTTACTCATTGATGGCTGCTGTATAGAAATAAGAAAAATAAAGAGGCAAAAGATGTGGTGAGATCACCACATACATAAGTCATGACCAATTCAAACTCAAATGGGAGATCCTATATAGTAACTTTCTTTTGACCAAAAAAAATATAGTAACTTTCATTTTCTTATCAGCTTATTCAATGACCCGTTTGTTATTATCCGTATTATAGAAAAATATTGTTGGTTACTAAAACCTTAATGACCCTTAAAAAATTGGCAAATGACATCATGCATGACAAAAATTTTCCCAGTTGGCTTCGGCAAACTACGCAAATTGATACAACTGAACGCTCACTGTGTCTCCATTGATTCTTTGAATTTTTGGGTAAACGCACCTTCCTCTCAACTCTTACAATTGTTGTCATGCACTCTCTCTCTTCACTTTCTTTGATAACTGTTGCTGTAATTCTCTTATTTCAATCTCTCAAAAGCTGCAGCCTTGTATTTGTGAGGTTATGCTAATCATTTACTATTTGCGTGTCAATGATACTTCAAACACCAAAACTTTTTCCAAAAATTTAGACTGTAGTTGATGGCATGACACACTCATATCAGTGAATTTTGGTTGAAGTATAATGTTTCAAGGTGTTTTGTGTGTCTTTGTCTTAGAAAATTTAAGAAGCTCAGGCTATTTGGATGGAATGCTTTTCCAGTTTTACTTATCTTTCGTTAAGGAACCGATGTTTAATTGCTATATGTTTATGGTGGAATAGTCAAATAATGAGCTCCCAAAGTGCAAATGAGGACTGCCTTGCATATGCTGCAAGGGATTCATCTGGGTTCTATCAGAGTACAAATTTAGCCGCAGGTATGTTTTCACTCATTTTTACTTAAACTGTACAAAAATTAAAAATTGCACATCAACTTTTCAAGGAAATATAACAAGAAGAGAAAGCCTCTTTCTTGCTTTATCATCAAGCTTTCAGAATGTTGATTTTGTTATGCTGATGTAATTTGGACCAGAAACAAACATGGAGACTCAAAGTACCCTTTAGTGCCGGGGTATGTGGACTGACTATATGATATACATAAATAAGTTACTTTTATATTTTTACTCTAAAACTGTTTATTTGTGATTCTTTGCACCAGACATGAAATTGCAGGGATTGTAAAAGAGGTAGGTTCCGGTGTTCAGCGCTTCAAAGTTGGCGACCATGTTGGAGTGAGAACTTACGTCAACTCATGTAGAGATTGTGAGCATTGTAATGATGGATTTGAAGTCCATTGTGTAAAGGGTTTAGTTTTCACGCATTAGATTCTTTTAATCTAATGCATGAAAGAAGAGTCCAACTTCGTAATATGATGTGCCAATTCATATTACAAGAACTGCTTCAAGATACCTGACAACTATCCATTGGCTTCAGCAGCACCTTTGCTTTGTGCTGGAATTACTGTTTGTGCTCCTATGAAGCGCCATAACATGAACCAACCTGGTAAATCTCTAGGAGTGATAGGGCTTGGTGGTCTTGGTCACATGGCAGTGAAGTTTGGTAAGGCATTTGATTTAAATGTAACAATTTTCAGCACAAGCATATCCAAGAAAGAGGAAGCCCTGAGTCAGCTAGGTGCAGCTAAATTTGTGGTCTCATCTGACCAAGAACAGATGAAGGTAAATATACATAAAGTTTCTTATAAAGCAATAGGGAAATTGTGAAATTGGCGACTTATCCTATGGTTTAGTATTTATTGGTTACTGTTTGTTATGCAGGCCCTGGTGAAGTCATTTGACTTTATAATTGATAAAGCATCTGGTGATCACCCATTTGATCCATACATGGCACTGTTGAAGACTGCTGGAATTCTTGTCTTGGTGGGATTCCCCAGTGAAGTCAAATTCAGTCCTACAAGCCTTATTCTGGGTACTTTCTAAATTATTAATATCCAACTCATTTGGTAGTGATAAAGTTGCAACTTACAAGTATAATGACCTCCATGCATTGACCTTTTGGCAGGTATGATAACCATTTCTGGTAGTGTAACAGGTGGAACCAAGGATATCCAAGAAATGATAGATTTCTGTGCTACTCATGAAATTCACCCAATCATTGAAGTCATCCCAATTCAATATGCAAATGAAGCTCTTGAGAGGCTACTAAAAAAAGACGTGAAATACTGGTTTGTGATTGATATTGAAAACTCCCTGAAATGACCCCATGAAAGAGAAGAAGAAGAATTTCTCTTCTTGATATGTATTAAGAACTTCTTATGGATTGGAACTCAAAGCAGAGATGGCAGTCTTTTAAAGTTGGGTCTGTGGGAATTGATCTGGGACTGATCTTCTGCACAATGTATTAAGTCTTGGATTGATCTTCTGCATATGTGAATAAAAATGAATTTTATCTTGGATTGATCTTCTGCATATATGAATAAAAATGAATTTTATCTTGGTTTGATCTTCTGCATCATCAGTGGAATATCATTCATTGAAATCTCCAAAACTTTACTATCGTTATCCCCTTTTTCATTCTCTGTCTGTTCAGCAACAGGACTGTCTTTACTCTTTCCCCACAGCACACAGTAAAGCCCCACAACAATGAAAAATGCTCCGATCAAGCTGCACACACCACTTGTACAAAATCCACTTTAGATTTGTGACATATTTTAGCGACAAACAACTATGATTATGATAGCACAAATGAATGATTAAGTGGAAGAGGAAGAAAGTGTTTGGGTTCTTCAGTTTACCTGCCAAAGTGAAGTCGCTCGGCAAAAGCAATTGCAGAGAACAGTCCCACTATAATAACTTGTAGTGGACTAAACATAGCTGCAAAAACTGGTCCCTTGTAACTGATGCACCATGTTTGCAGGTAATAGACTAATGCTGAGATCACAACTCCCTAATGTATGGTGATGTAATCAGATTCACAATACGAACCACAGATACAAACAAGAATCAACTGAACACGATCTGAATATGTATCATAAGAAAACACTCACGCAGTATATGATGGTTAAGAGTTGCAGGTTCCACCCCAGTCTCCATGAAGTTGGATTTCTTGCTAAAAATAGGGCAAGAAGAGAAGATTGCAATGATGCGAAAAAGCATATCATGGTGGTTAGTGACAATGGAGCAGGGTAGACTTTGGAGACCACAGCCTGTGAGCCAGACAACCATAAAACCAAGTTGAACAAACCACTTAATTTTGATATATATTTTCATATTATATACAAGGGTGTCATTTGAAAGTAATCAAGTAATTTATCACCTGGAGAATTAGCCATCCACTCCATGCAATATGACTGGTGAGAATAAGAGCAGAACCCTTGATCCAGTTTTCCTTACCATGCCTCATCTCACCACCAGACCCCTCAGTGTTAAACACATTTATCAGTGGCCTCTCAACAAAGCCTTTGAATAGGTACCCTCCTTTCCAGAAAGTGAAAATAAGAGAACCACCAATGCAGAAAAGTGTACCTGCCACCTTAGCTTGGCCTCTGCCACTTTTAATCTTCAATTTCTCCATCCTGAATAAGAGTAACTAAGCAAATTCCTTAACAGGAGAAAAGTTATATCCCCCCTTTGTAATTAAGCCTTAGAATAATAAATTAAAGGAAAGGTGGGTTTACATGATGTGAGTAGAGAATATATACCCAATCAGAACTGCCATTAAAAACGTTAGACTGGGGATAACATTACTCAAGGCACATGCAACTGTAGGGGAAGTGTATGCTAAACCAGCATAGTACACGTTAAGATGGATGGTAGTCCCAAATGATGAGAGCACAAAAACTTTTGTAGTTACTGAAAATGAGAGTGAAGGTCTCTGCTTCCTGCTTTGGAAATGCATTCCAGAAACAAATTAGTGCGTTTCTGTTTTCTTTTTAGTAAATTAGTGTTAAGATACAAATTTGAAAGAGACAAGGCATTAATACCAGAAGAAAGTGTGAAAAGATGCAAGAATTCATAGCTTACCTTTCAAGTACATAAGCAAATGGTGCTACCAAAAGCATGGCAATAACATGCCTATAAACCACGAAAACAATAGGATTGAGTCCCTCTTCAAGGGAAAACTTTATGAGAACGTTTGATCCACCATATGCTAGCTGGACCAGTACCATTGCCAAGTAAAAAGTGCATCCCTCCATGGATATGAACCTTCTTGAACTAATTTAAAATGCGGGAAGAGATCACCCGCGTCAAGGTTTTAATGGGTTCTTATAGTAATGAAGGATCAACCCCACTCTTTATAGTTAAGAGCAAGTGGGAAAGGACGACACACATGACACATCTAATAGTTGGCTAGTGGAATTCATAATCAGTTTACCAATATGCTAAAGAAGCATGGCACCTCTCTTTTCCTCAAAAAGGGTTCTGAAAGAAACAGAGTTCAACTTAATTGGATGGTGCATAGCTTTAAAGATTAATTTTTGGGGCATTTTATTTGTGGAAAATTAGTTTCAGTGCAAACATCACATTTCCCACTTTTCCAACTTTAGGTGTGATGGTTGTATACAAGGTTCTTCTAAGTATTAAGGGGGCATTAACACATTTTCCACCACAGAATTTGGCCTTTGAAGTTAATTAATACAATAATAATAATAATAATAATAATAATAATATTACAAAATACATGCATGACTCCACAATTTCACAATCGAGTCTGTTTGGTAAGAGAAAGTAGAACCCCATATCAATTTATAAATTTAAAAGAAATACTAAAATAGCAAGGCTGATTCCTAGGTGCAAAATTTCCAATACAAGATACCAGCAAGAAAAAAGTAAAACAAAAAATGTATGACAAAATTAGATGTGATTGAATCAATCAATCCTCTTCAGCAATTGTGCTCTTCTCACTGACATAGATCCCATCAAGAAACTTCCGAATGTCTTTGTTCTTTACATGGCACTTCTGGTTAATCAGAGCCGCCGACCTCGACACCAATTCGATATCATTCCCATCCAAAACGAGCTCGTCCTTCACCTTCTCAGACCGACAAATGCTAACCCCATGAAGCATCTCCACCTTCCGAACCCTCTTCTCCCCCAAAAAGTTTCGAATCTCAATCGCATTGTTCGAGTTCGGAATCGACGCGTTGATCGGGAAGTGAGCGTAGACGAACCTCATCTTGTACCTGTACCCTTTGGTCACGCCCGTCATCAGATTCTCCACATGGCTCAGAGCGGTGCGTATGGCGGCACTGGTCTTGCGGGACCCGAACCAGGCCTCGATCTTCAGCTTCTTGTTTCTGGTGGACTCGTCCGTCAACAGCTGGAAGTCCAAGTTCAGGTGCTTGAAGTTGCGGCTCAGCTTGCCACGTGGACCCTCCACCTCTATCACCTTCGCTTTCACCTTTATTTTCACGCCTTCTGGAATCTCCATTGTCTCCGATGACAGTATCGTCTTCATCTTCTTCTTCTTCTTCTTCTTCTTCTTCTTCTTCTGATGCTTCACTGACTCCTACTCACGAACGCCTCCTACAAATCCTAAACCCTAGGTGGAGGCATGTATAAGTAGATGCCATAACATGAAGCCTCTCTTCTCTATCTTGGGCTGCATTTAAAAGCTCAAAGCCCAAACATTCTTGCATGCCCAACTATGGTGGTTTCTGAGGGCTGGGTTTTTTTACCGCAAAACCGATCCGAATTGATCGGTTCGGTGGTTATTGGTTGAAAATCGGTTTTGGTGGTCTGACCGAACCATACCGGCCCCCTCGACGTCAGAAATGGCTTGGATGCCGCCCCCCTCGAAACACCAAAACCCCGAACTGCCACACCTACCGAGCCTAACTGAACCCGAAAAGTTGATAATCGCCTGAAGTCGGATCGACAGCAGTCCATTTTGTGCTCATGTGCTGCTGTTGGTTTCGGTCGTCGGTAAGGGCCATTCAGGTCGGTTCGACCCACCCCTTCAGGTTCACTGGACCTATAAACGAGCGGATCTGGATCGGGTTTACCGAAATCCAAATCAATTTATAATCGGATAATCGGATTCGGATCATATTTGCTCGGATTCAACATATTAATCCATATCCAATTACTATCGGTTTCAGTCAGATCAAATTTTTATTGGATTATTTAAATACCTAGACATGAGTAAAATTTTATTAATATTAGGCATAAATTCAATTTAGACACATAACTATATAAGCTATTTCAACGGGATCTATGAACTTTAAAATATTTCAAATATACACCCGATCTATTATCTAAATTGAAAAATGAATTTATGTCCATTGATTCGTTGAGAGATCAGTTAAATGACAGCTTGGCTTTTGCTGACCGGGATTACTTGACGACGTAGCGCTATCTCAGCAAACATTTCTCGTCAAATGAGCGACACGGGCCCACAATTTAATAATAATAGAGAGAGTGAGAGTTTGTAGGCCCGTGCCAGGGGTTAGGTGGACCCGTATCGCTCATTTCCCGCCAAATGAGCGACACAGGTCCACCTAACCCCTGACACGGGTCCACAAAGTCATCATCTCTTTCTCGCTCGTTGAACACAAGTGAGAGATTTATATTCGAATTTGGAGGAAACGTGATATTTTTTGGAGACTAAATGGTCATGAGAGCGTTCGACGAGCAAGAAAGAGGTGATGGGTATGTGGGCCCGTGTCAAGTGGACATGTGTTGCTCATTTGGCGGGAAATGTATGCTGAGTTAGTATCACGTCGCCAATTAATCCCCGTTAGCAAAAGCCAAGCTCACATTTAACTGATCTCTCAATAAATTGATGGACGAAATTTTATTTTTCAATTTATATAATGAATCAGGTATATATTTGAAATATTTGAAAGTTCGTGGACCCCGTTGAAATAGCATATATAGTTATGTGTCTAAATTGAATTTATGCCTAAATATTATATCAAATTGTTATGATCAAATTAGTTCAAATCCATATTTAATTTGTTAGGTTAACGGACTATCGGATTCAGATAGTAATTATAGACTTATAGTATCAGATTGAATCTATATCTCATTACATTGGATTCAGATTAAAATTCAATCCATTTACAGGTCTAGTTCACACCAATAGACTCATAAGGCTGAGAGAGAAAGGAAGAGAGATAAGGGGAGCGACATGAAAAAAATATACATAGAAAGAGAGGGGGAGGAGGAACAAGGGACTGCCGGCTGGTGCAGATGGTGGGGAAAGGGAGGGGAGAGTGGTGGGCAGGTAGGTTGCAGATGGTGTGTCAAACAATGTGTTTAGGGTTTAATAATTTCAGCATATTTCATTAATCATATAAAAAAGGTATTTATACCTGTACAAGTGAGAGTCTAAATAGCAAATACATCTATTCCTATAATTACAAGAAAACCCATATAAACTAGGAATTTAACACTCCCCCTCAAGTTGGTGCATAAACATCACACATGCCCAACTTGATAAGTGAACAATCAAATATCCTACTCGACACAGCCTTGGTAAGAACATCAGCCAGCTGGTCTTCAGATTTCACAAAAGGGAAATCAACAATCTTAGCCTCTAATTTCTCCTTAATGAAATGACGATCAATTTCCACGTGTTTCGTACGATCGTGTTGAACTGGATTATGAGCAATCTCAATCGAAGATTTATTATCACAAAATAACTTCATAGCGACCTTGGGTTTATACCCCAAATCTATCAACAACCTCCTTAGCCACAGGAGCTCATAAATACCATTTGCCATACCTCGGTACTCCGCTTCGGCACTGGATCTAGACACCACCTGTTGTTTCTTACTTCGCCAAGTAACTAAATTACCACCAACAAAGGTGAAATACCCAGTTGTAGACCTTCTATCATCTGCTGATCCTGCCCAATCAGCATCTGTAAACCCAATAACATCCAAATGGTCATGTTTACTAAATAACAACCCTTTACCTGGTGCGGATTTCAGATACCTCAAGATACGTTCAACTCCATCCATATGTAATTTCCGTGGGTCATGCATGAACTGACTCACCACATTAACAGCATAGGCAATATCCGGTCGAGTGTGTGCTAGATAAATTAATCTCCCCACAAGTCTCTGATATCTTCCTCTGTCAGTCGGAGCAGAATTGTAGCTTTCAAACAACTTATGGTTCTGCTCAATAGGAGTTGCAGCAGGCTTACAAGCAAGCATACCTGTTTCTGTCAAGAGATCAAGGACATACTTTCTCTGGGACAAAAAAATTCCATGTGAAGATCTCGCTACTTCAATCCCAAGGAAATACTTCAGGTCACCTAATTCTTTCATCTCAAACTCAGAAGCCAGGTAAGTTTGTAGCGAGGCCATCTCCTCCTGATCATCTCCTGTCAAAACCATATCATCCACATATATAATGAGTACAGTACGCTTGTTACCTCTTCGTTTAATGAATAGTGTATGGTCTGAATTACTTTGTTTATAGCCTGCAGCTTTCATAGACTTGGAGAACCGTCCAAACCAGGCTCTAGGTGATTGCTTTAGGCCATACAATGCCTTTCTTAGCCTGCACATCATACCTGACTGTTCCAGTTCAGGAATTCCAGAAGGAGGATCCATATAGACCTCTTCTTCAAGGTCGCCATGCAAGAATGCATTCTTGACATCAAACTGAAGAAGAGGCCACTCCAGATTAGCAGCTAGAGACAACAACACCCTCACAGTATTCAACTTCGCTACTGGAGCAAATGTCTCCTGATAGTCAACTCCATAAGACTGAGTGTACCCTTGGCAACCAACCGAGCTTTATACCTCTCTATGGAACCATCAGCTCTATGTTTAACCGCATAGATCCATCTGCATCCCACAGGTTTCTTCCCTTTAGGTAACCGAACCAACTCCCAAGTCTTATTTTTCACCAATGCCTCCATTTCTTCTGCCATTGCCTTAGTCCATCTTGAATCTGCTAAAGCATCCTGCAAATTTCTTGGGACAGATGCAGAAGATAATTGATGCACAAATGACTTATATGACTCGGATAGCCTATGCGAAGACATATGACTATTTATAGAGTATTTGGCTTTGGCGTTAGGATCTGGTTCATAAGATGTAGGTGGAATACCTCGGGTTGACCTATGTGGAAGCTTATACCTAGAGGTATCAGGCTCAGACTCAGATTGGATACTCAAATCATCAGAAAAAGGAGGGGAAATAGGATGTACCTCATGAGACGCCTCTGGAGAAGATTGTATCAGTGGTGAAGTATGAGGACTGAGAGTTGTACTATCATCAAACAAACCTCCAAACACGGAAGAGTCAGAAAGATCACTGTCACACTGCACCGCCGAGTCTGTAGGTAAGCAAGATTGATCTACCAGAGGAGGTATTTCACCCACCGTACCCACTGAGCGCTCGATACTGCATTGCTCGTTCTTTTTGTCCTGTAACCTGAAACCATTGAAAAACTCCATATCTATGGCATTCGTCCCTTCACCAACGTTCTCCCCCTGAAGGGAAGGTGCGGAACACTCATAAAAAAATTGTTCCTCATGAAATGTAACATCCATAGAGACATGGAACCGACGAGACGGAGGATGATAGCACTTGTATCCTTTAGTAGCACGACCATAGCCAACAAAAACACATTTCAAAGCCCGGGGCTCCAATTTGGTACGTTGATGCCCATGTAAATGGACATACACAACGCAGCCAAACACTCGAGGTTCTAAATGCAAAATAGACGGAAGCTCACAAGAATCAGCAAGGACATCCAATGGGCGCCGAAAATCGAGAACACTAGATGGAGTGCGGTTAATTAAGTACACGGCTGAGCTAAGGGCATCGCCCCATAAGAAGGTCGGTACCCGACCGCCAATCAACAATGATCGAGCAATCTCTAGTAAGTGTCTATTCTTCCGTTCAGCCACCCCATTCTGTTGGGGAGAATAAGAACAAGATGTCTGATGGATAATGCCATGTAAACCAAAGTAATCTGTCAATCCTTTGTTAACATATTCGCCGCCATTATCCGAGCGGAGAATACGAATCGAATGATTGAACTGAGTTTTCACCATCTTATGGAACAATTGGAAGACTTCACATACATCACTTTTATTATGAAGAAAATAAATCCAGGTCATACGCGTGCAATCATCTATGAACGTGACAAACCATCGAACGCCATTACAAGTAGAAAGAGGGGCAGGTCCCCAAACATCAGAGTGAACCAAATCAAAAGGAATTCCACATTTATTATCATTAGAAGAAAACACTATTCGGTGACTCTTAGCCAACACACAAGTTTCACATTGGAAATCCTGGAAATTACAACCACGAAACAATGAAGGAAATAACCGCCTTAGATAATTAAACGAAGGATGACCCAACCGCTGATGCCAGAGCCAGATCTTCTTCTTATTCGCAACTAACTGAGCACCACTAACATGATGAGCCTGACTTACACCATCCAGACCCAAAGTATCACCATCCAGATAGTACAAGTCTCCATCTCTCCTACCACTGCCAATCCTCTCCTTGGTATGAACATCCTGAAAAATACAGTGAGTAGGAAAGAAAACAACAACACAACCACGAGATGCAGTTAGTTGACTAACAGACAATAAATTGCAATTTAAGGACGGAACAAACAAGGTATTAAACAAGGTAAGAGACGAAACAGACACAGTTCCAATGCCAAGGACTGGAGAAGACACACCATTGGCATTAGTAATGAATGGTTTAGGACTACTAGATGACAAGGATTGGAATGCATATCTATCACAAGTCATATGATCGGTGGCACCTGTGTCAATTATCCATGTATTTGGACAAGAATTAGCAGGAGTACGCAAAGCACAATAAGATATACCTGACTTAGCAGCAAAAATAGAAGTATTGACCAAATTTCCCTTAGGAGCCGGTTGGGTAGCCTTAAAAAGAGAGTCCCCTGGAGATGCCTTCATGCCTTTCGGATGCCATTCCGGATACCCATGAAGTTGAAAACACTTCTCGACCACATGGTTGGTACCATTACAATGAGTACATTTCCGAGTCTCATTCTTTCTAGTCCCGAACCGGTTACCACTTGAGGGTTTGGCCACCATGGCCATACTAGTATTATTAGGACCACCAAGCATGACATCCTGGCGATTAGCTTCAGCACACACTGTAGCATAAGCAGTACGAAGGTCAGGCAGAGGAGAGGTAGCAAGAATCCTTCCTCTAACACTATCCAAATGCGAATCAAGGCCAGCCAGAAAAACATATAGCCAATTAGCACTAACAATATCATTATACAACCCAATATCCCTTGAACATTCCATAGGACAAGGTTGAATTGCATCCACCTCCTGCCAAAGTTTTTGCAAAATACCATAATATTCTATAATAGTTCGACCATTTTGACGAGTGGAAATAACCTGACAATGAAGAGAATAAGCCTTGGAACCATCCTGACTCACGGAATACTGCCTCTTGAGAGCGTCCCATATCTCCTTGGCTGTCGCCATACGAATGAACAATGATCGCACATCCTTGGTCATTGCATCCAAGAGCCAAGACTTAACCATGCAATTTTCATCTTCCCAGGCCTCGAATTCAGGTGAATTATGATCCGTAGGCATCGGATGTGAACCTGAAACTAAACCCCAGCGCTTCCGGCCTCAGATCTTATTCTGTGCATTTAAAGCCCACTCACCATAGTTCGTGCCATCAAGCTTTTCTGGTGTGATCACTGAGTCATTAAACGTAACCGGAGGAAGTGTAGGAGGTGCACTCAATTCAGCCTTCTTGCCATCAGCCTTGGGAAAGTCGGCCATGATACCAAACAACCAATACCAAACAGAGCAACCAAGCAACCAAGCAACCAATACCAAACAGAGCAACCAAGCAACCAAGGTCACGGTGACAAACAGAGCAGACTAAGTGGCAGCAAGTTATCAACTGTCACTGCAATCGGAGGCGGCAAGGCAGCGAGCACAGACCAGCAAGCTAACGACGTCAGCAGCGGCTCGTCACGGTGACTGGTCGACGCGCAGGCAGGGAGGTCGGCGTTGCGTCACAGGCGTCGTCACTGGCAGAGATTGGCGAACGCAGGCAGCGTCACAGACAGGGAGGTCGGCGCGCAGGCAGCGTCTTGCGTCACTGGAGGACTCGGCGTCACAGGCAGGGAGGTCGGCGTTGCGTCACTGGTCGACGCGCAGGCAGCGTCACAGGCAGGGAGGTCGGCGTTGCGTCACTGGAGGACTCGGCGTCGTCTCTGGAAGAGATTGGCGCACAGTGCGTCGTCACTGGAGAAAGCCGTCGGGCGGTGTCGCGTCACCGGAAGGACTAGGCGTCACTGGAGGGAGTGATCGCCGTCACAGGTCGTCGGCACAGGCGGGCACGAGCAGAGGCAGCACAGTCTGCTTCCGGTGAAGAGAGATACACGATGGAGGGCACAGTAACTGGTTGAACAGATCCACAACCAGTACACTCACAAGCAGCGGAATAAGTCAACATAATAAGTCACGCAAGAGCAAAAAAATAATCCCATGCACACAGCAACAAGGATTTACACAGAGATTCTCACGCAAGGAACAATAAAAAACAGATCAAGATCAACCCTAACACACCACCAAAAACCTAAGTCTGACGAATAGGAGTTTGGGTGGCTCTGATACCATGTCAAACAATGTGTTTAGGGTTTAATAATTTCAGCATATTTCATTAATCATATAAAAAAGGTATTTATACCTGTACAAGTGAGGGTCTAAATAGCAAATACATCTATTCCTATAATTACAAGAAAACCCATATAAACTAGGAATTTAACATGGTGGAGACTGAAGAGAGGTTTGAGTGTGTCTTTTTTGTAATTATTTATTGTATTTTTAATTTTTTAAAATATCAAAATTTTAAAATAATATTTAATTAATTTTTAAACATACGTAGACTATATCAGCACCAAGGTGTTAAATTTCGAAATTTTCGGCAAAATTTCGCCGAAAATTTCGATTTTTTAGGGCATGGAAATTTTAACACTATATTACAAATATTTCGAAAAATTTCGCCGAAAAAATTTCGAAAATTTCCTGAAATTCTCGAAATTTCGGCGAAATTTTCGACTGAGACAGGAGGCAGCGACCAGTGGAAGAGACGGGAGAAAAAGGAGAGCCGGCCTTGTCGCCTGTCATCGCCGGGGAGAGGAGATCGGCGCGGAGAGAAGAGATTAGATGAGTTAGAGGGAGAGAGAAAGAAAAGATAACTGAAATAATGGAAATGGAGAGAGAAGATGGCCACTGGATGAAGACTTACGGGGAGAATGGCCACTGGAGGAAGACTTACAAAAGAGTAGCCACTGGATGAAGGCTTACAGGGAGAAAAGGAAGGAAATAGGAAAGGAAAAGGAAGAGCCTGATGAGTAATTGGGTACTGTGGACGGGCCACAAAGAAAGAGACCAAGAGAAAGAGAGTGACGAGATACTGACTACCAACACATCTCAGCCTTCTTACCAATTTGATTTAACAATACAGTCACGCAAACCAACGACTCTCAGTGCTCGGGGCCCCACCTATGTTTCTTTCATTCTTTTTACACTTACTTTATTTCCTCAACATAAAATGTGGCCATTTTAGGGAGTTGATATTTCCGGAAGGAGATGGGAAAAGAAGGAAAGAAAGAAAAAAGAAAGGAAAAAAAGGAAAAAAAGAAAAAAGAAAGGAAAAGAAAAAAAGAAAAGAAAAAAAGAAAAGAAAAGAAAAAAGAAAAAAAAAGAAAAGGAGAGAAAAAAAAAAAAAAGATTTAGGATTGATTGGGGTTTAGGGCCTTTTGGCAATTGGAAAGAAAAAAAAATGTTTGGAGTTTCGTTTGGCCGTTTTGGGGTTTTGTTTAGTTGTTTTTAAATCTAATATATTTTTATATAAAAAAATAATTTAAAATATCCTAAAAGGCCTAAACTCTAATATCATATATTATATTCTAAACAATATAGAGTATACATTATAAAATATATAGGGTTTAGTGTATAAATTATAGAGTATAAAATTAGGCTATATAGAGTTTAATATTAGGATTTAGTGTATAGATTATAAAGTATAAAGAATATACTAATTTCATTTATTCATTATACTAATTTTATTTAACAGTATTTGCCTTCAGCGCACATTATATTCATCTTATATCACATGAAACTTACTATATAATTTGGTTTCTTCAATGTTTTTTATGAATATAGTAGATAATATGTTAAATAAACATATGGTACAGTTTCATTCAAAATTTCCGTAGTTTGATAGCAATTTCCGTCATTTCTGTCTAATTTCTGTCGAAATTTAAAAATTTTCGAAATTTCCTCGAAATCCGAAATTTTATTCCTTGATCAGCACTTCTAACGATGAATATTAATAGACTTAATAAAATCAGATTATGTGCAACACATGATATAACATTAAGTAATGAGACAGAACAAACATTAAGGGATTATGTGAAAATTCGAAATACTTGACAAACCAAATAATAAGCCTTCCTTGATTCTGAAAAAAAAAAAAAAAAAAAAAAAAAGAGGATGAAATATGATTTAAAACATGCAAATGTTTTCAGGCTAAAAAAGACAATTCTATTTACTTTTCACACCAAATTTTGAAACTCAAATATATAAATTGACTCTTAACCCTACACCATTCAATACTGAATTTTGCCCAACTAATAATTTCTGGGTCAACTTCAAGCAGAAATAAAGACCAATAATGCCAGCCAAAAAAGGGAAAATATAAACTCTAAAACCCAAAACACAACAATAACAAACAGTGCGCGAAGGCTTGAACAGCTATACCACATTCTCCCTAAATTCTATACAAATCCAAAATCAATCCTCAGCCAGGACAAAACCCTTAGCCAAACACACACTATATGTATCCTCCCCAGAACAAACGTTTTAACACATCAACCTTGACTCCATATCCCGTCAGCAATCTTGGGCAGCATCCACATCCCAGTCATCTTCATCGATCAACTTGTACTCACTGAAGTGGTTTACCCTGAACTTCCACTCTCCTTTGATGGGGTCATACGAGACAAACTCGGCACCTTGATCCTCCGCCTTTCTCTTCAGCATCTCCTTGTATTTATCAACTTTTGGCCCTTCTGTAAACTGAATCCCTGTCCTTTTGTCAAAGCATTTAATGTTGAGAAGTGTTACCTCAGCAGGTTTATTGAGGCCTTGACCAACAGGAGGTTTCTTGCTGTCATCCATGTATACAATCACCTCCCGATTGTTGAACTGCACAAGAGACTCAAGATCAAGGCGTCGTACATCTGTCTCACCCAAGAACTTAATGCTACCATAACCAAGTCGTCCAACCACGAAGTCCTTGACATGACGGCAGAACCCTGGGTGTGCCCTTTCCTTCGCTGCCAGTTCTTGGATCCGAGGCTCTGTGTAGTAGTCAGAGTGTCGGAGCTTTGGCATTAGCGCCTCAATGTCAGCGCCATGCTCATAAACAATAGCAGCCTCACCGGCTCTGTGTCCACTTAGTGTCATATATGAATCCCCTTTCTGAGCAGAATGATCATCATGGACTCCATTTGGTTTCAGGTTGAATTTGACATGATTCACACGCTCTTTGACAACACCATCTTCTCGTGGAGTTTCTGAAACAACAGAAGTTAAAATGAGTCTGTCCAAAACCACAAAAACAATTCAACGATATACATTAGGGCTCTTTGTCAGATCAGTATTACAGCTCATGACTTTAAAAGACAACCACAAAAAAAACAAGTCACTTGTGCAATGTGAATTACTAATTAAATACTAGCTATATTAAATGACGTAACAATTAAGTCATAAAAACATATACTCACTATCTTTATCTTCAGAATTGGAGCCACCCAATGCTTCTCCCGAAATTTTTCCTGTATCAACATTGTGTTCAGAAGAGTCAGCAATGTGCAACATGACAAAATATACTCAAACAAAAAAAATCCAACAAAATTTTCATAGCTCTCATCTTTCATACATAATAATGATTTAGTGTGGTCCTAATATCATAAGAACAATAAGGACACTAATTTAGACAAGAACTTATGGAAGAAAATACACTAATGGATGGAAAAATATAGGCAAAAAGACTCGAAATAGTAGCATTACATACTCATTATGTATGCCCAACCCAAAATCGAACTCATTATTACAGCCATTTCTCAAGTCAATCATGAAGAGGTTGATGCTGACCCTCATTGATAACCTTTTAATACACCTCAAATGACAATGGCACAAGTAACAGAATTTACCGTTCTCATGCACTGCAGTAGAATTATCCTTTAATGGAGATGCTTTCTCAGCACTAGCTCTTAGAGGCCACTGTTCTTTGGGACGAATGACAAGTGCTCTTGGGTTTTCCCTGGGAAGGAAAAGAGCATCTGCCTTGGGTGTGCTGGCTGTTTCTTCATCATCACTAAAAAAGGGGACCTGCAAAACAAAAAAGTCAAAAAAGGTGTATGTATAAAGTTCAATGCAGCTTGGATAGGAAGCATAAAACAGATTAACTGTTCACTAGAAGCATCATCGTCACCTTTGGACCATCATTCTTAGGATTATACTTCCTTGCAGGCAACCTGATCCGCCTTTGTGCCAGGTGCCGAGAAGTCAATAGGGATGATATTCTAACAGGTGCGGGTTTGTCTACAACCTGCCAGAAAAACAAAGTGAACGTCATATTTACAATCATTCCATTTTCCTTCACAGGAGGTTTTAAGGCAATCATATTACAGGCATGCTTGAAATTCCATATTGAATTGATGGTGCAGTGCCACCACGACCAATTGACATCTGAGGCATTGCAGGGAGCGTTCCAAATGGATTTGTAGCAGGTACTGGTTGTGCAGCAGCAGAGCTTTGAGTAGCAGACCTGTAAAAGACAACAAAACATCATTTTTTTTTCCAGTCCAAATGTTTATTGGAAAATTCCAAATGGAAAAATATACAGAAGATAACTCAATATATCTTAACCCATGGACTTAAACCTATGTAGCATAAAGTAAGATACCCACCTATGTAACATAGAGTAAAGATGCCCAAAGAGCAGGTACCAAACTAGATAGAGCTACATAAGCAATGTGGTGGACAATCCTCGACCGTTTAAATAGGTTTGATAAAAGATAAAAGAGACTAAGATAAGAACATTTTGTCATAGAAAAAAAGTCAACATTTGGAATCTGTACCAACCTAATTAGTAAGAACTCTAAAGATAAGATTGTTTATCATCAAGTAAAAATAAAATCTGAAATTTGCACCCTCCCAAACAAATAAAATAAAAATCCTTTTCGTGATGGACAGGAATGAATGAAGAAATACTTAAAGACATTCCACATCTAATGAGATTTGCTTCATCCCAAAAATTTCTGCAACTTTTTAATCTATGTAAGATGAAATAAGAGGATATACCACTTTCAAATTTAGATCCAAAAATAACACTAGTAAACATAATATTTACACATGCACACAGAAGTAATAACTACAAGAGATACGTGTCATATGACATACAACTGCCCAAAGTTGTTCTGACCAAGAATGCCCGCCGAACCACTTAAGCCACCTGTATTGCCTACAAAGGCCAAGGAGCCCAATTAATACCATCAACTGAAAATAAAGCTCAATGACTACATCCACTGAAGAAATATAAACATACTAAAAATATAAGTTACCTGGCTGTGGTTGATTGAAACTATTGAATCCAAAAGTATTAGTCTGAACAGGCTGAGATGCCTGGAAAGGTGTAGAAAAAGAAGGCTACACAAGAAAGGAAAATAAGGAAAAAGGTTAACCTAAATCATCAATACACAAGCTTAACCAAGTATCAGTATCAGTGAAATGAATTAGATAACATGAAAAGACACAAGAGCAAATTTTACAAACCACATCGAAGAATCAAACTATAGCAAGAATCAAGTTTTACAAACCACATCGAAGAATTGGAAATGCAACAAGGCAATAAACCAGTCATATGCCACATTAATGAATCGTTTCAAGGCAATACAACCGGTCAGATACCACATTAATGAATTGTCAGGTTGCCACAGCTAGAACTGCACCACCCCTATGGAAGTGAAGGTAGTTACCACCTAGGTGACCCTATGGGTCACCGAATTATGGTCTTTTTAAACGCAAGAGTATATAATTCACAACATGATTAGTCACAGTGCCCTACCACTAGACCATATGATTGCCTCTAGAAATACTAAACAAGCTGCACCAAAACCCTGTCAAACCTATCAAAGCAAGCTTAGGGCAAGCTAGCAGTGGGGATGGAATATATGCAACCTTAACACATAGTTTAAGGCATCAATTACATAATTTTTATGTTTAATTCTAGTAACAAAAAGTTTTTTTTTTTTTAACTCTTTGGGTTGGGGGGGAAGAGGTTAAAACAACTTCAACAATTAACAGAGAAAATAAAAGGATACTTACACCTTGTTGACTAAAACCTAATGGGTTGCTTGTAGTACTAACTGCTGAAGAGCTCCCCAGACCAAACCCAGTGGAAGGAGTATTGAATATATTAGTTTGACCAAAGGGCGTCGTATTCTGTCCAAAGGAAGCGGTACTTAGTCCAAAAGTACCACCTGTCTGTGCAATTGAAGGTGAGGAATTGAATAGGCCAGAATTAAATGTGGAAGCTGATATTGGAGCTGGAGCAGAAAATGAAAATGTAGATGCGGCTGATGAACTAAAAAGAGACGGAGACGAAGTTTGTCCAAAGACTGAAGGGGATGAAGATGAAGTTGTAAAAGGATTGGATGAAGTAGAAAGACCAAAATTTGATGAAGTGAATGGTGAAGACGATGCTCCAGCTCCAAAGCCTGTAGAACTAAAGGGTTGAGTTTTTGGAGCAAATATACTAGATGAAGTTGAGGTATTAAAAAGACTTGGACTTGTTTGAGAAAATGATGGTGCAGGATTCAAAGGGTTTGGCTGACTGGTAGACATGCCAAAACCACTCCCACCAGCAGGAGCCGGTCCACCTGAAAGTTAAGATTATAATATATATATATATATATAAAGAACTTAGTCAATGTCATCAACGCGAAGAAGTGTGGCAAAACTTTCAAGTTTATGAAAAATTTTAACTAAAACACTACCTTTGTCCCCCAATTGATAATCCTCCCATCTCAGTTCTTCGTGACTTTTATCTTTATAAACAGGCATAGCTGATATTGACTCCAATTTCCCAACTTGATTAGTCCCACTACCTGTGCCATCCGGTTCAGGTGTTGCTGTGTAAGCAGCCACTCGACTTCCCCCACGCTGGCCCCCAAAAGTTGACTGCCCAAATGCAGTGTTCCCAAATGAAGGTGTTGTTGGCTGAGCTCCTGCATCAAAAAAATTATAAGAATATCATACAGCTACAATGAAACAAAATACAATTAGATACATCTAAAATACTCACCAAATGGAGAACTCTGCGCTCCAAAAGGAGGTGAAGCACCAAATTGGCTGCTACCAAATGCAGAATTTGACTGGCCAAAAGCAGGGGCACTTGAAGAGCCAAAACCAGGACCACTTGAAGCACCAAAAGCAGGATTGCTTGAAGTACCAAAAGTGGAGCTAGAAGAACCAAAAGACGGGGTGCTTGAAGCCCCAAATGCTCCCCCAGATCCAAACAAGGGGGAGCTTGACACCCCAAATGCAGCTCCTGTGGTTCCAAATGTAGGACTTGTTGTTGAACCAAAGGCCGGAGTACTAGCAGCCCCAAAGGCCGGGGTGCTTGTAGCACCAAAAGCTGGGGTACTTGTAGCACCAAAGGCAGGGGTGCTACTTGAACCAAACGCTGGGGTGCTATTAGTGCCAAAAGCAGACTGGCTTGATCCACCGAATGGTGTGGAGGAACCAAAAACACTGCTCCCAAATGCTGGCTGTGATGGTTGCGCCGTACTTCCAAAAGGACTTGTTTGAGCAGGACTGGACCCAAATGCTCCAAAAACAGGCTTCTGACCAAAAACAGACGAACCTGTTGAGAGAGAGAGAGAGAGAGAGAGAGTCATCAGTTATAAGAAGTTATCCAAATTACAAAGTAATTACTGCAGAGAAAACAAAATAAGCAAAGAATGGGTTTTCCCAGGAAAAGCTCAATATAAACCAAGGACATTAGAAATGATGACATTTTAAATGATTTCAAATAACCATATTTTACAACAATTATATCAAAATGCATCAGATAAAGGATGGTGAAGGAGCAAAAGTAGGGAAATTCTAAATAATCCATCAGCTTACCACCAAACGATGAGCCAAAAGCAGGAGTCGAAGAGGCTCCAAAAGCAGACATTGTATTTCCAAAAGCTGGTGAGGACGAAGCCCCGAAGGTTGTGGAGGAAGGAAAGGGTGAAGAGGATTGGGATGCACCAAATACACCAGTTGAAGTGCCCCCAAAAATGGAACTTCCTGTTTGTGCACCAAATGGGGTTGTGCTCCCAAAGGGCTTGGGAGCAAAAGGGTTGGTAGTTGTGTTGCTCGTCTGCCCAAAGACTGATTGGGACGCAAATGGGCTGCTAGAAGACTGCCCAAAAGCTGCCAAACAATACTCCACAAATTAAATTATTTTTCAAACAAAAAGAATTACCAAGCACAAATATTTCTCAAAGAATAAAAACGGCATAAACAGAACACCATTTGAAAATAATTATAGCCCACAGACAAACTGCTAGTAAATGCATCATGTTCATCTTACAAAAAAAAAAAAAATAACAAATAAAATGTGTATGACCAGTTACAACCTCTATATGCATCTTCAAAACTGATTAATCCTTATCATCTTAAAATCACCACCAAGTTCATGGACCAAAAAGAGAGTTCAAAAAAGAAAATAAAAGACCTTAAAGAACTGACACCAACAATGTAATCGGAAGCTGGAAGAAATACAAAACAACTGCCTGGAAACAAAGAAAACTGCAATGGGGTGAAAACGTATAAGAAAAAAAGTTTTGACCATTACACAAGTGCATAGAGGCAGATAAGAAAAATGCATTCACCATTGTCATTGTTTGAGAAAAAAAAAAAAAAAATTGGAGAACACATCATCAGAAGAAATGAATGATATATGATTAAAAAAAAGAACAGAGGAAACAATTATTCATATCTGGAATGAATTGAAAATTATTGAATGAAGTTAAGATAAGGCAGCAAAATCTGAGTCTAAGGATCATGTAAAACATAGAGATAAGAAAGCTTACGGTTAGAAGAGCCAAACATCTTCTCTTACGATTCTGTATCTCAAAATCAGTGATGGCTTGTCGATCTCAAGCTGAAACACAAAATAGAACACAAATTTTCATACAAACTGAGATTAAACAAAAGCGACGAGAATCAAAAAAATTCAACACTCATGACGAAGTCACAAAGATAAATTATTAGCGCATTAATGCGAGCAAAACACAAGTAGCAACGCACATAATGAATCACTAAACACAACAGGTTCAATATTGTGAAAAAAAAAAAAAATCGCTAAAATAGAAGCTGAATTAAACAGAACTAGGGTTTTGCGATACCTCACAGTGGCGACGGAGATGGAGAAAGAGAGAAATGCGAAGAAGATAGCGATCTGAGCTCCGAGTGGGTTTGAGATCGCATATGGAATTGGAAAGCGAGAGAGGGAGAGGGAAGGGTTTGCAGCAACTAGAATGAGAGAAAAGGCAACCTCCCAAGTCCAGCTGGTAATGACAGAATTGGAGATGCCCGAAATGTTTTATGAGAGACTGGGGGCGAGTGACGGCCGCGTTGCTTTAAAACTAAGCACGGAGCAGTTAGCGTTAGAAGTAAGTCCGTCAAATTATATATCGCGTCAGACAAAATAAAAATAAGGGATGAGTTTAATATAGACACTTAATTATATATACCACTTTAATTAAATTTATGAATAAAAAAATATTTCAAATATATATTAAAACAGTAGTGTTATATATACCACATTTTTATACCATAATTTTATACCACCTTATGTGGCAACTTACATGGCATTCATACATTGGATACTAAAAAATAAAAATAAAAACCTAAAAAAGAAAAGAAAAACTTTGTCCAATAAAGTAATAACACGTCAGATGGTATAAAAATGTGGTATAAGAATGTGGTAAGTATAGCATTATTCATATTAAAATTAAGATCTAATAAAATGACTATCTGTCAGTTAAGTGCATACGTGACTTTACTAACTAGACTTTTTTAATAATGTGGATGTTAAATTTTTTTCACGTGTACAAAAAAATAATTAAAAATTACAAAACATGTAAAAAATTTTCCACGTGACTATCTCTCTCCCTAACTCCCTCACTCTCTCTGCAACTCACTCCTCCACAGCCTGCGCTGGCGCTCATCACCGTTGACCCTAGGGACATTAAGACCGGCCACCACCCCAGTCAGCTTCCCCCTCATTGTTCTGAGCAAGAAGGTGGTCTTGGATCATTCATCGAACTATTGAGCACGGCCAATTGACGCCCAGAATCCGCTGTGGCTCCTGCGACTTTTCCGACCAATTCCTGTCGCACGGGCTGCGGTCAACAAAAGACACGTAGGCACTTAACTGACGGACACCCATTTTTCATTTATTTTTCAAGTTAAATCTTAGCTCGAGTATACATTTGAAATATTTTTTTATTCATGAACTCGGTTGAAATAACCTATATAGTTAAGTGTCTATATTGAATTTTTGCCTAAAAATAAATATAGTTTTTTTTTTGCCAAAGTACAAATGGTTTTTCCTCGTCGACTAGTCAGTTACAGTTTTGACTTTATGCATTGCTATTTATCTTTACAATGAAAGTTTTTTTTTTTCTAAGAGTATAATGAGAGTCAAAATCCCAAATCAAATACTAAAGTGCTCAAATTTGATTCGAATAATATTTATCGAGTATGGTTGAAAGTTTCAAACTCTAATGAAGCTCAAGAGTTATGTTTAAACTCGACTTGTATGCTCTTATGTTCAAATTCAAGCTTTGATTCGACTCAACTCGTTCGTGGAATACTCGAATTTAAGCTTGACTTGGCTCAATTAGTTTCTACAATGATCTTGAGCTTCAATTTTGGCTTTGGTTAATATAACTAATCTACATGCTTTATTCGGTTCATTCATACATGAGAGAGTGTTTTAGAGGATGTAATATCTTACAACCGTATGTCTAAACAATATAGAATTTTAAACCTTTCTATGTATTGTCAATTTATTTTTGAGTGGAATGTTCTAATTATATCCATGTCCAAAATAAGAGGATTCTATTTCTATCATTTTTACTAGTAGATACGAGGCTTAACTAGGAAAAGATGTCTCGTTCTATTGTATAAACTTAGCTACTTAATCAAATGAAGCAAATTACAAAGAGTCCTTCTTTAAGATGTAGGAGCGTTATAGAATGTTAGTGGGCATTGGAACGCTTAACACTCATCATTTTTTGAGTTGCCCATTACGATAATAAAAAACTGTTCTTTCTTCCACATACTTTCGATGCTTCATGATTTTTCCTTCTTTAGTATTGATCTCATAAAACTCAAAATTTAAGGTTGGAAAAATAACACAAGACCCTTGAGTTCGCCCAAGTGGTGAAATAGGGTTATTTCATAACTGATAATCCTCCCATCTCAATTCCTCGTGACTTTTATCTTTATAAATTTTCATCCCAGAAATCGACTCCAACTTCCTAACTGTTGCACTACCCCCATTATCGATACTGTTTGGTTGGAGTACTAGTATCGGTGTGTAGGCGCGCAGCTGAAATGTTGACAGCCCAAATGTTATTGTTGGTTGATCCCCTGCATCACAATATATTAATAAGAATACAACAAAGCTACAAATGAACCAAATTACAAAGTTCTGTATTCTTTAAGATGCGGGAACATTGTAGAATGTGAGTGGGCGTTGGAACGTGTTGATGCAAATTCTCGTAAGGTAGATGCAACAACTTAGGAAAGCTGATCTGGCTGATCAGATGTTTTGCTGGATGGTGAAGTGGATGCTGATTGGGATCTTCCTGCAAGAGAAACAAGATCAAGGGAGATGGACCGGTGTGGTACCAGCCAAACACGCTCCGATGATGAAGTCAGTGATGGTGTTTGATGGTGGATGAGGAAGAACAAAGGAAGAACTTGGGAGAATGGGAAGAACAAGGCAAATGTTCTGGGTTATTCTCAGCAAGTTGGGTATGCTCTTGGGAGAGTAGGAATTTTTGTGTAAGTGTTTTGTAGGTAGATTTGTAGATACCTCATTTTGTGCATATATGGTGCTTTATATAGGCAAAGGAAGACTTAATGAATAAGTTACCTGCATGTGAATGGGTGGTTGCCAGAGACCCACGCATCTGGCCAGACCTGGTTGCATGTTCAGCTGCTTACTTCCTCAGCATTCAATGTTGCATTGAATGCTCCATTAAATGCAAGGTTGGAAGGTTCAGGCAAACTGCCCCCAGTAGTCATGAATGCAGACTGGATATTCCATCTGTCAGAAGATTGTGTCAGATACATTTAAGTGTGGCGGTTCGTCCCAGCGTGATCTTCCCGGGAATGGCGGCGGAGAGCCGAGCCGAACCGAACATCTAACCTTATGCGTGTGCATGAAGTCTATGTGTGATCGGATCGGGAATGGGATCCCGGACCGAGCCGAACATAGAGACAGGGGTTCCTCCGAGCTCTAACTGGCTGACGTCAGAACTCGAAAGGAGGTCACTTCGGTGCCGAGCCGAGCCGAACCAGGATGACCGTGGAAAGATGGACACTCAATCCTTTGGAAGATCATTGGTTCGGCTCGGACCGAACATGGAGGACCTGGCATGGAGATCCGGTCCGAGCTAGCGGAGGCAGTGCTAAGTGGCGATGACGTGGAGGTCAAAGTTTGACCACCGAGAGTCAACTCCGAGGTGGATATTGACCAGCTACGTGTCGAGCTGTGATTGGCTGTTCGGATCGATGTGGATTTTCCCACAAACAGGAGTCCCCCAGCTTCCGATCCGAGCGGGCAGTGGTGGATTGGAAGTTGAAGTGCAAGGACAATTCCAAAGATAGCATGTTACTTGATCCGAGCCGATCCCCACAGGCCCATGTTCCCGAAGACCCGAACACATGATGACTTGTGATTGGCCAAAATATCTCAGGGACAGGTGAAGGGACGTTTGATTTCTGCATGGGGGAACGTAAGGGTCACCTCGTTATGGGTATTTTTGAATGCTTGACAGGTGTCAAGATCTGGCACATGAAGCGCCAGAAATGAAGGGTTGAGATCGGTTTGCATGGGGGTATAAAAGTGGTGGTTTCTCTCTCTTCCCTCACTTTCATCTTCAGACCTTCTCTCTCTTCTGCGAAAACTCTCTCTCTCTCTCACCGCAAATCTCTTTCTCTCACCACCGTCTCTGAAGTTGTCCGATCTCGAGTCCGACCACGTACGGCGGTAGGCGAGGTGGTTCCGAGGGTGTTTAGGGCGGAAACTTTGGGCGGAGGAAAACCAGTAAGTGATTCTCCTCCTTTCTGAGTTTTTTGCATTTCGGGTTTTCTGGGTGTGTGTTCTTGGTGTTCTTGAAAAAGGGCATCTTTTGATCCAAAAAGCAAGAGAGAGAAAAAGAGAAACTGTTTAGTAATGTCTGGATCCGACTCGAGTGATCGGCTCGGCTCTGGAGAGGCGTTTGAAGGAGATAGTGAGGCAGATCTGAGCCGAAGCCCACCCGCGGACGAGGCCGAACCGAGCCGAAGCCCACCTGCGGGTGAGGCGAGTTGGGACGGGTTGTCCGAAGAGTTGGACGAGGCCGGCTCGGCATTGAATCGCAACCCAGATGGTGAGCGCCGAGCCCGAGGGGATCAGGAAAACCCCGAGATATTGAGTTCCGACTGGGAACAAGGCACGGCCGAAAGAGGTGACGAAGAACCTCTCGACGTCGAGCCGATCGCCACTATCCCGAGCAGACTCACTTCAGGCTCGGATGAAAGGGATAGGGGTCACGAGGCGTCGACCTCGGCTCAGGGAGTGACGGGGAGTCCGATCGACCCGGACTTCTACGAGGAACTGGCGTGGAAGGCCGATCAGATCCCCAACGAGATGACCGAGTACCATCTCAGGGACTTGAGGAATAGATACTCGGTTCCCGACTCCGTGTTGATGAGGTTGCCGACCGAGGGGGAGAAGCCGAGCCGACCCCCAATAGGATGGGTGACCATGTACCCAGAGATGTTTGAGAACGGGGTTCGGCTTCCCCTGCACGCCTTTCTGCAGGATTGGCTCGCGACGATCGGCGCGGCGCCGCACCAACTGAATCCAAATGTATACAGGATCATCCTGTCTATGCACATTCTGTGGCACAAAGTGCACAAGTGTGTGCCACACAAGGATGTCCTGTTCTGCTCCTACGCACTGAGGTCGAAGAACACCGAGCTCGGCTTCTACAACCTGCAGGCCTACTCGGGGCCACTGTTCTCGGGCAATCCCTCCTCTCAGAAGACTTGGAAGAGGAGATACTTCTTCGTCTCTGGGGATTGGGAATTCGCCGATCCGAGCAGACCCACCCGGGCTCGGGTCCCCAGAGCCTTTAGGAACCCAGGTGGGCATTGGAAGACTGGGGCCGATCCGAGGGCAATCTGTGCATGTTTTGTAATGATTGTATATATGTACTTTGTGGCTAACTCCTTTCTGTTTCATCCTTGCAGTCAGTTGGGGCAAATATAAACTCCGAGGCGAGCTGAAGGATCAGATCGCCGTGATCAGAGACTCACCGGCCGAGTACCTGTCCACCAAGTTCTTGCTTGGACCGACTCAGATCAGGTTGAGCGGGATCTCCTGGTTTGTACCCAGGTGGAATCCGAGAGCGGAGAGAGGCATGAGTTCGGCAGATCTTGAGGCTCGACTCAGGAGGAAGGCGGAGAGGAGCGTCCAGAGGAGAGCTGGAGGTCGGGTGCCCGCCGAGCCGACCCCAATACCAGCGCCTACCGCCGCCGCAGCCCGACCCGGGCCTTCCGTGACGAGGCCGGCTCGGCAGGGAGAGAAAAGGAAGGGCCCGGCGACCGAGGTTCTTCCGGAGAAGAGAGCCCGGGCTGAACCAGGTGGTGGGGATGCCGAAGCCTCTGGCTCGGTGCCCCCGAAGACGGTGGAAGTCGACCCCTGCATCGAGCCGTTCGTCTCGGGCTTCAAGCGTGTGATGACAGCGAAGGCGCGGGAGGGGCTCTGGGCCGGTCAGGACCAGCCGAGCTTCAGCCACCAGGCTCTGAGCACATCCCGTCAGGCCATGTTGTAAGTCTCTTTTACTTCGGATTTCGTCTATCCGCTCGGTTCGGATTAGTAATAAATATGTTTCTTTTGCAGCTCGCCATGAGGCAGTTCGAAGCTGCCAAGGCCGCCGTCGAGGCCGAGGCGAAACTGGAGAGGTTTCGGGTGCGAATCCTGGAGCTCAAAGAGAAGCTGGCCGAGGCCGAGCGGACGGTCAATGCCGAGCGCGAACGGTCGGAGGGTCTGCAGTCCAGGCTGGCCGGGAAGGAGGAGGAGGTCGCTCGGCTCGGCAAGGAGCTTGCGTCCTCGGAGCAAAATGTGGCTGACTTGAGGCACTATGTCGGCGATCTCCAGCGAGACGTCGAGGCTGCCGAACGGAGGGTCGAAAATGCCGAGCTCCGACGTCGATCTGAAGTGCCGAGCGCCCAGGCACTTGCCAATGCCCACTTCGAGGGGTATAAGGAGCTTCTGGATGAGATCAAGTCGAAGAGGCCGGACTGGGATGTCTCGTTCCTCGGCAAGTCCGACGGTGATGAAGACACCCAGGGAAGTCAACAGGATGAGCTTCCTCCTCCCGATCGCCAAGTCCGCGTCGAAGCCGAGCCGACTCCGGAAGATCCTCCACTGCCTGCATACGAGCCGACCCCGATTCCCCCAGTCCCCGAATCCGATCCTAATGATGAGATGCAGATCGGCGGGGTTGAGGTGGTGCAGCTCGGCGAGGAGACGCCTGAGGAGTCTACCGAGCCGATCCAGGAGGGCCCTGCCGAGCGATCTACATGATAGCTGATTTTGTTTAACTTTCATGTTGTTTTGTTTTTGTTTTTTGTTCCCGAGCCGAAGTGTGGCTCGGGTTTAGTTGTTTTTGGAACAATTTGTATTTGGTTTTATGTTATTTATTTTATCAGTATTTTCTTTATGAGTCGAGTTATTATCAGTTCAGCTCGGAAATTAAGCTAAAGACATAACCAATAACACATGAATAAGAAAGTGATAAAAGTGACAAAAATAAATACCAAGGCATTCTGAGATCGGCTCGACATGCCGATCGCAATGAAAATGAGTGGTAATGATAAACTAGAACTTGTCTTAGGGTCAGCTTGATAAGCATACCCAAGATAAGTAAGAATTTAAAACCCTGGTGATCCCGGATGGGCTCGGGATACCCATTGAGATATTTAGGGATTTTGTTTTTTGGGAAAAAATATTCAAACCTACTTTCAGATCGGCTCGGCATGCACGATGAAAGTTTTGGTTGGAGTGTATATTTTTTCCTTTTGAAATATCCTGTTGAGCGTTAGGGCTGTAGAAAGTCGCTTCGGATCGGACAGGGATTTTTATAGACCTGATAAGTCTGTACTATGTCGAGCATCGGGCCGGAAGTGGCGCGCCAGCTCGGCACAGGAGTTTATAGACCTGATGAGTCTGTAATATGCCGAGCATCGGGCCGAAAGTGGCGCGCCAGCTCGACACATGAGTTTATAGACCTGATGAGTCTGTAATATGCCGAGCATCGGGCCGAAAGTGGCGCGCCAGCTCGACACATGAGTTTATAGACCTGATGAGTCTGTAATGTACCGAGCGTCGGGCCGAAAATGGCACTTCGGCTCGGCACATGGGTTTGTTATTTTTTCGGAGGGAACACTTAGATCTTTCCTCTTTGTTGAAAGTGTATAGGAGTAGAGTCCCCAGTGTTCGCTTCGAAAAAATACGAAGAAGATGAGTCAAAAAATGTGTTCATCTTTTCATTGATTGGAATGAGTGTTAGGTCGGACAGTCCCCGATCCTAACTACATGTTTACTGATAATAAGTCTTCAAGTGTTCAGCGTTCCAGCTATGCTTGAGAGGCTTCCCAGCCAGAGTGGCCAAGTTGTAAGTGTCGGGCTTGACTATGCCCGTGATTCTATATGGTCCGGTCCAGTTCGGATCGAATGAGCTTTCCTTGACGGCAAGAGGATTCTTCTTCATGACGAGACTGCCCAATCCGAAGCTCCGGGGCCTGACCCTTTGGTTGTAGTATTTGGCTACCCTTTCTTGATAAGCGGCTCGGCAGAGGTTAGCGTCGGTCCGCCTCTCCTCGATCATGTCCAGGCCGAGCCGAAGTCCGGTGTCATTGGTCTCGGGATTGTATGTGCCGGTCCGGAATGAAGGAGTCCCCATTTCGACCGGGACGACAGCGTCAGTTCCGAACGCCAATGCATAGGGTGTTTCCTTCGTGGAGTTGCGATAGGAAGTTCGGTAGGACCAAAGCACCTCTGGCAAGAGTTCAGGCCAATTTCCCTTAGCATTGTCCAGTTTAGTCTTGAGGGTCTTCTTGATGATCTTGTTGATGGCCTCGACCTGTCCGTTCGACTGCGGGTGGTAAGGCGCGGTGAAGCGTAAGTTGATGTTCAGTCGTGAACAAAAACTCCTGAATTTCTTGCAGTCGAACTGTTTGCCATTGTCCGCAATGATGGTGTGCGGCATGCCGAACCGGCAAATGATGTTCTTCCAGACGAAGGTCTCCATCCGTTCGGCTGTGGTTGTGGCTAGGGGCTCGGCCTCGGCCCACTTGGTGAAGTAGTCGACTGCTACTACGGCCATAGTGACTTGCCCTTTCGCCTTCGGCATAGGCCCGATCAGATCGAGTCCCCATTGCGCGAACGGCCAAGGACTGGATATGGAGGTCAGCAACTGGGGAGGTTGATGGGGGACCGCGGCAAATTGCTGGCATCTGACACAAGCGCGAGAGAGATGATCTGCGTCTTTGTTCAGCGTCGGCCAGAAGTAACCCTGTCTGATTGTCTTGTAGGCAAGGGCTCTTCCTCCAGAGTGGTTTCCGCATATCCCCTCGTGAATTTCTCTCAGCACATCCTGACCTTCTTGGGGAGTGACGCACCGCAAGTAGGGCAGGGAGAAACTCCTTTTGTAGAGCTGACCGTTGATCATGCTGAACCGAGCCGACCTCGTTTTGATGAGACGTGCCTTGTCCCTCTCTGGGGGGAGGATCCCGGAGACCAAGTAGTTGATGATCGGCGTCATCCAGTTCGGCTCGGCCTCGGTCTGCATGACGGTGACTTCGTTTTCGGCGGTGCTAGGTCTGTCCAGGATTTCAACTGGAACGTGCCTAGCGGATCCGGTGTCTGTGGCCGAAGCCAGGCGTGCCAAGGCGTCGGCTCTGCAGTTCTCTGCCCTCGGGATTTGGGATATTTTGTATTCGTGGAAGTTCCCGAGCAGCAAACAGGTCTTCTCGAGATAAGCCGCCATGCTAGGCTCTCGAGTCTCATACTCTCCCAAAATCTGATTGACGATTAATTGGGAGTCGCTGAAGATGTTCAGTTTGGTCGCGCCGAGCTCTTTTGCCAGTCTGAGTCCGGCGATGAGTGCCTCATACTCTGCTTCATTGTTGGATGCTTGAAATCTGAAGCGAAGAGCATACTCCATCACAACTTGTTCGGGGGAGATCAGGACAAGCCCGGCTCCGCTTCCCATAGCATTGGATGATCCGTCCACATAGAGGGTCCAGGTGAGAAAATCAGCCTGGACATGATCGCCACTTGTGTTCGGATCAGACGCGGTTGGCGTAGCGTCGGCGCGCGGTGGGTTTTCCGCCGAGGTGGTCGACTCACAAATGAAGTCCGACATGGCTTGACCTTTGATGGCCGTCCTGGGACGGTAGATGATGTCAAACTCGCCGAGCTCGATTGACCACTTGATGAGCCGACCCGAAGTCTCGGGTTTTGCTAGGATTTGTCTGAGCGGCTGATCCGTCAAGACAACGATTGAATGAGCCTGGAAGTAGGGCCTCAATTTCCGAGCCGAGCTGACCAGAGCGAGAGCCATCTTCTCGAATTTTGGATATCTGGTCTCGGCATCGGCGAGGGCTCGGCTCGTGTAGAAGACGGGGTGTTGTACACCGCCGATCTCTCTCACTAGAACCGAGCTGAGAGCTGAGTCTGAAACAGAGAGGTAGAGAAAAAGTTCTTCACCTTCCTCTGGTTTGGATAAGATGGGAGGTTCCCCCATATGCCTTTTCAGATCTTGAAAGGCCTGCTCGCATTGGGGGGTCCATTCTATGCCCTTCCCTGCTCCCCTTAGAGCTTTGAAGAAAGGGAGACACCGGTCCGTGGACTTTGAGATGAACCGGTTCAGGGCGGCGACTCTTCCAGTCAGACTCTGGATTTCCTTGCGTGTCCTTGGGGACTTCATGTTGATCAAGGACTGGATCTTCTCTGGATTGGCCTCGATCCCCCGTTGGCTGACCAGGTAGCCAAGGAACTTTCCGGACCGAACCCCAAAGACACATTTGGCTGGGTTCAGCCGCATCTGATACTCCTTCAGGACTCCGAACATGTCTGAGAGGTCCCTGACGTGATCGTCCGCCTTGATGCTTTTGACCAGCATGTCATCCACGTAAACCTCTACGGATTTGCCGATGGAGGATCTGAACATGTGGTTGACCAGCCTTTGGTAGGTGGCTCCGGCGTTTTTAAGGCCGAAGGGCATGACCTTGTAGCAGTACATGCCGCGATCTGTTATGAAAGATGTGCCCTCCTGGTCGGACTTGTGCATGAGGATCTGGTTATACCCAGAATAGGCGTCCATGAAGCTGAGGAGCTGATGTCCAGCTGTTGCGTCGAGGAGCTGATCTATTCTGGGCAAGGGAAAGCTGTCCTTGGGACAAGCCCTGTTCAGGTCGGTGAAGTCCACGCACATCCTCCACTTCCCGTTGTTCTTTTTCACCATGACCACGTTGGCAAGCCAGTCGGGATAATTGACCTCCCGGATGAATCCGTTATTTTGCAACTTGGTTACCTCTTCAGCCATGGCGGCGTATCGGACCGGATCGTATGACCTCCTCTTCTGACGGACCGGTTTGCATCCCGGATCAGTGTTCAGCCTGTGGGTGATCACGTCAGACGATATGCCTGGCATGTCATCGTAAGACCAGGCGAACACTTCCGCATTGGCACGGAGGAAGTCGATGATGGCGGAACATTGCTCGGGGCTGATCTGAGTCCCCACTCGGACGAGCCGATCCGGGGTGTCGTCCGAGATCGGCACTTCCTCCCAGGCCTCGGCGGGGAGGGGCCGAGATTCTGGGTTCGGCTCGGAAGAGAAGTCAAACGTCTCCGCCCTCGGCCACCTGCCCGAATCAGCGATGGAGTCAAGTTCCTGCGAGTTCGGCAGCTGACCCTTTTGCCTGATGGAGGCGGCGTAGCAAGACCGAGCCGAGCACTGGTCGCCCTGAATGACGATGCAGTCGTCGCCCACCGGACACTTGATGAGGAGGTTGGCGTAATGGACGATGCAGTCAAGGTCGACCAGAGCCGGTCTGCCCAGAATGATGTTGTAGGCTGATGGCCGCTTGACGACAATGAAGTACGTCATGCAGGTCTTCTTGATCGGTCCCTTCCCGAGCGAAAGGGGAAGGTAAATGTGTCCGAGGGGCTGAACCACTTCTCCCCCGAACCCGACCAAGGCAGGTGTATCGGTCTCCAGCTTATCCTCGCCGATGCCCATCTGCGCGAACGCAGAGTGGTAGAGGATGTTGACTGAGCTCCCGCCATCGACGAAGGAGCGCGCGATGGTTGTCCCGGCCACCTCAGCCACTATGACGACCGGATCATAGTGGGGGAAGATGATCTCATTTGCTTCGTTTGGCTCAAAGGTGACCGGTGCCCAGTCCTTCCGCTGTCTTTTGGAAGTGCTGGGCTGACCTGCCTGGATTGACAGGGACTCGTGAGCTTGAGCCTCTTGTCTGACATACTCCTTCTGGGATCGGTTCGAGCTCCCCACGAAGGTTGGTCCCCCTCCGATCGATCCGATGGCAGCATCCTGGACCTCGATCGTGTTGGTGGGCTTCTTCAGTGCAGCCTTGGGTACCCTAGGCCCGCCGGCCAGGAATTGATTGATCTTACCTGCCCGGGCAAGAGTCTCAATCCCGTCGCGGAGGGCGTAGCAATCACCCGTGACATGGCCGTGATTGGAGTGGTATTTGCAGAAGACGCCCTCCTTGATTTTGTCTGGGGGAGGTCCCTTGATCTCCCTGGCAGCTGGGAGTTGGTCTTTGATCTTGGAGAAGATCGTCTCCAGACCGGCGTTGAGAGGAGTGTACTCCGTGTATTGGACGAACTTGGGCCCCTTGCCCAGAAGTTGGCGTGGCTCCTCGGTCCTAGTCTTCTTGGATTGGACCTGGGGTTTGGGACTCGCAACCTCTCCCTCCTTCCTCTTGGCTGGGGTCGGCCTGGGATTCAGGGCCTCCACCTGAGCATCCCATTCCTCAGCCCGCGCCCACTTGGTGGCTTCGGCAGAAAGCTCATCATAAGTAGACGGGGGGTTCCTCATTAGGTGGGAGCGGAGTCCTCCGGCGAGCAGACCCTGCATAAGAGCATTCTTAGCTGATCTGTCGTCGCAATCGTCGCACTTCGTATACTCGATGTTGAAGCGGATCAGATAGGCCTTGAGGCTCTCCCCTTCCTGCTGTTTGATGAGCGACATATCGTTCAAGTTGTAGAGTCGTTCGGATACAACCCGATATCTCGCCAGGAAGGCCCTCCGGAGGTCGGAGAAGGAGTCGATGGAGTTGGGCTGGAGGGTTCGGAACCAACCCCGAGCTGAGCCCTTCAAGGTCGAAGGGAAGATTCTGCACTTCGTGGCTTCAGATGCCTGGCGGGCCTCCATGGCGTATCTGAAGCTGTCAAGATGATCGTAGGGATCCTTGGTCCCGTCGTACTGATCCATCTTGGGGGGCTTCGTGTCCCGGGAGACCTCAGCATCCATGATCCTGCCGGTATACGGGAGGGGGAGTTCCTCTCCGTGATCGGCTCTACCGGTGTACCCCCTGGAGGCCTCGACATGGCCGAGCCGATCGTGGACGCTTCGGATTTGGTCCTGGACCAAAGTCCGAACAAGATTTTCCACATTGGGCGGGGTCGGCTCGGCCACATTTTCCCCTGAGCACTCGGCCTGGTTGCCGAGTCTCTCACTCATCGGCTGACGAGTGAGCCTCTCGCTCGCCGGTTGTCGATCTGACATGATCATAGTAGATCCCAGTCGGTCGCTCACTGATCGCCTCCCCGAATGAGCTCCTGATGGGGAAGGATCCCGGCTGGTGATAGGGCCGAGTCTATTCCGAATCGGGCCCCTGGTTTCGGCCGAATTGGTTGGACTGTTGGCCCCCAATCTGGTTCGGACCGGCGGTCGCTGGTTTGTATTCGGATCGACTCGGTCTCCCCCCGAACTCCCGGGGAGACGCTTCCCGAAAGCCGCCTGCTTTTGCTGAAGAAGACGGTGGGCGTTTAGGAACTCGGTCTGTTCGGCCGGGGGCATGTCCTCGAAGCCCGGGAAGGCGTAGTCAGCATTTTGCCGATCGGTCTGGTCGTTCGGCTCGGCAGGAGTGCTTTGCCGAGAAGGAGACGGTGAAAGAACCTCCTGCTCGGCTCGGGTCTGACGCGATTGAAAACCCGATCCCCCACTGTTCTCGAGCCGAGCACGATGGCGTGCAAGTTCACCGGCCAGCTCGGCCTGCTTCGCAAGCAGCTCATTATTCTGCTTCAGGAGTGCATTCTCAGCGGCTAGGTGTCGCTGGCTCTCCTTAAGGAGTTTGTGAGCAGCTCGGATTTTGGAGGAACCTTTGGACTTTGGCGTCCTGGGGAGTTGTGCTCCCCTCGTTTTCTCAGGTGTCTCAGGCTGATGTTGTTCATCATTCTGAGACGCTCCTGAAGAAGAACCGCTGTCCCGATAGACGGTAGCCATGATGACTTGCTTGAAGGAAGAGCTTAGCACCTGCAGTGATGAACACAACGGCTGAAGTCGATCTTCCCACAGACGGTGCCAATCTGTTGATGCAAATTCTCGTAAGGTAGATGCAACAACTTAGGAAAGCTGATCTGGCTGATCAGATGTTTTGCTGGATGGTGAAGTGGATGCTGATTGGGATCTTCCTGCAAGAGAAACAAGATCAAGGGAGATGGACCGGTGTGGTACCAGCCAAACACGCTCCGATGATGAAGTCAGTGATGGTGTTTGATGGTGGATGAGGAAGAACAAAGGAAGAACTTGGGAGAATGGGAAGAACAAGGCAAATGTTCTGGGTTATTCTCAGCAAGTTGGGTATGCTCTTGGGAGAGTAGGAATTTTTGTGTAAGTGTTTTGTAGGTAGATTTGTAGATACCTCATTTTGTGCATATATGGTGCTTTATATAGGCAAAGGAAGACTTAATGAATAAGTTACCTGCATGTGAATGGGTGGTTGCCAGAGACCCACGCATCTGGCCAGACCTGGTTGCATGTTCAGCTGCTTACTTCCTCAGCATTCAATGTTGCATTGAATGCTCCATTAAATGCAAGGTTGGAAGGTTCAGGCAAACTGCCCCCAGTAGTCATGAATGCAGACTGGATATTCCATCTGTCAGAAGATTGTGTCAGATACATTTAAGTGTGGCGGTTCGTCCCAGCGTGATCTTCCCGGGAATGGCGGCGGAGAGCCGAGCCGAACCGAACATCTAACCTTATGCGTGTGCATGAAGTCTATGTGTGATCGGATCGGGAATGGGATCCCGGACCGAGCCGAACATAGAGACAGGGGTTCCTCCGAGCTCTAACTGGCTGACGTCAGAACTCGAAAGGAGGTCACTTCGGTGCCGAGCTGAGCCGAACCAGGATGACCGTGGAAAAATGGACACTCAATCCTTTGGAAGATCATTGGTTCGGCTCGGACCGAACATGGAGGACCTGGCATGGAGATCCGGTCCGAGCTAGCGGAGGCAGTGCTAAGTGGCGATGACGTGGAGGTCAAAGTTTGACCACCGAGAGTCAACTCCGAGGTGGATATTGACCAGCTACGTGTCGAGCTGTGATTGGCTGTTCGGATCGATGTGGATTTTCCCACAAACAGAACGCTTAACACTCATATCCTGCGTTAGAGAAAATTTCTTAAACCTCTAGAAATAATGTTACATATTTTGTTTCTTTTATATATATATATATATCGATAGGTGTTACTGTCGGGGATTTTGGGTATTTCCCCCTTCTTCCTCAGTGGAGAGACATATGCATAGTCTAGGCAGTGAGCCAGTGACATATCGTATGCAATGATGTAATGCAAATTACAAAGACAGGATACTGAACCATATATTGCTGACAATTTCTTTGTGGTATTTTAATTCATATCGTCGTTAAAAACAATCGAGCCTGCAAGGCTAGGACGGCGACATTTTGGCCATTTCTCATTGTTTGGACTCGCAGATCCTTATTCCTACCACCATTATAAAGCACCCACCACTTGATGCTCACAAGGTTCCTTAAAGACCGATCAAGTTAGCAATCCTAGAATAGAATGGGTTTACGTCTACCAAACGACGGCATTCGGGGCAAAAGGAAATCATCATCGAGGGGTCACCACAGGTTCGTGGGAGTACGACAAAGACCATCCGGAAGATGGGTTGCGGAGATCAAGGACTCGTTGCAAAAGGTCAGGCTTTGGCTCGGAACTTTTGACACTGCAGAAGACGCCGCTCGAGCATACGATGATGCTGCTCGAGCGCTGCGCGGTGTCAATGCCCGCACCAACTTTGAGATGCCTCAGTCGAATAATGGTGCGGGCCACGTCGGCAGTGCCAGTGGCTGCGCTGCTGATAATTATGCGGAGCCGTTTTCGTTTGAGGAAATGTGCGGCGAAAATGGGGCCGAAACAGATGGGCTGCTCGGTGCACTCCGGGCCAAGTTGCTCGACGGCAAGGGGCTTCGGGTGCTTGACCCACAAGCAAGGCCCATTAACATTAATAGTAGTAGTGTGAACAGATCAGAGATGTCATCGACGGTTGTTGTTCAGCCACGTGGCGGCGGGGTTGGATTTGTCAACCCTCCTATGCAGAAGGATCCTGAGCTCGTATTGGATAATAATATTCAGGATGATCAGTGTGGGGTCCAGTGGCCTCATCATCAACCTTTGATGTGGACCCCTGAATTATCTCCAGCTACATATGATCAAGTGCCTTGGTCCACACAGATGAACCGTGTACTCCCCGATAACAACACAATATCTATGCATACATGGCCAGCAGCAACGGATCAGTCAATTGTGCCTATGACGACGTCGTATATAGATCAGTCCTCTTTGGATCATGGTAAAGTGACAGCGGTCAGCACGCAGCAGATGTCACAGATTGATCATGGACCGTTGGATCAAGGCGGTGCCCATTGGTCTTCATCAGATAATCAGCAACAAATTTTGCACTGTGACAACAACTGGGGGGCAGCTGCTAATGTTTCTTGGGATCCCCTCTTCTATGCGTCCTCAGTACTGGGGTGATGTGTGCGCGATTCATTGTTTTGATTTTACATTTTTTAACCTTACAAACTAAGCTATAGCTCTTCGCAGGCTACTCATTCTTTAATATGTGTGCTCCAAATAAATACCCCCCTTGTTAATTATTTGTGTGCTGAAGTTTAGTGATTGATCATCTTCTTAAAGGAAGAAGCGCAGATGTGCTTACTTACTCATCAAGATGTAGTTAATTAGTGTAATGTATATTTATGTATGTTCTAGTAGATTTTTAACATAATATATATTTTTCCTTGGTTACAATTAAGAACTTTTTTTCTTTTCCACTAGCTCCTCGGCAACCGCATGTGAAGATATTTGCTCTGTTGCGCATATATTAGCATTGCAAATATATCTAAAAGCAAAACCAAAACCAAAAAGTAATGTCGTGTTGTGAATTATAAGGATTAGTACGTGGATGACCATCATGATTCTACCTTTGAATATTCTATAACTTATACCTTAATGATGGTTTTGTAATCTATATCATAATAAATCAATGATAATAATTAGTAGTTTGTAACATACAAATTATGGGTGGTTAATAATTTATGTTTAGAATTTTATCATTGTAAGCCTATAAATACGCATCTCTAGCTATAAAGATAGAATAGGCAAAGTAATTGATATATACTCTTTACTACTTCAGTTCTCTATATTTTTATTTCTAATTTATAATATGCCCCACGTTTTGTGTGGAAACATGGTCCTCCGTTTTACGTTTGTGATGCAGATTTTGTGTTTGTGTTCAAAGTGATGCTGCACGTTTTGTGTTTTAATGTTGAGCATTTAATTTTAGACATAATCTAAAGATAAACACCAAAAAGATACATTTTTGAAAAGGCATAATTAAAGAGGGTTATACCATGACTTGATTAGCAAATGATGAAGCTCTGCACTTGGGATGCGTCTCCCAAATATCTGCATGCACTAGAGTAGATAGGCACTAACTCAGTTGAGAAAGATTGTTTTTGAGATGATGGGAAATAGATTGACTAAGCTTTTCAACAAAATTATTGGTCACTAAGGGTCTGTTTGGTATTTTATTCAAAAACTATCTTTTTTTTTCAAAAATATATTTTAGTCAAGAAAATGTGTTTGGTAGACCATTTTCAAAAACAGTTTTTAGAAAAAAAAAAATTCAAAAACATGCCTCTTTTTAAAAATGATAAAACATCATTTTTCTCAATTTTTTTTTTTATACTTTCTTCTTTTTTAGTTGTCATCTTTTTTTTAAATTTAAAAATTGTTTTCAAATTTCATACCAAACAAGTTTTCAAATTTTAAAAATTGATTTTGAAAACTCACATTTAAAAAAAAAAATCTCATGTTTAAAAAATCTCATGTTTAAAAATCTCACATTTTAAACAAGTTTTAGTCAAGAAAATGTGTTTGGTAGACCATTTTTAAAAACAGTTTTTAGAAAAAAAATTTTAAAACATGTCTCTTTTAAAAATGATAAAACATCGTGTTTTTTTTTTTTTTTTATACTTCTTTTTTTAAATTTAAAAATTGTTTTCAAATTTCATACCAAACACGTTTTCAAATTTTAAAAACTCACATTAAAAAAAAAAATCTGAGTAGGATACCAAATCGGCCCTAAGTTTTTAACTCATTTAGAGATGCAAAGCATGTGGTGAAGCTCAAGTGGGAGTAGCTAGTGTAAGAGCTGCAAGTCTGCATGTGGTGAAGTCCAAGTGGGAGTAGCGTGAGAGCTGTAATTCATGAAGAAAAGGTAGTATATATGGACATGAAAATAAAGAGTGGTCATGGACTCATGGTCACCCCACAAAAGTAACTGTTTGATGGTCCTGGTCATGCCAGAAAGAAGCTATTTGTGACACATAGATTCGTGATTTGGTACCCAGTAACCAATATATACTGGTAGCTCCATAATTGGAGAAAAAGGAGAAAAACCTTTCTCGACCAAAAAGATAGCTTAAAGATATATAATGATAGATGATTCAATAGTGTTATCCTAATCACATTTACCTCGTATTTATTGAAACACTATTCATTTATATGCCTGTAATATTGAATAAACAAAATTGCTCAACTCATGGCAGTGTGTTAGTTGTTACTTATTTTAGCATGGTAACATAATCCAATTTTAGTTTATCTCTCTCCATGTCAACCTTCATAATTGGTGCTTCAAACATTAAGATCAGCTACATTCATATATCAGTCTATATAACTCACTATATATATGAACATGCACCAACAAAAAATAGCTGACATGAGATAATAAGCAAAATAATTGAGTGCATAATTCACATATATAACTTGTTGAGCAGCACCTGTATTAATACTTCTGAGTTCCATATCGACTTTGTAGTAGAGAGATCTAAAATACTTAATTAAGGCCCATATACAAATGATGTCAACCAAGGAGTACTTATTGATTGTTGTATTTAAATAAGAGCCTTTCTATATGCTCAATTGACTTATAAGTTATCAAAACAAGTTAATTGAGCATAAAACCAACTTTTAAACATTATGTTTCTTTTGTCTATTTTCTTTTATGTTTTAAAATTTTTGATGGCTGGGAAGACCTGACATGTTGTTCTAGACCACATGGTTGATATATTGATGCTGTTCATTATGTTTCAAAGATGAAGTATTAGATGCCATTTACAGAAGAAACTAGGTCAGGGTATTTATTTCCTACACCACCAATCAAAAAGATGCCTAAGATAAACTATATATAGAAAAATTGTTGACCAAAAAAGCTTCACTGCCATGAAGAACACCACCCAGTACAGTATGCAAAATGTGCAAATTGGGAAACTCATGGCCTATATAGCAAGACTACAACTTCTAGGGACTTTTCAGTGGTCTGAATTTGATGCCTGATAAAATATTTGAGCCCTGCAAATGATTCCTAATTAATCTCGCTATACTGGAAAGGATCAGTCAAAAGAAGGCAAAAAGAAAGGGAATCAAATATTAAAAAATGTCAAAGCTGGTTGCTTAAAGCATTGATGTGATTTGAAGAATTTAATCTTGCTTTGTTCCCACTTATTCTGGAACCTGTCTATTTAGCTAACCAACAGATGTCTACCTCAGGTGTGAGTGTTATTCAGCATAAGAAAATCATTGGCTAAAAGGCAGAATTGAGAGGTCTAACTCTGCCTCCTAGAGTGCTGCTGTCTCGGGCTGTTATTAAGCCCAAGAAATTTTGTTTTCCAGGAAAGTGATAGGAGAGGTTCTAGTCTTGACTCCTAGAGTGTGCTGAATTGAATGGCAGAGATGAAGGGCTGTGATGAATGGAAGCCTTTTATTGCTATGGTAGCAATCGATTTCGTCTTCGCCATAGTGAATATTCTGCTCAAGAAAGTGCTTGATGAGGGAATGAACCACTTGGTTCTCATTACATATAGATTGACAATTTCTACCATTTTCTTGGCTCCGATTAGCTACTTTTGGGAAAGGTAGGCAAGCAAGTATCAGTTTCATTGCTATTTTAGGAAATACATTATATTTTCTGAAAGAAATGATATTCAATCTCAACCCCCTTCCCTTCCTTTCTTTTCTTTTTTCAATTACTAATTCATATAAACAAAGCTTGCTTGCAGGACTAGCAGACCCAAGCTCACACTTCGCATTGTATGCTACCTCTTCCTCAGTGCAATTGTTGGGTTAGTCAATTCAACACTGGCTTATATGGAATTGCCATTTGGTCAAGTTTCCTAATTAGGTAAACATTATTTTCATTCTCATTGAACTGAATACCCAAGTAATGCTTTCTTGCAGGACATCCATAACACAATACTTCTTTCTTCTTGGGATTCAATACACATCTGCTACTTTTGCCTGTGCCTTTATCAACATGGTGCCTATGATCACATTTATAATGGCATTACCGTTCGGGTATGATTAGTCATAAACATCTCAACTATATATTTCATGAATCTTATTGACTGCTACATGAAAACTTTATTCTCCTTTTGGTGTCAATCATGCTGCAGATTAGAGACAGTGAACTTAAAATGCAACAGTGGGAGAGCCAAAGTGCTTGGCACACTGGTGTGCATTGGTGGTGCTGCTATATTGACTCTCTACAAAGGAATTCCTTTGTTTAATTATAAAGAAACTACAATTACTCAAGCCCTGGACCATGGTATGACGCTGAGCTCTACCAGAAACAAAGAGAGATGGACCATTGGTTCAATAGCTTTGGTTGTAGGAACCTTATTATGGTCTTCATGGTTTCTTGTGCAATCAAATATAGGCAAACTTTATCCCTGTCAGTATTCTAGCACTACCATAATGACTTTCTTTGGTGCCATTCAGTCAACCATCTTGGGTTTGTGCACAGGCAAGAACCTTTCCATGTGGGTTCTGAGGGGAAAGACACAAGTCCTAACTGTCCTGTTTTCTGTAAGTATACCCTAATCTTCTATAAAAAAAAAATTAAGAAAAATAAAGGGGTTTTTTTTTGTGAACTTTATCATTTAACACATTGCAAATGATTTCAACCCAAGAATACAACTTTAATTACATACCTACCTTACTGTTTCTTAACAAATTAAATTTTATGCTTTGAGTGACTTCTCAGTTCATAAGAGAACTATTGGTGTATTCAGGGAATGATAGCATCAGGCTTAGGCTTTGTGGGGATGTCATGGTGTGTCAAGAAAAGGGGTCCTGTATTTACTGCAGCATTTAGTCCCCTTGTTCAGATAATGGCAGCCATGATTGGTATCCCCATTTTTCATGAACAACTCCACCTTGGAAGGTGAATTTTCCATCTATTCTACACTCTCTGATACCTAGTTAAAATTACTCCCTTTGGTGCTAACTTTCCTCATTGGTGCTACATTGGCATTGAGCAGTTTGTTGGGATCTATCATCGTAATCATCGGCTTGTACATTCTTCTTTGGGGTAAGAAAAAAGAAATGCAGAATTGTGTGACAAAACTAGCCCAAGAAGCTGAAGAGATCAAGGAGCAGCAGCCACATTTACCAGTCTCCTTCGATTCTCGGTGTCCTTGAAGCCAAGTTGCATATGCTTTCCCATTCACAGGCATTCATTTTTTTTTCTTCCCAATTGAATTATTATGATCTTCTAGCCAGGAAACTAGTTAAAAAGTCAGCTGGCATAACAAGAATAAAAGAAGATTAGTTTCTCCCCTCTTTATCTGATGGTTGCAAAACTTCCCCGAGGCTCTTTTTGTAAGCTTACGGTAATGAAATCTGTTGCACAAATTTGGGAAACATACTGGTTTTGTGGTTTAAATCTTTACCATTTTCTAGATGTTTGTTGTTCTTTGTGGAAACTGGAGAATAGCAGATTATAATCTGGTGGAAGGTTGGCAAATTAGATAACGAGGGCAAGAGTTCACAATAATGCATGTGTTTTTAGAAATCTGTAATTTTAAACATGTACCACTAGTTTGGCTTATACGAGGGAAAAGTGAGGAACAATATATTCAAATGTTGGATTTAATACGATTTGTAAAATAAATAAATTATTAAAGTAGATCTAACCATTGGATGTGTTGTCTCTCATTTGTCCCTTAACTTAAATCTCATATGAGCCAGATCGTGTAAGCTGGAGCATAATTAGTCCTTGCTCTAAAATCCACATTCCATCTTCCTATATATGCCTGCGATCTTACATTTACCAGATATTAGTGTCATAAATATTTTGTGAAAAAGAACTTGTAACTAAAGCAAAGCACACTTCCACTCTTTGGTCGACTGAGCAAAAAGAATCTACCACCTACAATTTAGGGTCCCTCTCCCTTACCACTATTTGGTCAACTTCATTTCACGTTCCAAAAACAAACTTAATAAAGAATCACCATGTTAGGTCTAAATTATGTGTGTGACAAAATATTCATGATTAGGCACTTATTCCAACCAATGTGAAATTAGTGCTCAATAGTAGCATCATCGACCAAAGCTAATAGGGATTGCATTCTCTTAGAAAAATAATCGATGGGAAGTTCAAACTCAATTTTGAATGTATGTGCATCAGTTGTTGGGGTAATCCAGTTAGAAGAGTCATGAAATTATTCACTATACACCCAAGTTCGATCCTCCTTCCCCCAAAAAAAAAAAAATATATCCGTGCATTCTTAAACTAGATTATATATATATATAATACACGATTCTAAAAAAAATTTAAAAAGAAGAATGCCTGGCACCTTCTAGCTTAGGTACTCCTTCTACCCATCTTACAAACATGTCTTTTTTGGTTTTTTCATTCCATGTTTAAATTACTTTTTTATTTATTTAAAAGAAAAAAAATGACATAGCTAGGTTTGTAGAATGGGGAAGAGGAGATGCTCTTTCAGGGAAAGGAGTCAAGCATTGTTCTTTTAAATCCACTTGCATGAATATTGTTTCTAACAATTGCTATTGCTCGATGATTAAATTAAGCACACAACAAAGAGCATCATAATTATAAGAGGCACTTCGAAAATGGACCCTTGAGGTGATGTAAACTCTAAAATAAGACGGTGAAAAAATATGCTAGATGTGCTCAATTGGGTAAAATTTTTGAATTTGTATAATAGATATATCAAGTTATCGCTGCAAACCTCTAGATATTATTAGAGTGAGGGATGGGCAAAAATCTAGGGCTGTGATTCAAAATTATCTTGATTCATCCACTCGTGAGGGGCCTCTCTCACAACTATCCATCACTTACATATGAGTTCGTTTTTAGTACAGTAGTTAATTATATACATGGCATACAAACACATTTAATGATAAAAAATTTATATCATAATAATAAAAAAATAATCTAGTTAAGTAACATTAATTCTGGCCAAAAATCTCATTAACTTTCAATGGTCAAAAAGTACTACTATGATAGAAATTTTTATCACATTGACTATGATTTGCCAATAACAGAGTAATCAGGAAGTAGTTTTATGTCAACTATGTATATTACAATACTTACCATTAATTAATTATTGCCAAAAACAGTCCAGACAAAACATATACGTACACTATGAACAAATAAATACTACCAGATCAAAAAGAAAACAAATACATACTAGAAAAAAATGGTCATGACAGATTGTCAGATACATGCAATACTTTATTTTTAGCCAAAAAATATAAATCCAGCAAATTAAGCAATACATATATCACACATATACACTAATACACGTACGTGCTGCATAACTTGGATGTGATTAAAGTAATTAATTCATTATGATATATATATATAGCACTCAATTATATTTGTTTTATCACTTTAATTACTTGCTTACTCAATATAAAGCCTTAAAAAGGCTTATTATTATTATTAAATTCTATTGATGATCATTTTGAGTATGATGATAATTGATAAGCTCAGCGGTCACCATGCTCATCATCATGCTCATGATGAAGGTGGTCGCTGTGGGAGCTCTCCTTCTCTTTCTTCTTCCCCTTCCATTTGTGCTTCTTACTATTATGCGCATGTTCGAAAAAGTCCTCGATCTCCACCTGAACGCCGGGGTCGTTGGTGGTGTAGCTCCCGCCCAGCATGAGCGAGTTGTTGATGGCCTGGAAGTTGCTGTTCACGTAAGTGTTAAGCCCATCAGTGTCATTTGGGCCTGGCCCACCACGAGGCCCAGATTTCTCTTGGTCCAGCTCGCCTCGCAGAGTGGCTCCGGTGTTGGTTCCAGCCAGCGTGATGATTCTCACCCCTTGCTCGTCCTCGTCCTCGTGGACCTCGTGGTGGACCGAACCTGACTTGTGGAAGTCGGTCACTCGGCTGGTGAGGGCGTTGACCATGTCACGGAGCTCACGGTCGAGTTGCTTGTGCTGCTTGGCGCCGTCGCCGGAGGAGTGGCTGCTGGCCTTCATTGACTCGTTCAGCATGGTTTTTGATCAAGAGGCTACGAGGATATATATATATATATGCAGATGATATGTTAGAGAGTTTTGGGTTAGTTATATATAGAGAGAGTGAAGGAATAATGGAATGCCTTAATTAGCAATTCAAGGATATTAATGATTTACAGCTGAAAACAAAAAATAAAGGGAGGGGATTGCTTCACATTTGGTTCACCATGCATGCTCTTCAACTTTATGCTTTTGTGACTCTCACACTCTAGTTATAGGGAGTTTAAGAGTGAAAAAGAATACCCCTAATCCCTATTGACAAAAATTTGTTTACCACCCCATTTTGGAGATGAGTGATAATTGCATTAGATACATCAGCTTTTTTATTTTGTCAAATATTAATTAAAGTTGCATTTATTTGGTTGTAGTACGTTTGTAGGCGAAGTGTCGATGAAGCGTGAAATAATAAATTATGATTAAAATTGGTCAAAAATTTGATTCCCTTAAATGTAATATAATAAGAAAAAACAGTATTATTTCTCCCAACCTTCAATAAAAGACTTGGTACTTAAAATGTGTGAACAAACACAACAAATATCTGACTGACAATATTCTCTCTCTCTTTTGAAGCCATGCATAGACCTATTCTATTCTTAGCTCACATGATTCATAAATTTTGTGTTGAAAACGCATCGTTTTGGGGTCAGTCCAACCTCCAAAGAGAGGAGTAGATTAGTCAGATACCAGCCTAGTTCGTCAGTAATGTGGACTGACCAACACAAGATGGGCCTAAAAGTTGGGCCGTAGTGGGTTTGCTCTTAGCCCACCTAAAGGTCAAGCAGGCCCAAATTGTCCCAACGGTGATGATTAGCATCGGACATGGTAATTGGTAAATTGATTTTTCTTTCTTTGAATAATTAATTATTTTGTTGGATTGATCGAGATTGAATAGAAGATTGATGAATTCGAGCGAGTGAATGAGAAATTGGGAATGGAGGAGAAGAACAAGTACAGTATCATAGTCCCAACCTACAACGAGCGCCTCAACATCGCCCTCCTCGTCTACCTCGTCTTCAAGCATCTCCAGTAATCTCTCACTCAATTCTCTTCAATTGAATATATGAAATTGAAAACCCAGAAAAACCTCACAATCAAATTCAACTAATTTTCTGGGTGTAGGGATGTTGAATTTGAGATCATCATTGTAGACGATGGAAGCCCAGATGGTACTCAGGAGGTTATTAAACAATTGCAGCAGCTCTATGGTCAAGATCGCATTGTGGGTTCTTTGTTTTCAGCAATTTTTTTTTTTCAAGGCTTATTATAAATTTTTTTTGGGTCTCATTTATTTATTATGTTGCAGCTGTTGAGAGCTAGACCTAAGAAACTTGGGTTGGGTATGTCTTATTTATTTTTTCTGTTTTGAGTTGAATAAAGTGGAATTACCAAATGAAATGCTAAATGAACACACCTCTAATTTCAGGGACTGCTTACATTCATGGTTTGAAGCATGCATCTGGGAATTTTGTTGTAATCATGGATGCTGATTTATCACACCATGTAAGTATAGTGTATCTTTAGGATGCTCATCTTTTTTATTTTACTGCATCATTCAAGTGTTTGCTTTGAGAATGATTACTTTTCATTGGAACTGATAACTGCACTGTGTCCAACAGTGTTTTCTGAATTGGTAACTGCAGATTCAAGGGTGAATGTGCTAATTTTTTGAAGAGAGTGGGTGGTTTGTTAATTTTGGAGTACAGGGGTAAATTGGAAACTTTTCTCTATCAAACACTATGTAGTCCTCACATCTTTCTACTTTTTAAGTTTAGTGAGGGCTATTTTTAGAGATTTAAAAAGGGAGAGGCCATTCAGCAGTTTCCTTTCTATATAAGTATAGACTGCACCATTTAGTTAAAGCTTATCGTTTGCTTCTTGTACATATTGGTTGTCATGTATAGGGGAAATTAATTTATGACTTGAGTAATTTATTTTGAACCATACTATTTCAAAGAAGTCAATTATAAAAATTGAATAATCTCTTCTCTTTGATAATAAGAGAGCCCTCCTCTTGCCACTACATTGAGTATACTGCTTTCATGTTTGTTTTTTTTTTCCTATTATTTTCTTTGGCTGCTCATATGTTCATTGCACTTCCATGTCACCTGCTTCACAATTTTATTCATTTGATCTGTTTACTTGTGATGCAGCCAAAGTATTTGCCAAGCTTCATCAAGTAAGAAAAATTTATTTTCTTGTGCTTCCCTACTACACCTAATTTCTTGAATCCATCTGAATTTAGTTCTGGCATGCTTGTCAGGAAACAGTTGGAGACGGGTGCAAGTATAGTTACTGGAACCCGTTATGTCAAAGGTGGGGGTGTACATGGGTGGAATCTTATGCGCAAACTAACAAGCAGGGGAGCCAATGTTCTTGCGCAAACACTTCTATGGCCTGGTGTATCTGATTTGACTGGATCCTTTCGGTAAATGATTTAATTATTGTATTGAGCTATATAGTACATCACACTTAACAAAATTATAGGTCTGATATTGTTTTGGTTCTTTTATAGGCTTTATAGAAAATCAACACTTGAAGATATCATTAGTTCTTGTGTCAGTAAGGGATATGTCTTTCAGATGGAGATGATAGTTCGGGCTTCTAGAAAAGGCTACCATATTGAAGAGGTAAATACAATATATCATACATGTTTATCTTATTTTGGTTTCTGGTTAAATTGATAGCTCTATGATCTCCAAGTAAGTTTTGCATTCACGGCTATTGATATCAATGAAAGTTGTCAGATTTATTATAATTATCGCCTGTCTCTTCTTTGGTTTCTTTTTTGATGTTCACATCCACCCTTCTGTTTTTGCCATCTCTTAATACCAAACCGCACGGTTCTTGTGTCTGTCTTCATGTCTCCTACTATGACTTGTTTTTCTTTGTTATTTTTCTGATATCAGATTCTGTGGCAACTGGGATGTTGATTGTAGATTTTAGTGAAGCCATGTGCTTTATCAGCTTTAAATTTGTTTAGGTTGTGCTCTATCAGCACAAGGATTTTCTAAATAGGCACTTGAAAAGTACAACATGCTTCCGTCTTTTTGGAGGCCTTTTGAAATGAAATGGTGTTGCAAACTTAAAAATTATAACATGTAATCTAAGTGATGCCCATGGCTTGCATAGGCATAGGTCAATTTAGAAATTGATCCATTTGTATTCTGTTCTGGCTTACCATGCTATTTACTGTTATTTCTGTCCAACTGGAAACCGTGAATTTTATGATTGCACTCGATATATAATGCTTAAATACACACAGTATGGAAACAATAAAAGATACCTATGGCTTGTATACACACAAGATCAAAGTTAAGTGGAAATTGGTCCATTTGTTCTTTTCCTTAATTTTTCTTGTTTTCAAGGTCCTTACCCTTCATTTTTCTTTTCAGTAATTGCATTGTTAACTGATTTTGGGCCTTTTGCCTGTTTTTTCGGTTCTGTGCCCATCCACAGGTTCCAATCACTTTCGTTGACAGGGTATATGGAATTTCAAAGCTCGGAGGATCTGAAATTGTTGAATATCTGAAAGGCCTTGCCTATCTTCTTGTTACAACATGAGATGCATAAATTACAACTCATATTCACCTTTATCCGCTTTTGCAGACAAATCATATATAAAGCATTTTGAGTTACATCTTATGTTTTGGTTTATAAGATTTTGGTGATCTACAACAATTTTCAATCGAAGTCATAATCTACAAAGTCATAACTGTATGGTTAGCTTGAAATAGACACAAGCAATCTTTGCGGTTGGGTTAGTTTAGAAATATATCTGGCATGACTACTGCTAAAGCTGATTTGACCATGATTTCCTTCTACTGTCATGGTTTTTGAAATAGAAAAATGCTTCTGAAATTGTGGACCATGCCCATTGAACTCTTTAACCGTAAACCCATTGAGACCCACTCACACTGGTTACGGCACAAGCTCAGCAGTGAATTTGGCTCCAAGATCTAATTCGTGTTTTACTTTTACAAACGATATGAATGAATGGTGTTGTTTTTCTGTTTTATCAAACGTAATTAAGGCAGGGAAGATTTGACCTTGAAACTTCGGGTGATATTCGTGTTCTTTTTGTGACGTTGACAATGACCGTTTTAATATTATAATTTTTAACTTGTCTGGAGTTTTTGCCATTCTATTAATATCAATCAAATCTAGGCCAAAGTAGTATTGATTATAAAATGGTGTAATTTAAGAAAACAACAAAAATGTTTTGATTTGAGAGATGAGTAGATAACGTTTGGGACGTTTAATGGTTATTTTAATCTGAAGTAAACTCACAATCAATCGCAAGTGTCTAGTAAAACCAGAAAACCCGGATTAAGTAAACATAAGTTTTATCTTTATCTTTAAGGGCCTTTATTTTAGGGGCCCTTACTTCTTACTTATTTTGGCTACTTAATAGTTAATACTAAATTACTAATCATTTTACCATAAAAATTAAAATGCATTAATGAAAGACAGAGTCAGACCTCGTTCATAAAAAATAAAAATAAAATAAAAAAGACAGAGTCAGACCTCAAAATCCAACTTCTAATAGAAGACTAAAACCCCAAAATTCCTTTATTTTTGTTTTTCTATATTTTTGGTTACAAGCCAAAAGGCCCAAACAAAATTAATTAAAAAGAGATCGACTTGGGCTGGGCTATCCCTATTCCTCACGCAGTCTTCCTGAAGCACATGGTGTGTTGCAGAGCTTACGGAGGAGTATCACTATCAAACTTCTAAAACCCCAAAATTCACCTTCTTTTCTGCTGCTTTTTCTTCTTCTTGTTACGCCATAGCCAGAGCGTGTGAGCTTTATGATTTCTAATCCGAAGACAACAAGGTAAACCACTCTCCTTACAAGACCTTCATTACTTTTCAGATTTTCAGATTTTCTTCTCTCTCTCTCTCTCTCCCCCTCTCAAGTTTTGAAATTGATTCGAATTGTTAGCGTGATTGGAATTTGGATTCAATCGAGGGCTCTCTAGGGTTCTGAGTGAGTGAGGATTACAGCAGCAGTGAGATGACGAATGAACCAGCGAATGAAAATGGCGAGCTACCTGACCTGGAGAAGCAGCAGCAGCAGGGTGACAACAGCGCCACTGAAACTGAGTCTAGCTCACTTCCCAATTCCGCCGCCGCCGGCGAAACGACGCCGCATCTGACCATCGTCGTTTCAGAGGAGGCGTCTGCCACCGCCGCCACTGCCAATTTCTCAAAGGACGTTCCTTCTCCCAAAAAGGGACACCTGTCCAGAACCACCAGCTCTCACGAACAATGCAGGTGAAGTGAAAATCACTAACTTTTCAATTGCAATTCAGAGCTTTGGAGCTGAATTGAGCTATGCCAATGTGATTTTGAAAACCCAACTTCTCAATCTGCAGTCAGTGACTTTTGCTTTTGCATTTCTGATATTGGGTATGTTGTGCTTGTTCCTCAGAGTGTGTCAGCAGGAGAAAGAAGAGGTTTTGATAGATCTTGGATGTCGGTGTCGAGGTGGTCTTGCAAAATCCCACAGATCATGTATAGACACTTGGTTTCGTACCAGAGGATCAAACACATGCGAGATATGCCAGTAATTCACTCACGAATCACTATTTCTATTCATCATTTTTGTGAATTAGATCACTTCTAAAGTCAGTCTTTGTAATGTGATCTGATGTTTTTATTCAGAGAGGTAGCTGCGAATGTGCCACCTCCAGACTCACAACCAAGTGTATGTACTCTGTGACTGTACCTAAAGGGTAGCCTTTGCCATGTTCATCAAGCCATAACTTAATATACATGTGCATGAAATGAGAATATTCACTATTCAATGGGATCTTATACCAGCCAAAAGTCATATAATTTTTTGTTTTTTAAAGAATAGTATTGTATAATTGAACTAAATAATTGATGTAACCAAGGTATGCTACTATTGTAACGGGGACTCGGGGATATTGTAAGTTATATTTGTTTGTAGTTTTATTATACAATGTGGATATGTCTAAGCATTTGGTTGTTTATTCTCAAGTTTGAATCTGGATTCTTTCAAAGTCTTTCAATATCCAAAATTCTTACTGGTTATCCATTTTTCTAACTTAGCCATTTAGTTTAGTCTATCCTTAGCTTTAAACATTGGTTTTCAGAGTGGTGATCCCAATTGCCACAGCCATGGAAATAGGATTCTTGTTTTAGATACATGAGGATGGTTAAGCTCTATAGCAGTATGACTGAAAACAGGAATGAGAATTATTACATCTGAGCATAGATTTATGGCAGTGAAGCATCTCATAAATATGTCAAAAATTTAAATCTCAGTGTATTTGTGCAGCATGCAAATTACTGGGTTTGGAGAATTGACTCAACCTATAGATCACAAAATCGTGACAGGGTAAGAACCAATGTACTAGAATTGTAGTGTGATTTATGAATTTAGTTATTGGTGCTATGATTTTGCATGTTCCGGTCTTTGTGGCAGGGCTGTGTTAGCCCACTTTGGGTAGCATTTTCAATCCTCATAGGTGGTCTGCTGTTGGATGTGCTAATATCTGTTACCCTCGGTGTCTCTGCACTGCCCGTTAACATTATTATTGGTATGTTTGTGCCTGTTGATATGTGAATCTCATTTGTTTTAAAAGACTAGTGTGCTTGGTGATGTTGAAATTTAAACTGTAAGAGACATTGTATATATAGGTGTTATTGTTGTTCTTGGACTTGGAACTGCACTGAGACTTGCCTTGGAGTTCTGCCACGAGTGGAGTTTGAGGAGAGTTGTAAACCCCAGGTTGGACACAAATGTGCCTCTTGATTACCATCCAGCTTTATAGGTAAACTTGTAAATAATAAGATGTAGACCTTAACATATTGTATGGTGTGTATATTGTTCACCTTTTTATTTGTTTTTTAAGGGCACCGTGGCTGAATACGTCATACCAAAAATGATTAACTGGAAACAGTTTAAATGAATTTGTTTGTTGATTTGCAATAAAATTTCTACTTGGGTTACATATATAATAATTTAATTTTGAGTCTTGACTTGGTCCTGGTCTGAAGTTGTTATTTCATAATCTGGAGTTCTGAACACATGCAGGTTTTCTTTTTGTTTTTCGCTTATTTGCCCAGGATGAGCAGTATCCCTTCAAGTTGGGCATGGGAAATTTCTCAGAATGCATGCAGTTTTGAATACAGTATTCAACTTCACATCCATATCATCTAAAACATGTTAATAAGACATAACTTTATAAAACATGTTAATAAAACATCCATATAACTTTATAAAACATAACTTTATAACTTCATAAAACATAAACATAACTTTATAACTTTATAACTTTATAAAACATCCATATCATCTAAAACATGTTAATAAGACATAACTACAATGCCGGAGAATATAACTTCGGGCTTTTCTCCAATGACCCCTGCTATGGAGTGTATGATTATTTTCGGACTTGGACCAAAGCAAATTAATTCGCACTAAAAGATTGCAAATATTAAACCCTCTTTCTTCCTCTAATATTACATGCTAATTACATTCCAAATTGTCGTTACTACAAAATTTAGTTAGGTTAGGAGAATATGACTATATGAGGGTGAAAAAGGTAATGCATCTACCAAAAGACAGATTCTTCAAGACCATAAACCTCAAAAAAGTATGATTTGAATTACTTATGACTTTAGACCCCAAAAAAAAAAAAAGAATTACTTATGACTAGAATAATATTTTAATTAATAAGATATTTAGTCCAATAGTAAATATAGGACATCTTAATTAGTGACTGCATTGTTCTTGACTATCCTAAAGCACCCTTGTAATTGTTCCACAGAAAACAGGACATATACCCAAAATCAAGCATTCTCTATAACATATCTAAGAGCATCCTTGCAATTGTTCCTCAAATCAGTCCCCGTGGTAGAAATCATCTCAGAGAACCTCTCAAAAACCTCCTGAAGAAAATATGGGAGCAACCCATGAAGCAAAGTATTTCCAAAATCAATGTATAAATTTGTTTCCGAACCCAAGTAATCCATCTACCCCACAACACTCCCAATACTTCCATATATATGAGGGGAAAAATGCATTTTTAGTCTATGTGTTTTACCTTGCAATCAATTTTGGTATTTGTGTTTTTAAAATTGTCAATTTGGTCTCTGTATTTATGTTTGCAAGCAATTTTAGTCCACCACCAATTATGATAACGGGTTGGTGGTGGATTTCACCTATTATGCCCAAGAGAGAGAGAGAGAGAGAGAGAGAGAGAGAGAGAGAGAGAGAGAGAGAGAGAGAGAGAGCAAGCTGATGGAGGAGAGAGGGATGGAGGGAGAGTGAGGATGGTGGTGGTGTGTTGCTGTAGGTAGTGGAAGGGAATAGAAGGATGCTTTTGGTGGTGGTGGACAAAAATTGCTTGCAAACATACACATGGATCAAATTGATAATTTTAAAAATACAATGACCAAAATTGATTACAAGGTAAAATACAGGAACTAAAAATACATTTTCCTAATATATGCGTGTGTGTGATTCAAAGTGCAAATGGGAGAGAGTTTATATCGTATGACCAAAACTATGATTGGTGTATAAGCAGATGCCTGTTTTTCACCATGTTTATATATACACTGGTACATGGAAAGCCGTGAGATACCAATATACCATTGGGGTTCGAGACTTCGAACATTAATACTTGCTTTCTGCTACGTATGAAAATGAAATCATGTGCAGCAGCGCCGGAGAATATAACTTTATAAAGGTGGCATGTGGCAACACATTACTTGGGGCTAGAGTGCACCCATTTCACGGGCTTTTCTCCAATGACCCATGCATCGGAGTTGGTGCTTGTTTGTTGGACTTGGACCAAAATAAAATAATTCGCACCCAAAAAATTCAAATATTAGACCTTTTTCTTCCTCTAATATTAGCCTATTAGGCGCTAATTAATAATTAGGCTAATAATTATGCTCTGAAAATTACAAAACAAAAAAGGGTTTCTTCACAAAAAAAACTTGGTTACATGGATTCACCAAAATTTATCTTCTTCTAAAATTTGGGAAATACTATCCACATTCTTCAATCTATCTTTTTTATCGACTTTTTTCTTTATTATTTTCATTATGCAGTGTATTTTCATAATCCAAACCGTTCATTTTTAGATCATTATTTGAAAATCATTTCTATAAAAAATTAATTACATTGAAAATCGTTTGGTCATGTAATCATTATCAAATAAACAAACGGCGAATGAAACTGTTACTAAAACCGTCTGTTTATTTTATCACAGTTGCATAACCAAAAAATTTATGATTTGGTTGATTTTTTTAAAGATGATCTTCAATGAATGATCTAAAAATGAACGGTTCGGCTCACAAAAATACGTTGTGAAATGAAAATAATAAAGAAGAAAGTCGGTGGAAAAAGTAGATTGAAGAAAGTAAATAGCATTCCTCCTCAAATTTTAGATCTTATTTAATTTTCAATATGTGAGTTGAGATATAGGATCATGATTTTAACTTTATACTCATACTTCCTTCATATAAAACTTTTTAAGTTAAGCTATGAAAATGTGAGGATTTAGGTGTATTTTTCTTTACAAAATTTTTTATTTGGCCACATTTGTAGAAAGTGTTCATGACCTTATTACACAAAAAAATATATATTATTAGCCAAAAAGAAAAAAGAAATTGTTCAAAGAAACCTAAAAAAGATATAATTCGAATTACTTATGACTTAGGACAAATAAATAATAATTCATTTATAAGATATAATTGCTTATATTTTATGTTTTTTCTTTATATCATTTGATCTTAATCTTGGCATAGGGTATAAATAATCAATCGAGACATGTTTCTCGATTTAGCTCTTATGGTTTTAAGCTCTATTTCTCGGTTAAAACTTAAAATATAACATCGAACCATAATTTTACACCCTAAATTATTGAACACTGTTAAAAATAGTCTAAAAATAAAAAAATATCATAAAAAGACTTTTATCTGTTTTTTAATAAAAAAAACAGACGTGCTGCAAAGAACCAAAGAGAAGGTATACCTATTATTTATGATTTGGTAAATTCTCACTTGCTTTGCATGCGAAACATGCTCATAGAACGATGGGATTAGCAACATAACCTTTGACATGTACAGCACACAAGTCACAGAACAGTACAACGACACGTGCGGTGTCTAGCTCTAGAAGCTAAAACGACATGGTCAAAAAACTAAAAACGCAGTACATTCTACAAAGTCGTACAGCCGAGCGCTGATCCTCTACAACCCCATTTACGTACAGCCAGTGCATCCAACCAATAAGAAGCTGGTCAGACCTTGTCGAACCCAGTCCACCAATTCCATTCCAATTCCGTCACCAAAATAAAAAAGAAAAGAAGTGAGCGACTGTAGTCTATGACTTTCTGACGAAGCTATACACGTTGTTTCCGATTCCAATAAAAAAGGAAGTAGAGAAGAAAGAGGCAATAACCAATTATTCACCGAGAGGTCCGAGACTCAAATTGTCAAGCTCTGTACTTTATTTTATATCTTATTTTTTGGGTGTTTAGGTTTTAAACAGTGGTTGTGGAAATTGGGAAAGTGAGGGAGAGAAGGAGTTCTTGAAAACTTGAGATCAGTGATCATCATCAGATGGCGGTGTTGTCGATGGAGTCGTTGCCTTTGGGATTCCGATTCCGGCCAACGGACGAAGAGTTGATCACTCACTACCTGAAGCTCAAGATCAACGGCCGTCATTCCGAGGTCCAAGTCATCCCCGAAATCGACGTCTGCAAATGGGAGCCCTGGGATTTGCCCAGTAAGTACTCATCTCTCTCTCTCTCTTACTCTCTCTTTGTTCTCGCGTTTCAATTGAAATTTATAGTCTTTGCTTGTTTGCTTGTTTATTTGGGGTTTGGAAATTCTGAATATTTGATTGGGTGGGCAAAGAATTTTCCTTTATTCCAAACATCACCATGAATAATGAATAATTCCCCACTGTTAAGTCATAGATTCCTTCCTTAATTCCATCTCACAATAATAATAATAATAATAAAAATAATATGGGTTTTTAATGTCCAAATCATATATAGTAGTAAGCCTGAAGCTTGAAGCCTGAAGCCTTAAGCCTTAAGCCTGTAGCTGTAGTAGTGTTAATTTGTGATCTGCTTGTGCAGAGCTATCTGTGATAAAGTCGGATGATCGGGAGTGGTTCTTCTTCTGTCCCCGTGACAGGAAGTACCCGAATGGCCACCGCTCCAACAGAGCCACCGATGCTGGCTACTGGAAGGCCACCGGGAAGGACCGCACCATCAAGTCCCGCCACTGCAAGTCTGCCTCTAACAACACTGGCTTGGTTGGGATGAAGAAGACCTTGGTTTTCTACAGAGGCCGTGCACCCAAGGGCGAGCGTACAAGCTGGATTATGCACGAGTATCGTCCCACCCAGAAGGAACTCGATGGTACTGCACCAGGCCAGGTACTCCCTCGATCCCTCTTCCTCTACTTCACGACATGGAATTTGTGTGCATTATGAAAACGGTCTGCCCTGGAATTGATATTAGTTCATACTTGTTCTGAAAATGTCTTAATGTGTCTCTGATGCAGGGTGCCTATGTTCTCTGTCGCTTGTTCCATAAGCCAGAAGAGAAGGCTGGTGTTCTAAAGTATGATGAAGTAGAACAGACTGGTTTATCTCCTACCCCAACTAAGTCTTCTCCTGATGAGACATCCTCAGATATAGTTCAGGAAACAGAAACATCGGATGTGCAAGGTGGAAAGCAATCAGAAGGTATCATGAGGTGGTTGACTGATAAATCTGACAGCATGAACCCTGATGTTCTGCTTCCGCTATCTGTTGACAGTTATATACCCTCTGATTTGGAAGATCATGGAGCAGAAGAAACAGCCAATCAGGTAAGATGTCAATTCTTCGTTGTATTTTAGTCATGTCCATCAACCTATTCCTATATCTATACGCAAGTTTACAGATATTAATATAACCTAGTGACCAAATTTGTGATTTCATACTTCTCAACTGTAGGGGCATCTGCAGATGGAAGAAAATTCTGTGTACTATGAGCCTACTGGTGACATGATTGATTACAATGTCTTCTCACCATTGCAATCGCAGATTAACGCAGAGCTTGAACCTTATGTAGGTTCACCTTTTACGAGTGACTTTGGAAATTATGATAATGGATTCAATTTTCGGGATGGCACATGTGAACAGGATGTATCCCTCTCGGAGCTGTTGGATGAGCTCTGCAATAACCATTATGAGAGCTCTTGTGAGGAGTCAACCAGTCACAAGAATTTGGTTGTTGGAAGTGAGACCCATCTACCTGGTCATGCAGGCATGTTACAAACTATACCATCAGGAAACTCGTGGTTAAATGGTGCATGGGGTGACACAGACACCAAAGTGGCCCAGGTATGGGCAAAAGAATAATTTTGTTGTTTCTTGTAACCCACAATTTTGGTAATTTTTGGTTGTTTTCCTGTATAGCCTGATTATTGTCCTTCACTAAATTGAATTTCTAAAATATGGAATTTATCTGATAAAGTTGATTGGTAGTATATGTATAGGTGAAGTCTGACTGTAACCTGTTGCTTTGTTCTTGTGCACCAGCATGATCTGGAAATGACTGCTTATGGCTTGTACAATGGGCAATTTGAGACCAAGGATCTACAGCAGACAGCCTCACTTGGTTCTTACCCAGCTGAAGCTCAAGCATCCCTTGATTGCCGAAAACGTAAAATGGGAAATATGAGTGACTTTGGCGGTTATTGTTTTTCTGAGGAGTCTGCTGTGAGTTCAGTCAATGATATTTTCAGTTATCTGGATAGACTGGATGGGTCTCTCAGTTTGAGGAATCTTGATAGCCACAGTGGTGATCATAATGGTGGAACTGGAATCAAGATTAGGACCCGCACTCCTCAACAACGACCAAATTCAGATAACTTTGTAAATCAGGGCTTTGCTTCAAGAAGACTCCGTTTACTGAAGGATTCTTCACCCGGGTCAATTACCAATGGCAACATGAGTGATGAAAACCAAAGCAAAGAAGAAGATGAAGTACGATCAGCCATTACTGAGGTAAGGTTCCTTGTGAAGCTAATTTAATAACTCTTTTCATATGCATTTATAAAATTTTACCCTGATTGTTCCATGCAGGCTAGAGAAGATATACTCCAGAGTCTTACCTCTGAAGACCAGGAGGAAGAACGTGCAATGTTCAATAACAAGGAAGATTTAACCAGTAGGAAGAATTCTGTTAACAATGGCTGTGATCTTGTTGGTAGAACTGGATTCAGGATTAAGACCCGTCAGCCTCAACAACGATCAAATTCAGAGAATTCTGTAACTCAGGGCACTGCTTCTAGAAGAATCCGTTTGCTGATGAATAATTCACCTGGGTCAGTTGCCGGTGGAGAAGAAGATGAAGTACAGTCAGGATCAAATTCAGAGAATTCTGTAACTCAGGGCACTGCTTCTAGAAGAATCCGTTTGCTGATGAATAATTCACCTGGGTCAGTTGGCGGTGGAGAAGAAGATGAAGTACAGTCAACTATTAATGAGGTAAGGATTCTTAATGATGCTAATACAGAGTTCCTTCATATATGTTTCCATCAAATTTTGGGCGAGTGATATTGTTCCATGCAGGCCAGAGAAGCCACTCAGATGGTTACCAACTCCGTTGAGCAGGACACTGAGTGTCATCTTTCGAAGTTGGATGTGAGCGGGAAAATTGCTGAAGAATCCTCAACAGGACTGATTGATGAGAGCAAAAAAACTGCTGAAGAAGCCTCAAGGGACAATACATTACACAGCAGCCATATGGGGATATCAGTGTCTTCAAAGACACCATTTAAACTTCATGGCCTGCGATCGTCTTTAGTTATTTCAGTTGGGATTCCTTTAGTTTTAACCCTGTTCATAGCTTTTAGTGGGATATTGATAGCATCTAGATCTTGACGCTGCAAGGAAGAGGCCGTAGCCGTAGGTGGTTCGTTTCAGTGTCTGTTTACTTTATTTGAAACAGGTTTAGGCTTGTAAATTGCTTTCTCATATGCATGCATATATAACCCTAGATTAGAAACATATTATTTGTGTATCAAGATTTCGTCTGTATAACTCTGTTTTTGTAAAGACTCGAGTTAGTTTTGTTTTCAATGGAGATATATGAATATGAGTTAAAGTGTTAAACAGACCTTTTTTAAAATAATATATGAATATGAGTCAAACATACTTTTTTTATTAAGAGATTCTTCAAATAATTTTATTTAAGAAATTTTTCATTGGACTTGATCTATATTATATTTCAGTGGTGGTTTGGGTTTTTATTCAAAGATTATCTCTATTAAAACTTAAACAAATAAAAAATTATTAAGATATTTAATTTTAATTAAATAAATACACAAATAAAATATTTTTTGTAAACATTTAAAATGATGATTATTTAATCAAATAGGTAAGTGATTTTTGATTTATCTAATATCTTATAAGAATGATCATTTAATGAAAATTTAAAAGATGGATTTTAATTAGGGTTTTTTTTTTTTTAAGTCCATTTTTTAAAATTTACTATTCATCTGGCCCAAGCACTACAGTAAAATACTGTAGCGGCCCACTTTTTAAAAAACCAGTGCTACAGTAACAGCGCTACAGTGACGCCGTTACTGTAGCGCGCTACAATGTTTTTAAAATGTCATTTTTCCCCTTCTTTTTTTTTTTCCCCATTTCAGTACCAATTGGTACATAAACTACAAAAAAAAAACAAATAATAATTTATGTATTTTCATGTTATAAACATGTTAAATAATAACCAATATAAAATACAAAAAATCAAGATGAGGCATCCATAATCTTTTACGTTTTAATAGTAAATATAATTGTTACTATTTGATAGTAACAGTCACCTATTACTACTGCCGGGCAGTAGCAATCAAGTATTATCATTATTTGATAGTAACAATCATTTATTGCTACTGCGTAGCAGTGACAATCAGGTATTATTATTATTTGATAGTAACAATCACCTATTGAAGATAACTAACATATTTTATTACTGTCATACAATAACAATCACCAAAATTCAAACCATAGAAAATTACAAAATTCAGATAGTAACAATCACCTGATTGCTACTGTCACACAATAACAATAACCTGATTGCTACTGTTATACAGTAACAATTACCTGATTGCTACTGTCACACAGTAACAAATCATGTGATTGCTAATTTGCTACTATCACACAGTAACAATCAGCTAATTGCTACTGTCACAGTGGCAGTTATTATTTATTGTCACTGTCAAACAATGACTATTCTCACTGTGTAAAAAAAAACTTAGAAACAATATACATATACAAATCTTATGTATTTTTCTAACATAAACACATAAAAAACAAAAAAACTTAAACAAAAATCTTTGTTCTTCTTTTTTTCTTTTTGGCCAATGTGACTGCAATTTCGAAGCATTGAAGGTGTCCTATAGCCAATAATGACAGCCAACAGCATGCATTTCTAAAACTCAAACCTGAAAAACAATAAACATAGTAAATTCAGTAGGCAAATACACACAGTTTAATTCCATTGCACTTGGAATTAAACTAAGTAGATTCTCAGGTTCAAGATCATTAATGTATCCACCAATTGCATCTATGTGTTCAAATAGCAAGCTGAATATGTACAAGACAAGCCACACATATACACATGCATAAGGAATCAACCAAAAACTCAACAATATTTTGGCATCTCCTCAGTAATAATGTGAATAGACTATAAATATAAGTGAACATAAAACATACAATCACATTCAAAATTTCCTCATAAAAGGATAATGATAAAAGGTACAATAACTGTACAGAAACAAAAAAATGTATAACTTGCAAGGTCATAAAGTTATTACTCAATTCCTTATGCAACTAAATTAAAATAGTGATTAAACTCCAGTGGCCAATTAATCAATCAGACAATCATTAACTCAACCATAACATATGTCACCTAAAAAAAAACACCCTAATCTATACATACTTTAGACAAAAGATCTAAACTTTTGAAGAAAAAAGCTAACCCGCCTTTGAAATCTTGAGCACAAGTCTGTAAAATTAACCCGAAGATCTAAAACAAAAGTGAAAGAATCAAACGAAAAAAAAAAGAAGGAGAAATGGATGGCGGTCTTACTGATTGTTGTGGAGCGATTTCGAAGCAAATTTGATTGTGGGGGAGATGGGGGAGAGTTCAGAAAACCCGCAATCTTTCTCTCTCTCTCTCTCTCTCAATCTCTCTCTCTCTCACTGTCGGAGCTGTGAAGGAAATGAAAAGAAAAAAATGAGTTTTTGTGAAATTTGGTTTTGGGGATTCAGAGAGTAACCGCTGGAGGTGTGGCATGGGTTACCATTCAAAGCTCTATGTTATCCAAGTGGATCTGCTTAAAGCCGATGACAACGATGTCAAGTAGAGAACAAAAAGGGAGAGAGCAATTAAGCACGATGGCACCCATGGCCGTGCCCTCGCAGCGTCGTCGAGGTCTCTACAACATACTTGGTGTTAAGAAATGGGTTTTGGCTTTCTGGTCTTTGTAGATTTGCTGCAGAACGGGAGAGAAATAGAGAGAGATAGAGATGGAGACGAGCAGAGAGAGACAGATAGAGAAGGAGGGAGACAGAGAGTGAGAGACAGAAGGAGGGAGACATAGAAGGCGAGATAGAGAGAGACGGAGTGCAGAGGAGAATGATAAAAGACGGAAGAAAGGACCGGTTTGGTATAAACTAGGCCTCCTTCAAAAACCGAAAAAAGACTTGGGTCTTAAAAGTAGTGAAAGCCTAAAATTAGACTTTATAATCATTTATTTTTTTAATTATTAAAATACAATATAAAGTGAGTCTTATAAAATATCCATTAAATAAATTTTTTAAAAAATTCATAATGGAAACTCATTCACGAGTAAAAATATTATGAATGGCTAAACATTTATTCTCTAGCCTCTCAAAATAATTAATTAGAAGAAAACTAACTGGTAAGTGGTAACGAGTGCATGTACTTTTTCTTACAACATCTGTGCATGAGCTATAGGCTATAGCTCGAGAAATAGTGAATAAACCTATTGCATGTAAGTTTTTCTATTATGTGAGTGTTTGATGAATGCACTCAAAAGTCAAAATGAGTCATCTTATTAAAGTTGTATTTACTGTAATTAACATCCTACCATTGAAATGGTGGAACAAAAACAATGGGCTTATGTAACGGCAGGATGGTGGGTGTCGGTGAAGCGGTATAGGAAACAAAATAATAACAAATAACACAAATATACAATACAATAAAGAAGAGAAGAACAAACGAGCCTAAACAGGATGTGCACACGTGTCAAAACGGATACACGTAATAATTGTAAAATAGATGAATAAATTATAAGACAGATGGATTGGAGAGGATAAGGATTTGGAAAAGCCAATGTCACAGTGACCACCAGCTTTCCGTACTTTGCAGTGTTGCTGCCTTTTCCTTTATAAAAATGGGTAAAAAGAGAAAAAAAATGGAAGATAAATCCAAACCAGAACGAGTGATCTGGTGGGAGTGTACACGTGGCAACCTAGAAGCTAGCCCACTGGAAACTGGAAACTGGAAACTCCTAGATAATATAGTGTGGGGGCGCCGTTGTAAATTGCAATCCCAAGAAAAACCCAAAAACCTACCTAAAACCCATAACCAGATCACATGATCCAGCACCTACTTTCACATGTCTCTGTAGTCTGTATGAATATTTATGTTTAAATATATAGACCTGAAATATCCATAGTCAAATAAGTGTTTGATTTGGGGTGGGCTTAGAATTTGATTGTTGGGTTTTCAGTGCAAGAGAGAATAAGACAAAAGATGATACTGGTGGCGATAGTGGCGGAGTTGATGGAGGAGTACACGGTGTTGCTGACGAGGGTGTTGGAGCATCTCTTCCACTCTGCACCGTTTCCAAGGCGGGTTCGTTTTCTCATCCTCCGTAGTCTTCCCTTCGTTTCTTCCCACTCTCATCCTCCTCCTCCGCCGCCTCCGCCGCCTCTGGTTCGAGCCCCGGCAGCCGCTTAAGGATTTAAAGAATAAGGCATGCCTGCTGCCATTCTTCGCTTTAGCGTTTAGCTTGGTTCAATTTTTTCCTTTTTTTCTTTTCTGAAGTCTGATTTTGTGTACATATTTGGAGCTTTTTTCTTGTCCCAAGTTAGAATAAGTTGATAGATTGATATGATGGATGCTATATTGCTATGGCTACTTTTGTTCATCATTCTTTCAAGTTCATATGGATGGATTGGGTGATGTATTCAAAGAAAGACCCCATACCGAAGAATTTTGGATATGAATTGGATTGCTTTGTTTTCAAATCTTTTCTGGGTTTTCCACTATGCTGCCTATTCGTTTATTACTTTATTAGGCTCCACACATTGATCCATTTGTAATTTGGTACATGTAAAGTAGTAACAGTAGACTACTTTCTTTCTTACTGGGAAAAAGTTGTTACATGTACAGTAGACTCATTTAGTTGGTCCCTCTTGTCTCTTTTGATTAATCATCCTGAAATCGACGTGCTAACTTCTACGCTTAATTTTCATTGATTTCAATGAGAACAAGATATCTGTTTACCTCTTCACAAATATAAAGTCAGATTAAAGTTTAAACCATAGGCAGAAATCAGCTGCTTCATTACTTTATTGAGTTTATTCTTTTTGTTTTGTTTTCATTAAATCATTCACGTATAAGCCAATAACTACAAACTCTTTATGCTTGGATGGGCTGATGGGGCTTTAGTATGAGAAAATGGGTCCTGGAGGCCCAACAGCAAACTACTCATAAGATCATCTAGAGCTCCTTTCCAACTGGGCCGGATGTTGGGCCGGAGGCCCAAGTAGTCAGCAACCCTGCTTTGATGTTAATCTAAGAAGAGAGGAGATAACAATTTTCAACTTTAGTTATCAAAGTAGTTTAATGATACTACACTAACATGTTATTGGCAGTTGGTTTTGTAGTTGGTGATGGGTTTTGAGAAGTTATTGGGTGGGTGAATCTGATGCTGTTTTGACAAAAATTGCATCAAAAGAACAGTGATAGAATGATGGGCTTAAAATGGCACATGATGAAATATTGTATTCTCCATGTGAGTGGGTATGGACTATGGAAGAAAAAGCCTGTTGAAAGGACAAAAGGTACCATGGCCACGAGAACTGGAGTGGGTGCTGCAGAAATCAGAATATGCCAAATATGAGAGTACCAATGGATAGTTGATATCAGCCTATTGGTGTTGATTTAGTACAATGCGGCCCAGCTTTGTCTTTGCGAACCATGATCACATTGGTTTCTATTTTTTGACTTCCCAGTTGTTTGGAAATACCATATGGCCCAGCTAAATGAACATCTTACTATGTTGCCTAAATAGAAATATGCCCCAGTTACAGCAAATGTTGCCATTATGGATTCAATGGAGTCTGTTTTCATGCACCCTTCTTTTGTTAGATAAATGACATGTTATATTATTAACCTATGGTTAATAATTTAAATTTCTGAAAAATTTTACATAACATGTCTTACCATTGTTTGGTAGGAATTTTTTTTTGAGGAATTTCAAATTTGTAAAACAAAAATTCATTTTGGGGTTATTTGAAAGTTTCCCACAAGCTTGTCCTTGAAATTGAATGATAAGTGAGCACAATTTAGAACTCGAGAGCTTCTTCCACAAGGATGTTAAATTGTTGTATTGTCATAGAGGAAGATATTTTTTCTAGTAAAACTGGTAAACCAACTTTGGATTTTGACAAGAGATGAAATTCATCCTTCTCATGTGCATAGATTGAATAGTGATGGGGTCAAAGACATCATTTGTATCAATGACTGTGTATAATAAGGAATTTGTATACCATATTGTTGTTTTACAAATCTAAACCCGACGGTTTTAAATAACTCGTCAAATTTAAGAGTGCTTTAATTAGAAACTCAAAAGAAATAAAATTAAGTCAAATTTTAGCCGATCCAAACATTAAGTAGAAACTTAAACTGTCCACTTTTTACCGAGCGCTCGGCAGATACATCTGCGCCAACCTATCCTACATCTGAAAGTTGCATCTGCAACCTAAAACTTGCATCTAAAACTTAAAATATATCATCTGCAACGTAAAAAGATGTATTTGCAACCTAAAAAAGACATCAGCCAAGCTAAAAAAATACATTTGAAACCTAAAAATGTGCATATGCAGATGCATCCACCGAACTCTCGGCAGGTTACCGAGCCCTTGGTGTCCTGCTGAGCACTCAGTAATGCATTTTTTTCCTCCGTGTGCGCATACACTGATAGATTAAGTTTTTTTCTTAATTTTTTATTTGGTGGACTTGGTAGTAATTTATTAAAAATTTAAAGGCTTAAAAAAGTGGTCGTGTCACATACAAATTACTACACTACAATTATTTTGTATCTACTCCTAGAAAGTTACAGTGCCCATGATTTTCGTCACTCCTGCTTTGGAAGGTCTCTGTCACTAGCCTTCTCTTTTCTGTACTTGATGGCATATGAAGCATGCTCTTCAGGTGGACTGAAAGATTTATTAATTAATTCGGGAATTTTCCGAAATGGGGCAGAAAAAATTCTGGTTGAAACTGTAAGTGTCCAAATTAATTTTTTAATTTCATTCCAATTTCATCAAATTATAATTTCCAAAACCAGGCATCTATGAGCACATTGTATGGCAAAGCAATCACTGAACTTACATCACCATATTCTCTTCTGGAGAATAACATGATAACATCTGATGCATAACATTATTGGAATTAGAACCTCTATCTTTTATGTCTGCATATTTTGCGCATTGCTCTCTACCTTTCCAACTGTCCCAATGCATTTGAAAACCAATGGTACTAGGAATGGTTCAGGAAGTGTTTGATATTAAGAACTTGTTGGTATCCAAATTTATTTATTCAAATGTGATGCTCTTTCTTTTGTACTGTTGTACAATAAATGAAGAAATGTTTTCAAAATGCAGGAAAAGGCAGAACAATTGAATCATATCCAACCTTCCATTAAACCAGAATTATTCGGTAAGGCCAGAATTAATTCCTTTGTAAGAAGTAAGAAGGCATTTCCATGATTACGTGGACAGCATTCTTTTGGGAGTAGTATACATTTATGGATAATATTCAAAACTACAAATGATAATAACAAGCTACTACTAGAAGTCTAGAAAAGTGCACCAACTAGCCATTTTGATTATTGTTTATCTGTAAAGAACTCATATGTACAGGACCTAAAACATGTTTCTGGTACTGTGTTGGTTGGTGTATGAATGCTGGAAGAAAAAATGCCATCATTTTGTTCAGCACTTTGTGGCTCTGAATGCTAGTGTACCATTTCTTTATAGCATATAGTTCAGTGGTGGAACTTCCAATTGATATTTTTTAACTAAAAAGTATAGAACCCAAAGATTCCCTTTCTGCAGGGCTTGTAAGAAATGTAAAACACTTACAGGTTTCAAGGGTTAACTAAATAGAAATGTGGGAATATAACTTTGTTAAGACTTTCTAGATAGACAGTGCATGTTGTGTGTGGTGATTTTCAAAGATGGTTAAAAAAGTTAAGATATTTAGAATATAATGTTCCCTTTGCATCAAAACCCATCTTTCCTATTCCTTAAGCTCATCCATATCCCAAAACATCTGATATTCTCTTCTCATTGTCAGCAGCCATGTTAGCTTGACCCACATTTCAAGCATTAATGTGAGGATTTAGATACCATTCCCTGTCTAAAAGAGTCTAATAATTTGGGAGTACCCCATCATCCTAAATCCACTGAATTTCACCACAAGAAAACTGCTAAATTGGAATGGTTTTGGACAACTTTGGAATATATCACAAAGAGATCAAACCTCAAGGAAGGGGATGCCAAGGCCACTTGGGAATATCTTCTAGGGCTGGGTTTGTCTTGAGTTCTCCATCTTTTTCCTTCTTTATATATATACACAACTAACCCTATTGTCATGGCTACCATACTAAAGAGAACATTTGGCTCTTTCATATCCTCCATTGAATACTACTGTTACTTTAGCAATCCACACCATCACAACAGCATCAGCAACATCAACAAAATCAAATACAACATGCCAAGAGGCCGACCCCTTTCCTTGCAGGTTCGCTTTCATCTCAGTTATTTTGTGTCAATCTTTTGAGGTATCTCATTTGTGGCATGATCCTTCACCATGCATATGCATGGCTTCTCTTGCTCCCTTAAAGTATATATATACAGAGAAACAAAAATAAGAGATTAAATGGATGTAAAAAATTTTATTTCAAGATTAGCAATATAGACTCGTAGTAGAGTTGATCAAATACTATGTCATAGTTGCAGCATGCAGCATCTTCTTGAGTTCTTGTTTTATTCATACTGCGAAGTAAATAGATGCAAAAACAAAGCACAAGAACATAAACCTTTCTCATCAAGTAGAAAAATCCATTTGTAATTCATCCTTAGAAACCTGGTTCAAAGTGGTGCAGATTGATAGGAAAAGTAGTTCTGCAGAGTGATAAATATCATGTTTTCAGAAAACCAAGTCCCCTACCATGGTGAAGAATCTCCACCATGTCACAATCTTTGTTAGTCATGTTAATCTCTTAAATCACGTTTCTTGTACTTGGTTATAAAAAATACATAAAGACATTAGCTAGGCGTATATTATTAGAATAATCATTGAGCAATAGGTTTAATCTGCCCCCCCAACATGACTTTCTTAATCCCTTTGGCTTCCAGTTAATAACTACCTAAAGTATAAAGCTGTTTGAAAGAGCAAAAGGAACCAAGGAACAAAAAGAAAGGAAGGAAAGTTCAATTAATAAATAAAGAAGAATAAACGAAACACACTTTTGCAAGAACAGACTCTGATCAAAACCGTGTTTTCTTTACAGACTGTGGAACTCAAAGTCAGGATGTGCTGCACTGGCTGTGAGAGAGTTGTCAAAAACGCCATATTCAAGCTCAGAGGTACATATTAATTAATAATTATTGATTCTTTGTGTTTTTTAATAATCTTTTTCATCTGGGAATTAGGAAATTATGGTTTAAAATTTGTGATATAAATAGCTCATTAATTTGTAAAAGTAGTCTGCAGTATTAAAATCAATTTTGTAATGAACATGTGTGTACAAATTAATATATGTTGTGTACACTCAGGGATTGATTCAGTGGATGTGAACCTAGAGCTGGAGAAGGTGACAGTAGTCGGGTACGTTGACCGGAACAAGGTTCTAAAGGCAGTGAGGAGGGCTGGGAAGAGGGCCGAGTTCTGGCCCTACCCCAACCCTCCGTTGTACTTTACATCTGCCAATGACTATTTCAGGGATACAACCAATGAATTCAAAGAGAGTTACAACTACTATAGGCACGGATACAATGTTGGGGACAGACATGGCACCATTCCAGTGACTCAAAGGGGAGATGACAAAGTCAGCAACATGTTCAATGATGATAATGTCAATGCTTGCTGCCTCATGTAACTCTACTGTGTACCATGTACCATGTACCATGATCATCTTATATGATCATATATATGTCATTCTTAGCTAGTGTGGTTTGGATGGAGAAAAGAAGTGAAATCTGTCAATCTCTATCATAAATATAGTGCTGTACAGTATGCAATTAAAGCTTGGTTTTATGCTGATTGTAGGAGTGGGGAATATATTCAATGGAACAATGTCAAGGACTTAATTGTATGCATTTTCAAGGACTTTTTAATTGGTTGCCCCTAAATCTTAATCTTATCAGGTCTTGATTGCAATTAATCAGTAATCATCAGTACTTATTATACATGTTGATTGAGGCATATATGAATATGAAATCTCTTATACTCCTGTAAATAGTCTGCATGGGAACTTGCTAGAAGTTTCCTCTAAACTTGGTCATGACAGAAACAGCCTAACAGGACCCTTTTTTTTGGTCAAATGCCTTACAGGGACCTTGTTTCTTAGTTGGGAAGGCAAGAAGTCAAATCATAATGGTCTAAAGACTCTTAAAACTGTTTGGTCCGCAAAGAATATTAGTGATGTCCACTTATTCACGGCATGGGCCCACAGGGGGGACAAACAAAGTTAAGTGGGAATGTCTTTTATTCACAAAATATCTCATTGTCACCTGATTAAACATTGATTTTGATTCTCCTGCGTGTCGGTCTTCAAAGTACGGTAAAACAAGTGGGGAACGATTACCGGAAGAGATTAATATTAGACATAAATTCAATTTAAACACATAATTATATATGTCATTTTAATAGGTCCACGAATTTTAAAATATTTCAAATATACACTCGATTTATTATCTACATTGAAAAATTAACTTCCATTGATCGATCGATTTGTTGACTTTTGCTGACAGAGATTAATTGGCGATGTGGTTCCAACTCAGTATACATTTCCCGTCAAATGAGCAACACATGTCCACCTGACACAGGCCCACACACCCATCACCTCTTTCCCGCTCGTCGAACGCTCTCCTGACCATTTAGTCTCCCAAAAACATCACGTCTTCTCCTAAATTATATAAATCTCTCACTTGTGTTCGACGAATGAGAAAGAGATGATAGATTTGTGGACTCGTGTCAGGGGTTAGGTGGACAGGTGTCGCCGTGTCGCTCATTTGGCGGGAAATGTTTGCTGAGATAGCGCCACGTCGCCAAGTGATCTTGGTCAGCAAAAGCCAAGCTGACATTTAACTGATCTCTCAACGAATCAACGAATCAATGGACGGAAGTTCATTTTTCAATTTAAATAATAGATTGGGTGTATATTTGAAATATTTTAAAGTTCGTGTATCTCGTTGAAATAACATATATAATTATATGTCTAAATTGAATTTATGCCTTAATATTATTTTGCTACTTAAATTATTACACTTGTATCAATTTAGTTTCAGACTTCTAATTTAACAAATTAAGAACTCTAACTTTTTCAATGTCAATTGAGATTATTTTGTCAATTTAAACACTTTCCATCAAAATTTTCTTTGCATAACACCATATGTCAATCACCTGGGTTCTTTTTTTAGGGCAAAATAATTCCTTCCATTTACTTCTTACTCTTTTTCCCTCATGCATTATTTTTATGGTTAAATTTCGATAAAAAATGGGTAAATTGACGAAATAATTTTAATTGACAAAATTTAAAAAAAGTCAGTCTTTTAATACAGAGAGTAGATTAAAATAGTCCTTCAAAATTGTGTGTTGGGTTTGTATCTCGTTGAAAATATTTGTGTTGATCTATATAACTAAGTAAGATATATTTTTTTTGTGTAACAATAATATCACACAACATGATGATTTGATGTTACTATAAGAATCTACCCAAATTATAACACATTTACACTTATTAATATCTATACACTAAAAGATAAAATCTTAGACCATGCTACATGTTTTTACATGTCACACAATAACACAAATAGAGTAAACTTCTCAATGGTTAGATGGAAGGAATTGAACATTGACCAAAGAAAAGAAGTCGATGAACATACGAAGAGTACACGAGGATATACGACAGCTTGAGGTACTTAAAAGAGTCGAGGGTACAAAATACAAGAGTTAATTATACTTACACCTCTTAAGGTTTATCGTCTTTTCATATACACCCCCCGGAGTTTCAATAATTACACATATACCCCCTGAGTTTTCAAAACTATTGCATATAACCCCCTACAAGAGAAAAAAATAAATAAATAAATAAAAAAATATTTGTATTGAGGTTGGATTTTACATATTGAGTAATCTTATTAGATCATTTAACCCCTTAGCATGCTTTTTTATATAATTTATCATCATTTTTCATCTCACTATAGGGGGTTATATGCAACAGTTTGAAACCTCAAGGGTTATATATGTAATTATTGAAACTCTAAGAGTGTATGTGAAAAGACGATAAATCTCAAGAGGTGTAACTGTAATTAACTCAAAATACAAAGAAACCCAAAACCGAGTCTCCTGTTGCAAATGCAATCAAATACATACCCATAGAGGAAGACCAACAGACAGACGGCCCTTCTTCTAGACCTCTACTCCTAATCAAAGGCCATCCTCCTCTGCTCTGCAATTCTGCTTCATCTCTGTAACAGGTATGTTCTGAATTCGCATTCTCATCCAAGATTAAACTTCTTTCGCTTATCAAACATGCATGCGTAGCTCAACAATGCTTTTGATATTGGGTTTGGGTTTTGACTTTTTGACCATCTGGTTGACTGGAACTTCATAGTAAAAAAATGGAGGAGGATGGTCATGGCAATAGAGCCTCCTCATCCCGTTTGTCACCTTCAGCTCAGCCCTTTACATTGAACCGGTTCACTCCCCAACCCACTTGGTCTTCATCGTCTTCACTGGACCCTTGTGCTTCTATAGTCAAACCCTTGTCTAGTATCAACTTGGAAGGCGACCAATTATCTGTGTTTCACCATAATCCCTCGGAGTTTGGTGTGGATTCTCATTTTACGCAATACCCATCTGCGAATGACTCAGACTTTGGTTTTTTGCCCTCTAATGAGTCCCTACCCAATTACACCCAGTATTCATCATATGGGCAAGCCAGTTTCTCCAGCAACAAGAATGCTTCATTGGCTTATGAAACCTTGCTTGAACAAGGTAAATTTACTTGCCTGAATTATAATGCTTATGAAATTGAGTTTCTGCTTTAACTTTGTTTTAATTCAATGAGCCAGTTTCTCCTATTGACAATAAGCAACCACCGTTGTTATGCATCTTCTTAAGATAGATTAGTAAACAATTTTCCCAAATAGTTTTCACAAAGTACTTGCCCACTTTATGGAGGTATAATTCTAATGGTGATGTTTCTCTTTTAATCTTTTATTGTATAATGTTTATGATCAACTAAAGATAACAAATGTAAAATTTTAGCACAATCTTTTGTTTTTTAGGCTCGAGTAACTTCTAGTACTCTATAGCTATATAAAGAATGTGCCTTATAGAGAATTTAAAGACTACAAAAGAAATTGTTTATGAACCATGCTTATTGAAGGCATTGCATATGCCTCATACTGTGTGAATGGAGAACGATTTTATCTTTTCAGGCAAATAACTCTTACTGTGTGCTTGGAGAACTATTTAACTTTTTAGGAAAAAGAAATTCTCTCATATTGCTACTTTACTTTTTCATTAAGTTGAATGGACCTGTGCCTGTGTGTGGAAGGAAAAATGATCAGTAAAGTGTGAAGAAATTTAAATTATTTTCTCAGACTGCTTTTACTTATTGTGACATCAATACAGTAAGCTCTGCATCCATAAACATGCTTCTGCGCAGGAAAGCCTGGTGTTAAAGGATTGAAACCCTGCAGTGAAAATTATGAAAGTCTTCGTGAAAAATGTGATGATTTGATCATAGGAAGTGAAAATCAATTCATTTCGAGATCTACAGACCAAGTAGATGCTGGATGTTTCTCTTTTTCAGCGGTTAATTCTATGGCCACACCAAATGAGTTTTCGAAGTCAGTTATGTGCTCTTCATCAGTGCTTCAAAATTACTCTCAAACTGAGCTACCGTGTACTGCACCAGTAGTGACTTGGAGCCATTGTAATTCCAAAATTGCTTTGTGCAAGAGTAGCTTAACAGAAATTGACCCTTATACAGCTAAACCTTTGGCTTTCCCTTCACCCAAATATAATGCTTTTCCAGCTGTGGTACTTGGATCATCAGATACCATAACAACTTTTGCACCCTCGAATCCTGTTTTGTCACAGAATGTGGATTTTACCAGCAATTGTGCAGTAAATGATTATGATGATTCTTCTAAATACAGTCCTTCTGGCGTGAAGGATCTACATCATCTGCTATCTGGTGAAGGCAAGGAGATTCACCATGATAACCCTGTCAATAAACGAAAGGAAAGGAAAGATGGGAAACCTGTCTCTAGTGAGGGTTTAGATCCATTACTAATGGAAAAATCTGTGCCAGCAATTACCTTGACCAACATTCCTGATGATCTCAGTTTGGAACATCTTGGTTCCAAAACAGCTGCTTCACTTTCGGCAAAGTCGGACGAGAATGACTCTGATTTGGACTCACCTTGTTGGAAAGGAACGCTAGTTTCTAGACAATCTCCATTTGAAGTTTCAAAGTCTTTGAGTTCACACTTTGTTGAAAATGAACAAGAAGCACATAATAGTTTGAACCCATTGGCGCCTCAATTTTTTCCTCGTCATGCTAAAAAAATTGTAAATTACCATGCGAATTATGTTGTTGATGATTTCTCATCGTTCCAAGAGAGTGAATCTTCAGCTGTTATTTCATTCTCCAGAGGGCACAGGTCTGTTGATAAAGCAGGATCAAAGTCTTTTTTATCAATTAATGGAACTGGGACTCAATCTTCCAATGACATCCATGAACCAAAAAGAGAATATGCCCTGCTTAATAACTCAGAAAGTGGCTCTGTGCTGAATTTTCCTGAGAGTGTATCCAAGTTGTTGTCTACACATTCAAAAATAGATGTTCCCACAATACTTAATGTGATGCATGATCTGTCAGAATGGCTTGTACAAAACTGTTCAAATGATTTAGATTCATTGAATGAACATAAGTATGACTTGGTTCAGCACATAATCAATAATCTTTGTGTGTGCATCCCACATAGGGCTGGACAAAGGACTCCAATGCCTGACATAACTCTTACTGGCACTCCATACTGTCCTAATAAGTCAACAGAGCTCCACAAGGTAGGGGTATGTGTATGTATTTTTAAATGTTGAGAATCTGGTTTAAAGATAATACTCAACTTTACTGTCATGTTTGAAATTTTGAATCAAAAAGCACTTGGGTACTCCACATTCTAAAATTTCTGGGCATGTTATTGGATACTTCTGCAATTTACTCATTTTCTAAAATAAATTTTATCCTCTTTATCATTATTAATTTCTAGATATATTCTAAATGCATGTAAATCATAATCATAATCATAATAACGATGATATTAATAATAATGACCATGCTTTGATCTGTGTCCACCAGGGAGCTAGATGGCAGAAATAATTTCATTATCATTTCTTATTGTAACTAAGGTTTTTTGGTTGCTAATGGTTATTTTGCACTTTTGTCTGTCTTGTACATGGACACTGACATGCACATCTGTATATGTTATGTTGATCTGAGAGCTTGAATAATGTCTCGCAGTGCTCAAATGTGGGGTTTCAAGTAACAAGGACAGGGCCTTTGGCTGTTCCACACGAGCTTGATGATCAGAATGGCCATGAGGGGCGCATTGTTAATAGTCATGCTTTCACTGAGAGAATGTTGGATTCCTTTCCTTCATGTAGTAATGTAGGCACTGAGAAGAGCAACAACATCATTCAGGTATAATTCGTGGATCTGATGCTGGAAATTTTTATATCAGTGGTTACTGTTGTCATCTACTTGGAAACTGAAACTTCACATTTGTAATGATAAGATGCAGGTTATGGGGAATGCTTTCAGAGACAAACATCCAACCAAAGAACAGATAGACCCGCAAGCTTTATTGTATAAAAGATTATGGCTTCAGGCTGAAGCAGCATTATGTTCCATGAAGTATGAAACTGCTGTCTTAAACATGAAATTGGAGATGGATGGCCTCAATTTAGACAAAAATAAGGTCAACTACTTCCCTTCCATTTCTAAGTTTATCTATTCCTTTATTTGACCTTGTCTATTTTCTGCTCTGTTAGGTGTCAAATAAACTGAGCTTTTAACATAGAGAACCACGCTAGCTGTAAATGTTTGTCCTGATACTACTAGAAGGGACTGCTGGAGTTGGAAGGTAGAAACTCTTCACCTACGTGTATGTATAACTGTCCTCAATATGCAGTTTAGAATAGTAATATTTGTTTGATACAGTGACTTACTCTAAGGACACAAGTCCTTAAAATGTAAGGTTGATGATCCCAAGTGTTTGAATGAGTGGAAGCAGCTTTTGCTTGGATGGTGGAGAAAATCTGTTTCTTCGGGATCATAGAGATGTGAAAGCCCCTGGACAAGTTCGTGAGAGAGACAAGATCAGAGACTGTAATTAGGACATGGCAGTGGTGCATGAAATGCTGTATGACTTAAATAGGGGAGAGAGACCTCAGTGACGGGCTTTCCTGATGTTTTTTATCAAATAAGTTTGTCATTGCTTAATTTTTGTTTGCAGTTGGAGCAACTCTACGAGGTGTTTGTTAACCTATGATCCTTGTCCTACATAGTTTTGCTCTATTATTACAATTATAGATTTTGATTGCTTGGGAATGTCCTTGAAATGAAGTGGTGCGTCCAGGTACTTTGTTAACTATTTGGTCACATGTAAAATATACATGAACAAATTAGACTGAAATTGTGGCCAAGTCCCTTGTAATATTAGGTGTACTATGGTTGATGTAAAACGTTTTAAATTATGACAAATCATTTAATGTAAGATGATTCCTTTTCTCTCAATTTGTTTTTGAAAATTAACATCCAGCAAAGAAGTGATGGATATATCATATATTTGTCTAGGCCTTACATCAGGCTGGCCCGTGGGACCTGGACCATTTTTACTAGCCTGTATACGTTGGGGCTTCTAAATATACCCCCAATTCCTTTCTTCATCCCCCATTCCCCCTCCCCCCCCTCAAAATCTTTCCCTTTCTTCTTCCATTTTTACCATCAGTTGTAAAAAAGAAAAGCCATGGCAAAGCACCTGAGCCCCGTCCCACGCACCGCCCTACCCTTTACAGCCACCCACCTCGCGGCCAGCCCCACTACTGGCGACCTCTCTCTCTCTCTCTCTCTCTTAAATGGCTAGTTAGTTGATTTAGCTTCACCATTGGCAAATCAAATACATTTTTCAATACTTGGTACATTATCATATAGGAAAACCAAATCCCCTATGGGCCAAAAAAAGGGTCCCACCTGAAAAAAAAAAGATTTAAAAATGAACAAAGATCATTAAATGATTGAGTATTTTAGAATTACTGTTGATACATGTGGTCACCACATGGAATGATGAAAACATTAAGTTACATTGGCTTAGGCTTTAAGGCTTTTGGTGCTGAATACCCGGTGGGAAGTGGGGAGTACATGGACATTGGAATTGGACAACCCTTGTACCCTTCCATTCACCCACCAAGACAAAAGTGACAGGTCATGCCAGTGGGGACCTCTATTTTTACTTGCTATAATTCTTTTGTATGCATTTATTTACATATATTAACCCCTAAAATAATTAATGAATTAATATTATTTGTTTGAATTGCATCGTATATAACCTTTTTTTTTTTTTTCTTTTTATATTGATGAAAAGAAAAACAAAACATTATGTATGTGTTTTGTCATTTTTGAGCATTGTTTTAATCAGACAGGATTTAACTCCAAGCTCTCTCTTTCACTCTCTGGCGCCATATGGTTCACAACTTCACATGGTCCATATGGTCCACCTCTTCATAATTTTGTGAAGCCAAAATTGTGATGGTACATAAATAACGAACAAACTGATCCAAGCAGGCAAGCATGGTAAAAGGGGACAAAAGTATGCGGGTCAGGTTAAAAATTTAATAATGGAAGTGGTAGACTTGTGTGATGTGTCTCTTCACATTTCTGGAAGCCCTTCAAGGGTCTTGTTTTCTGAGATTCCTTTCCGTCGACTGTTTTAAATCTCGAGCCAATACATTGTGTGTAAAAAATAAAAAATTAAGATTAAATATCAAATCTCAATAATTTTTTGATATAGCATGAAGACTATATAATATTTTAATTGAACTACTAAATTTAAATGTAGTTTTTAGATTAGGTCACAAATATGTTAGCTTCTTTGATTTGAGCCTTTTCCATTTGACATTTTTATCCTTTGACCCACATATGAAGAGTGTTAGTTAAAATTTATAAGGTTTTGACAAAATTGCCCTTGAGGCTTTTATATTATTTTGAAAATTTGCTAATGTAATCTCAACTTCACATTTAGTTGTGACTGTACGACACTCACAACTTCAAATTTAGTTGTGACTAAACGACAGTCACATCTAAGTTGTGAGACAATCACAGTTAAGTTGTGACTTAATTGAATTTTTTTAGAGAAATTATACTACAATATAGTATAAATAGAGGTCAAAACAATACTTTTACTCAAAATAATATATGGTATAATGGTGTGAGTTGTCTTTTTCAATTTACCAAGACAGTCACAATTAAATTGTGACTGGATTGATTTTTTTATTTTTTATAATACAATATAGTATAAATTAATGTAAATATTTGTGATGTAATATTATTTTTATTTTTTTTTATTGTAGTGGCATGTGATATAATATTTGTAAATTCTAATACTTTTTATTTTATTAATTTGTTTGACTTTTCAACTAGTACCTAATCTAAAATGCTATTTAATTTTGGTACCTAAACCAAAAAGTTATTAAAATTTAGTAGTTAAAATCAATGTACCTTGTAAAAAAACATTGACTAATTGATTGAGAACCGGTCCTGAAATTCTAGGCTTGAAGCGAAGTATAAAAATGAGGCTCTCGACATTTTATATATGTATATTATTTAAGCTTAACATAGCATATAATTAACCGTATAAGAAATTGAGTTAATTATAATTATATACCTCAACTATACACCACTTTTCAACTTGGTATCTCAAGTTTAAAAAGTTGCATTAAGGTACTCCAACTACGAAACTGTGTCAGTTAGGTACCTCCGTTAGTCTGGCCGTCAAAAAGACCATTATCTGATGACGTGACACACCACTAAAATACTTCATTTCAATTTAGTACCTCAACTTTACCATGTTTTTCAAGTTCATACCTTAAGTTCAAAAACTTGCAAATAAATAAATGTTTTTCAGTTTTTATCTCAACTTTACCTCAGCTTTAGAACTATCAAATCTCCACCAAAATTATCAATCTTATACTCATTTTGAAGCTATGAATCTCCTCTTTACAACCATATAAAAATCATGCAAAAATGAGTTATGAAACCCGAGATAATTGGCAATTTCGGATAACCTAATTTGTGACTACTTATCTCGTGTTGCATATCTCTTTTTTAAATTATTTCTATATGGTTATAAAGAGAAGATTCATAGCTTCAAAATGAATATAAGATTGTTGATTTTGGTGAAGATTTGATTGGTCAAAAGTTGAGATGAAGTTGAGATAAAAACTGGAAAACATTTATTTATTTGCAAAATAACGAAAACTGCTATTAGCACTCTCAATTTATCTTTATTTAATTACCAAATTAAAATTGTACCGTTCGTTTCTCAACAGACTCAACAATGTACTGGTTTTAAATGAAAACAGGATTGTCTATAAAATAGATGTTTCAAAATCCAATTGGTTTGTTTTCTATTAAAAAAAAAAAAAACCCTAAATTAGAAAGTGAAAGGAGTGGGTTGGTTATAAAGGTTTCTAGTTACTGGGTAGCTAGCAGAGTGGGAAAAGGTTGAAAAGGAGGTAGGGGAAGGAAGGAAGAGATGAAAAGGGAAAGGATTTAGAGAGGTTGGGAGATAGGGGTGGCCAACAGGCATTTGGTGTAGTTTGGATACCTTATTAGCATGAAACTGGCTACTCAGCATTAAAAGAGGGCTATAGATCTCAGCACAAATCCAATCCAATCCAATCCAATCCCATCCCATGCTATCCAGGTGGGTCAGAACATATTGGCAGTCCAGTGCAGGCCCACCCACACCCCTAGCTGACCCTGTTTCTGTTCCTGTTTCAGTGTTTCTCTCTCATGAGTGATGAGTCTGATGAGTCTGATGAGTCTGATGACCCATTGGCTAGCAGGCTATATTATACAAAAATAGTAAGGTTTTGATGCACTTGTTTACGGCTGCTTTGGAGCTCTAGCCCATGACCCATTACTATCCATCCTTGTATTCCTCTTCCTCTATTTACACAGAGACCATAATTAATTGCAGTTGTGGTTGTTTTATGGGATCGGCTGCAAACCCCTTTGCAGTGTCACTGTTAATGCTCCTCTGTCACAACTCACTACATTTTGAAAGCCACCGTATGCACTATTAGCAGTAGTAGCAGCAGCTGTATACTGCACACTGGACACTCAGCCCCACAACCTTTTTTGTTCTCTCTCTCTCTCTCTCTCTCTCTCTCTCTCTCTCTCTCTCTCTCTCTCTATATCCTTATTTCCTTGTGCTTCTTCTTCAAGATACTTTCTTTTTCTCTTGCTTTCTAGTTTCTGCTGCATGACAGTACCAGATAATAACGAAACCAAAAGTGAAAACAGCCAGGCCAGTGCATCACAGCCGTTCATTTTTTGACATCGTTGATGGGTACTAGTCAGAAGGATCAGCAGAACCCAGATGGGTATGTTGTCCATTGAACCTTTGGGAACATGGAATGTTGTCTTGTTGAGTGGGGGAAATCAGGAATTAAACAAAGAATTAAAAGAAAGCCAGAAAAGCCAGAAAAGCTAGCATGCCATATGACAAACATGTCATGCCATGCCACCTCACACTAGCTCACTCTCTTTCTAGGAATTATTTGATTTTCTTGTTTTGGCATTCTCTCATTTTTACCATGACAAATAATATCTACCACAATAGATCGAGCCAAACCATTAGATGGACACAAACACATTGTCTTGAGTCTTTGAGAGAGAGAGAGAGAGAGAGAGAGAGAGAGAGAGAGAGAGAGAGAGAGAGAGAGAGAATGGAGAGAGATCGTGTATCACATTCACATTTTGAGTCCATTCACATACATTTAACATATGATATCACGGGAATGTGGTGCATTAAACATAAAGAAAAGAAGAAAGAAAGAAAAATCAACGTGGGCCATGCAGATGTAGTAGAATGCACGCGTACGTCCTTGAATTTGTTGTTGGCAAATGAAATTCAAAACGATCGAGGGCTGAGGAGTAGTAGTACTAGTTGCTACTTTTCTTTTATTGGCGTCATTGATTACGCCTATTAACCCTAAATACCTACTATGCCTCTCTTTCCTAGTGTGGGGACTGCTCTATAGAGTATAGTCTATACACACACCTCTTCTCCATTTTACACGTACTTCACACACTTCAGCGCATCTTTGGTTCACTCCTTTTTCCTCATCCTCAAAACTCATCTCCACCTTACTTAATTAATAATATTATATATATTCTGATATTAATACAAAGGATATAATTAAGTATGTAATTTAGATTGTTTTTGGTGTATACATGTGCAATTTGGTAGAAGCCAAATGGGTTTAGGCTTGGGGTTCCTAGCTACCAAAATAATTGTGCCTAAAAAAAAGGATAGTATTATTGGGGTTTGGTTCATATATGATAATGTGATGATAGTGAATGACCCAATTGCACCAACTGGGTTTGGACTTCGACAGGGCCATATATATATAGGCTCTCCCTAGCTAGTAGGATAATGGCATTTCCCATTGTATTCGTACGTGCATTGTCAAATGGACAAAAAAAAAATGATGGTGGTGTGTATTAAGGTGATGTGAGAATGCAATTGGGACATGTCCAACATTTCGTTATGCTTGTCCGGTCTGCTGCAGCAGCTGCACTGCATGCCTCCTACTTACGCAGCCCTAGCCTAGCTAGCTATATATATATATATATATATATATAGTAATCTGATCATCCCAGTGTAGTACTCATCATCATCAATATTATGTCTGTGCCCTAAGAAGCCTGCCTGCCTCCCTATATCGATCTACATATTTCGACGCCAAAGTTTGCAGGGTAGGGGCCCCATTTAATGCATCCACATGTATGAATATATATATACTTATATATGTATGAGTCGTAACATATGACTGTGAATATAACACACTTAATTGAGACATTGAGGTTAATTAATTAGCAACTTATTATATATAAATTAAGCTTTGGCAGTGGCCCTGTGTCCTTGTAAAGGATGACACACCCCCAAAACACAACGGCTATGAGCCTATAAGTTATATATGCTTAGTACTCTAGTAAAATTGCCTAAAAGGACACCCACACCCATCTCTACTTATTGACTTCATGGATTCATCAATATTGGGTTCTTTTTATATATAGAGACTTTCTACTATACCGACACTGCACCAAATACATATATCATCTAAAAATAAAAAATTATATTTTAATAAAGAGAAATGTACTTTTATAAAGATTTAAGAGTTAGATGAGTGTATGCATCGGCACCATAGACAAAACCCTTTTTCTATTTCAAATCTTGTTCAATATGAGAAATTTTACACGAGTTGTTTTTTTATTCTCGATCCATAAGTCGTTTCCATTGAATAGTAGCTAATTGCCATGTTGTATATGTGTCGTCTTTTAGTTAAAGTCAGCATGATCTACGTAGAGAGTAGCAATATCCTTGTGACCTTCACTGTTGACAGGCCGGTCTAATATTCTTTAATTAGTTTCTTTAAAGAGACTTCCAAATTCTCTGATCAGATTGTCATCCTTTAAACCTTTCTTTATCTTCTCATCAAGAGTTTTGATATAGTGGTATGTATACACATTCAACGTACATTCATTTATTCCCCCACAACAGAAAAAAAAAAATATTCATAATTGAACTATAGCCACGTACGTACCAACTATATATTTAATTTCCAATATATTACAAGAATCAAAAGAGTTGGACCAAAAGAAAAAAAGAATCAAAAGAGGGTTGAAAAAAGAAATTAAGAAGGCCTCGTGCGTGTCAAGCACCAAAGAATATTTTTGGAGTGGCTTGAGGTGAAGTTGGATATGTGCAATAATTAAGTATGGAGTTTCATCGAAAACTTTAAATATGTGCAATTAAGCATGGAATCTCATCGAAGATTTTCGATATTTTATCAAAATCATGTGCAAAAGTATCCATGAACTTGATTCATGCAAGCATGCACTCTCTCTCCCTTTTTGTTTTTTATTTCTGACGGATGAACCACTGTATCCCAATCTTAATCGCATATTATTGAGTAATCAAAAATATCCTAGAAAACCTAGCTTAGAATATTTAGTTAGGCAAACTTTAAGTGCATTTGTGAACGAAAGAGGATTCTCTCATTATATTGTAATATATTGTGTGCATCCAAAACAACACCATTTTAAAATTTAGAGCTCAGCATTCTGGATTAATATTAGGTATTGTTACATACGGAGCTTATGTTAAAAAGATTATTAAATAGAAAGATAAAGCGACGTGGTTTCAGATAAAAATAAATGAATATTAAGGAGATCCAACCTCCTTGTCAATATATAGGTGACTCAAAAATCAAAATTCATGCGGACTTCCCAAAATATAGGGGATTTCTATTGGAAAAACTCATTCAAAACAATTAAAAGCAACCACTAATAATTACACACCTGCATGCATTAATTACTGAAGGAACATATATATATATATATATATATGCATATCGATCAGCTTCTATATATACTTAATTGCAAGAATATCCAAAACAGAATGTTAATATATATGATATTTCATGTATAAAGCTAATTAACTATATATGTATGCATGATATATCATATATAGCTAGTAGCTGTATCCAATTAATGTTTCAGGCCAGTAATTAGTGTATCTAATGAATGGTGCTGCTTTCTCTCTAGCTAGCTAGAATAATATATATGCACATTCCTTTTGTAGGAAATTCAATTACACTTTCAACTACCTTTGCAACTTCAACAACCCTGGCTTTACTCCTTTTGCAACTTAAATAACCCTGGTTTCTTTCTAGCTACCATTACTCCTTTTGTAGCTAGAATTATTGCTGGAATTGTGACAACTAATAGAAGTAAATTATTAAAAATTCCCATATATTTAATTAATACTCACTTAATTAAACTTCAAGGACTTGCATATATAGATTTAAGTTAAAGATTATTAGTAATCCATGACATAAAAATTACATGCATGGTTTACGAATGGCTTTTGGCTGTTTGTAAAGGGATGTCATGATGATCAACATTTTGAATGAAATAATTAAGATCAATGAACTATATTTCCCTAATGAGGAATCTAGCTATATACTACTGCATGTGTGCTCAAGTGCTAACTACAGATTCCAATGGTCCGAAATTATATAAAGGGGCATTCTTATTTGGTAGAAGATATAGGGCCTATTAGCCTAGAAAAATAAGATTAATTAAGAATATGCATGTGAGCAAATTAGTTATCACTGAAATTTATATAAGGACATGTTAAACCTACTAACTCAATTTTCAGAGTTACATATATATGCCTTTTGTTTCACTACAACTTGTGACTTGTGTATATATATAGTAGCCTGCAACTTACCAAGAATCTCTAGGCTTTTTTCAGGAAAAAAAAAATAGTGAAATTAAGGGTTTTGTCAAATTGTTTCCCTTTCTAGACTGAACTATATGTCACTAACTGCACTTGTTCTTTTCGATAAATTATAATGTAGCTAATAGGTAAGAGTAAGAGCACAATTCATAGTCACTGCTAGCTCTCATAATTGGTTGTAAGAGTAAGAGCACAACTCGATCTTGTGATCTTGGGCAATGGAAAATTAGCATACATATATGATGTACCAAGTTTTTAATTAATATATCTACTCTTGTGGAATCTGTTCGATGGTTTAATATTATTGATGTATGCATACAAACATGGCTTGTTACTTTCCTGAAGTTGCATTCTTCAATTTAATCATATTTTGAAAATTATATGATAATTTTGTGTAATGGGGGCCGTTAGGCCCAAAAACCACAAGAAAATTTAACTAATTACAAAACTTTTGGACAGGTCTAAAACTTATATGACAATTCATCAACACACTATATACGTATTACGTATATATGATCCCTTGAAGCAATTAGATGAGAAGAACAACAAATATATAGTACGTGTACTGATCCAGATGTATTAAAGGAAATAAGTCAGACATTAACAAGAACAGCTTTGAAACGCGCGCATAACATTAATTTGAAGTAGCCAACCCAAAATTAAGACTAGACAGATAGGGGAAAATTACCACCTTTATGGAATATGTTTGTGCCTCTTAAATTTTAAGGAAGTTATGCATGTCTCAAACATATATGAGCGGATGAGCCCCATTTTGGAAGTAGCTAGGTTGGTTCTCTTTTCTAGCTGATCGAAAACAAAACAACAACAAAAAATCATTTATATAAACTACATAATAGGGACAATGTACAATAGATTTTTGTTTTTCGATCAACAGATAAATTAATACGAAGTAGTGGCATTTTCCAAAGCAAGTGCAACCCTATAGGTTATGATGAGAATAGTGAAACAAATCATGCAAGGCAAAATTCAACTCATAAATTCAGTCAAAGCTAGTGGGAAATATGCTAAGATGCATGAATGGCAGATCTAGATAACTTCAGGTTGTAGCAAATAAAAGGTATTAGGTTTACTAACATATATATATATATATATATATATGGAAAATGAGATTCTATGGAAAAATCGTCATCCACATTACAACAGTAGATGAGGTGATCATAATTATAACTTTGGTGGCAAATTGAAAGAACCTCGATCATCAATTAATCATGATTATGGATTTGCAAGGTTAATATATATATATATATATATGCATAATGCATTTATATTTTAAATATCATTATGATCATAATGAAAGATATATTGTATATGATCGATATATAGCTAGCTAGATGTAAAAGATTAATTAATTGGAAAATTTGAGAGATCGATCAGTTCGATGAAATAATGTTTTGTTCAAATCTTAAATGCATGATAAGCTCGAAAACTAGAGCATGCATAACAGTCATTAAAACTTTACAATCATAAATACATGCATTACACTCTTAGCTAGTACTTTCCTAGTCTTATTGTACGTTGTTGATGTTACAAGAAAAAAATATGGTTGTGAAAGTGATAAATTCAAAGAATATAGGACATGCACTACATTTGTACTATGCACATATACATTTAATTTGTTCATTAAATTAAATCTGGGTAAGTAATCAATAGCAAAGGAAGATGCAATTGGATAGACAAATTAAGAGATCAACAGTCTAGTGCACGTACAAGGGTGATTAATCCAACAAATTAAAGGGAATAATTTCTGCAAGTAGTTTGTTGTAGGATTTAATAGAGTTGAATGAAAAAAAATACTATTGAAGCAAAAGAAGGTGGCAAGAATTAATGAGGAAAACAATAAGAATGAAGAGGAATGAATTGATTTTAAGTTGAAATTAAGGAATAATATACGTACATATTCCTCCTACCTTGTATTTAAACAGCTCTGGAGGTCTGTCTTGGAAAACCTGCGAGGGAAGGTGTGCCCAAGGATTAGCAGCGATAAGAACAACAACGTACCAAAGGTAAAATACAAAAATGCAATTACATCAGATAGCTATATATATATATATATATATATATATAGCACACTTCACATATACTCATCAGAGCCCCTGAGCCGTCAGCAAAGCTGTTGTTTCCATGCCATTAATTACTTAATAACAACAATATTGGGGAGAGAGAGAGAGAGAGAGAGATCAGAAGAAGAAGAAGAAGAAGAGAGATATATATAGGTCGGTGGCCAAAGAAAAAAAAATATATAAAAAGATAATTGGAAATTAAGAAATTCAGTGAGAATTAGCCAGAGGCATGGCTTGGATACAAATTAATAAGCAGAGAGCGAGCCTACAAAAAGAAAGCATGAAATCTTCGGTAATGATATGATGGATCTGTATGTCTCTTCTTCATCATAGAATATAACTGAGTACTGACTTCACTTCACTTGACTATCTATCTCTCTCTATCTAGCTCTATATAAATTTAAAATATAATTTATACACATGATCAAATTAAAAGTTAAACTATTAATATAAAGATCGAAGACCAAGAAGAAGAAGAAGAAGAAGAAGAAGAAGACAGTTGGATAATATATGGTGCTAAATGCCAATATTTTCTCTTAGCGTAGCTTTAGCTACTTGATCGATCATGTTGTTCAAAAACCCCAAACCTTGTACTCCTTGTGTGTACTCCTTGTGTACCGAAGATCGATGGACCGACCCAACTGGCGAAAATCAACTTTGGCGCCATTGCGAATAGTAATAGTAATTGATTTAGCAGTCTTGCTAGCTAGCTCGATCACTTGTTAATGCGGATCTTTATTTGCAATGTGATGGATGGATGGAATTTGTCACATGTCAAAATCCAAGGACATGGAGGGTGCGGAAGCCTTGCCTCTGTTGAGAAAGTCGGTGGTGATGAGTGTGCTACTGCTACTGCTGCTCATGGGTTGCTGCTGCTGCTGATGCTGCAGTGGCGTGCCGTCGTAGAGCCTTAATTGCAGTGCTGGTTGGGCTGCAGCTATTGTGGTTGACGACAATATGTCACACTCCTCGTCCGACTCCGAAATCGGGCACTCCATGTTCACCCCGAACAGCCTCAGCCTCTTCGCTGCCGCCTTCCCTTGAACCACTGGCACCGACTCCAACACCATCGGCTCCACCCGACCCGCCTGTACTTGTTGAGGATGTTCGTGTTGGAATTGTGGGCTTGCACCACTACCCGATCTCAGATAATAAACCGGTCCGGAGCAGACCGGGTTCACCACATTACCGTAGCCATAAGAACCGCCCCCAACCTCTCCACCACCGCTATTTCGATAGGGGTGGTGAATGTTCAGGCTGTAATTCATCTGCTGGTGCTGCGACAAGTGCAAGTGGTCCCGCCCGGGCAGTCCGGTCGGCCTCATTAGCAACGGGCTCCACGGATTGATAGGCCGGGTGGCCGGGTGGAATGACAAATGATGGTGCGGCGGCGGCGGCGGAGGAATCGGGAAATTCGGGTGGTGGTGATGAAATGGGTGGTGGTGATGGGTTGCGGGTTCGGGGGCGTCGGGGCGGCGGCGCCAGTCAATGTAGAGGTGGTCCTTGCCGAGGTCGCCAAGGCCACGCTGGAAGGAGACGATGTCGCCGGCGTCGAGCTTTTTCTCCTTGACGAAGCGGCTCCAGCCCTTGGTCATGACGTAGCTCTGGCTGCTGTTCCAGTAGGAGTAGCGGAAGCGCCAGGGCTTGCCGCTGCGGTCCTCGAAATTGAGGAGGAGGCCCTTCTCGTTGGCGGAGGAGTCGAGCGGGAAGAACTTCTCGGCGTGCTGCTTGGGAATTACAAGGCGGTTCAGCTTCCCCACGTCGCTGGGAGTCACCACTTTGTCGAACATGTGCTCCCTCTCTATCGGAGCACTCTCCGGCTCTTCTTCGATTGCGTTTCGCGGGGACGAGTCCATCAGCTCCAGCCTTGTGTCTGGGCCGCCGCCGTCGTGGTACCAGCTGGGGCTTGTGGTGGCGGCGACGCTTGGGACCAGAGAGGCCGTCGTACTGTTGGTGTACTGAGGAGAAGAAGAAGACGACGACGGGGATGAAGAATAAGAGGAGAAAGGATGCTTACCTCTCATCATCACCATGTGTTGTTGTTGTTGTTGTTGTTGTTGTTGTTGTTGCTGTTGTTGTTGCTGTTGTTGTTGCTGTTGTTGCTGTTGTTCATCCTCAGTCGAAGAAAACCCACCCATATCTCTAGATGCTGATCCCAAATTCATGATCCAAACTCCAAAACTCACCTGCTGCAACCCTTGATTGCTGGATCTTCAAGATCTGAGGAAACAAAAAAAATTGTGGAAAAATTGTGGCTTTGGGGTGTAAAAGCAACACGGCAGTGCTAGCTATCTTTTGTTTCCTTCTTCTTTCCTCTTTTTTTTTTTTTTTTTATTATTATTTTGCAAAATTTTCTTTTTGGGTTTTTCTAGGGTTGAGATTTTGTGATGGGAATGAATTCTGTGAGTGTGAGGAAGCAGCTGAAAATTAAGAAGCACAAGGCAGAAGGGTAGCTCTCAATACAATGACGGTGGGTGCATTCTTATTTGACCAGGAAGATGACTCACTCGAACGACTCAGACGACTCAGACTCAAACACCACCACCCCATGGACGTTTCAAAAGAGTGCAAAGTTCCTCTTATTGTTGACCTTGGGCTTTGAGAGAGAGAAAAATATTAACAAAGAAAAGAAAGAGAAATTAAGGGCTAGCTAGCTTTATAATGTGACCACTTTGTGTGTTTATGAGTGTGTGTGTGATTTTTCTTTCTTACAACTAGGAGGAGCTGCCTCCCTGGAACCTTCTCAAGTTAGGCATGGATTTTTATTTTTTTTATTTTCTTATTTCCTACTCTTCAATAAATTCTCAGAAATTATATACGTAGGGACCTCATGTATTATCTGGTTGGGCTCATGTGAGCTTGTCCCTGTCATCATCCTGGGTGGTATTTTCATGTTATTTTTATTTTCTTTTAATTAATTTCTACCTGTAGTATTATTTTTTAATGTTATCTGCGCGATATGGCCCAAAGGGCCAGCTGTTTTGGAGAATGGAGAGCATGAACTTGCAATTCAATACAGCAACTAGGATTGGTCATTGGTGGACCATTTTTATTCTTTTTGGCTTTATTTTTGGAATTTTGCTTCTCACCCCTGTTTTTAAGCATCTGCTGCTGACGTGGCAAACCCAGTGAAAAAGAATGAAAGAAATTTAGAAATGGTAAAATTTTGCCTGATATGATCATCATTAATTTATTTAAGTTTAAGTGGGGGTTTTAGCGACTATTTGACTAATAGCTTAATTAACTCCTTCCATTTATATATTTCTCTCAACAGGACCATCCTCTCTGGTAGGCAATATATAGTTTGACTGCCCTTTGCGGAAGCATTCAGTCATTTGCTTCACATTTTGCCAAGGTTATCTATATATATATATATATATAATCCGTTCTCTCATGCCTCTAAAGAGATAAGTACTAGGCCAAATGTATACAATCTTTTTTTTGTTTTTTTCTTTTTATAAATTACTTGATCTTATTGAAGAGAGGGAGCAGTTAATTGTGTGTGAATTGTGTGATGTGCCCAGCCTTAATTTGTCTTTTCTTTATAGTTAGTTTCTTGACTTTCTTCCAAACTTTTATTATTGAGGCTCGGATTAATCGAGTGGATGGCTTGAGCTTGATTCAAGCTCACAAATATATGTTTGTACTTTTGGCTTGTGGAAAAACTATTCAAGTGGTATAGTAATAGAGTTGGCTTAGCTTAATTTGATTAGTTTCTGAATTCAAGATCAAAGCTCAAATTCAAATTGATTATTCATCATGCTTTTATTTAAATTGCATTTTTTTTAAGTAAATTAAGAAAACGGGTAATAAGTGGCACTAGAATTATTCAAATTAAGTATTATTAAGTAACATAAAACTTAATTTATTATGAATTTGCTGTAAAAGGTTTCAAGCAACTCTATTCCAAGTTGAGAAAAACTCCACGAACACCTCCTGTGTGAAAAAATTTAGGCATCCATATCAAAATCAGTTGGCAATGAGAGAAGTAACCCAAACCTTTATAAGCCACTAGCAAAGTCTTCACATCTTCAATGTGAGATTTCTCTCAACACGCCCCCGCACGTGTGGTGTCATTTAAGCCTAACACGTGGACAATTTATATTGGGTGACGTAAGAGCACGTGTGACCGTTAGACGCATCACGTGGATAACTTGCTCTGATACCATGAAGAAATCTAGGCATCCATCCCAAAACCAATTGGCAATGGGAGGAGTAGCTCAAACCCTTATAAGTCACTAGTAAGGCCCTCACATCTTCAATACGAGATTTCTCTCAACACTGTACCCCATCCTCTCCGCCCCCAAGGCCCAACCTGACAACCTAACTCAACTTAGTCCTACAAATCTGATTCCGTCCCTAATCTACGCATAATATCAAGCAAAAAATCAACATTAAATCCCCGAAGGGAATTTCAAGTTAAAAATGAGTCACTTATTAATTATATAATAATTAATCAGATTCAAAAATCAGATACACCATCAATATTATTAAAATTCACTAAATCCTCAGATATATTGATCGATCAGATACGCCTTCATTTATGAGTTTCAACTTTTCAGTCAAATTTAGGTCATTGATATTCTATTAGCTAGATAGAATACAAAACACTATTGTTGGCTTGAAAAATATTAGAGAGTCTTTAATCGACAATTACTATCTTGGTGTCACTTGATAGTCATATTTCTGTTTTAATTGTAGGGTTTCTAGGATGATACATGCACCTGCTCGGCATACCAAGCTGAGCATCTCTTTAATAGTTGAACCAATTTTAATTTCAAGATAAAAGAAGTATAAACATATATTTAGATACTTGAGCTTAGTTGGCCTGTCAATCATGAAATATCAATTAACCTTAGGAGAGGCATGCTTGACTTGTTTTCTTCTATTCGAGCGACTAAGCTCTTTATGAGTAATTACTAGCTAGCTGGTTTGTTTGCAGCTATGCTCATTAAATTTCTTTGTTTTTCTTCTTATTTCATTTGTTTATATATGGACAGTACACATCTTAGACATAGTGAAGGGCTGATATCACTCGTTATCCTTCAACCCAATAGCTAATTAGTCATGTTATAAACAATTTAATTCATTATATATAACATGATGATATACTCATATACATAATATACTTGTTTCATTTTCTCCACAATTTTATTAACAAGCTAGTGCCAGTCTAAAACTGCTTGACGTACGGCTCTTGATCAAGCTAATTAATTGAGTTAATTAATTATGCATGTGTTTCGAGCTTAATTAGCTTGATTATAGTCATATATTCATATCCATGTTTACAAGAGTGTACTATATATATTTTATATAAGTAGCACATACATTTAATATTGAGGTTCAACCATCAATTCATTATATAATGATCGAACTGAATTGAAAGGCCAGCCTGCAACTTAACAAAGGGCTACTGGTAAAGTTTGGTATATATATAGATAGATATATTCCTCTACACAGGCACATATATGAAAGTGATAGGTATATTTAGTAGGATTAATTGGAGGGTCGGATTTATTTTCAATATTATTTTGAATCATCGATCGATCGAATTTCTTTTAATTTCACACCTACAAAAAAGGTACTTGGTGATTAAATGGTGCTGGCAAATATATAGCAGTATATATGATAGTAGTTGTGGTATGTTATCGGTCCACGGGAAGTAGGATATGTTAAATTGCTTTCATTTATTTTTGTATGGACCATTTCTTGGTGCAGACAACCGAATGGAGACATGCATTAGGTACTGTAGCAATGTCTCCAACTGCCCCATGCATAACCATTCAGTCACATGATGCCCTTTTATTAGTATTTACTATTATTCTTATTTCATAATCTATGCCATTCGATCTCCTTCAAATAATTAATATACCATGATTTCACTGCCCTATGCTCCAATCTAAAAGATAGAAGCCATAATGTTATTATATAAGGTAATATCATGATTTACAGTATGAAAACATAAACATCTTATAAATTTGTAGTTTCACAAAGTGTAAACAAATGGCAAATAACTAGCAGGCAACATATATATATAAATACAATTATATGAGAAGTGCTTTAAAATTAACTGGTTAGCAAGTTAATACGAAACAAATTATACTTTTAGGGTCACCATATAACTAATCTCATAATCCAAGCCATTCATTTTTTAGACCATACTTCGAAGATCATTATTGCAAAAACAGTAATGCTACATTTACCACATTTTTATACCACAATTTCATACCATCTTACGTGGCATTAATACATTGGACACTAAAAATTAAAAAATAAAACCTAAAAAAGAAAAAGGAAATACCATTCCAGTAAAGTAATGACACATCAGGTGAGATATAAATGTGGGGAAAAAAATGTGGGACAACTAGCATTATTGTTGCAAAAAATCAACTAAATCGGAAATCATTTAGTCATTTAATTGTTATCAAATAAATAAACTATCACTGATTTCGATAAAGCATATAAATAGTTGTTATTATAATCAAATGACTAATTAAATGACTTTCGATTTTGAATATTTTTACAGAGATGATCTTTGAAGTATGGCCTAAAAAATATACGGTTTAGATTTTGAGATTACATTGTGTGGTGGGCCCAACAGGGTGATTAGTTTTGTATTAACTTGTTAACTAGTTAGCTTTAGAGTATTTTTGTATATATACCTAGTTTAAAATTAAGAAGAAATTACAAATTTGGTCAACTTATTTTATATTTAGTTCAATTTTGGTCTACGATCTTTTTTAAGTTCAACTTTGGTCCTTTTATTTTATACATAGTTCAATTTTAATCCACGATTTTTTTAAAGTTATGATTTTAAATCATTTTGATTGTGTTTTCTTCAATTATAATTGAAGTATAAGTTATATTTTATCATTTCTTAGTTCTAGGAACCAATTTGAAATATTAGAATCAAAGAAAATTGAAATTTAGTAAAGTTTAAAAAATTTGAAAATATTTTAAGAAAAATTGGTAGTTTTGGGTATCCTACTAATTTGGGGCCAATTATATTGAGTTTTAGGAAAAATTTGGACCTTTATTGATTGAACAAGTGAAACAATTAGTGTATTAAAACAGAACTTAAAAATATCGTGGACCAAATTTATAATTTCTTCTTAAAACTAATTAGTGTTATAATGAGAGGATCAATTAAAGTACGAGAGATTCAGAATGGCCATGCTTCCAATTAGGGAGTTCTATCGATCTTCAGATATACAAAAGAGTTATTAATGGATGATCCCTACCACCCAATCATTGTGCTCAGGGAATTGACTACCAGCTGCAGGAACAAATATAATATATAATTCTCTGAATATTTTTAAGACTTAGACAGTGGGTTGTTGAATAGCCATTTCCCCAATGGAGAATTGATGAACATCACCTACTCAAGTTGCCTGGATGTTGATATATATGATATATCATATACATAAATAAAATGTGAGCATGAGGGCAGAGCCCTGGTTCCCCTTCATGTCTCTATCCTCCAGCTTTCCTTCAATTTGAATGCCCTAAATTCTGAACTATTGTTCTCATTTCTGACCCTCCATAGTGATTAAGGGATCCCTAGAGGCCTCTAATGCCGGCACGCAAATACAGCTATATAGCATACCAAAGTATTCTTTTATCATACAGTCTAAACATTAACATAAGATGCTTAATAATAAACTGTAAATTTGAATTATTAATTAAATTGGTTTCTTACTAAATATTTGTAGTATGTTCAGATTTTTTTATTTTTTTTTAGATTTAGAGAAAGAAGTAATCGAACTTGGGTGCAATGAGACAAACTATACGGTCCTTTCAACTGGAAGTTGTCCACCAACTGCGTAGTATGTTCAGATTTGTAGTCTCACCAAATAAATTCTCAATAGAATATTACTTTAATAAATATATTATATATCGCTGGACACATATTATATGTATAAAATATGTGATTACATGTGTGTGTAATAACACACGTGCAGTGAAACACATCGATCATACAGCATCTAACTAATGGAGCTCACGCTCACCAACAATTTTAATTTGTATAAAATTATAAAAATAAAAAAAATTTTGGCTCAATATTTGAAGCCCTTGTGATGATGCATGCTCTAAAAATTGTACCCATATTGAATGTTGTAACATTACTATTTACTAACATGTCTGTCATGTGGTTGGGTTAATCTCCTGGCCACTTGGAGCCAATAAAATGGACCACACTATACACCAATTAATGTATACTATACAGTTGCAGAATACAAATTTAATTGTTTGTATTTTTCCCATTTTGGGTTCCGTGATAATATTCTAGCTTATAATATATAGTTGATAACTTAATATAATTAAATACAATTAATTAATTAATTAACTAATATATATGATCATAGTTTCGATGAGCATATGCATGACTCCTCTTAAGCAGCTACAGTTAAGATGCGGCTATCGTCATCACCCCCTGAACACAGTGACGTTTGTGTTTATCGAAATTAAGGAATCACTTAATTAAACTTTACTTAATTAATTAAGTAATTAAGTAATTAAAATGTGATGTTAATAATTATAAACCCCCTAGTTAGAGATAAAATCTCTCATAACCTCCACCCAAAATCTAACTCTCTTATAACCCCCAATCTTACACTTAATATTTTCCTAAACCCCCTAGTCAACTAATACCCAGTCAACTTTGACTCCCCATATTTTAATTTTCCAGTTTTACCCCTTTTGTTTTATTTTCATTTTCAGCCAACTAATACTCTCTCTCTCTCTCTCTCTCTCTCTCTCTCTCTCTCTCTCTCTCTCTCTCTCTCTCTCTCTCTCTCTCTCTCCTATCTGTTGCCTCTCTCCCCTCTGCGTCTCTCTCTCTCCCCGCTGCTGTCGCCGGCGCGTGCGCCGCCGTCTGGCGACGGTTGCCGGCGAGACCGGTCCCATCAGACTCGCATCTCCTTCCTCTTCCTCCCTATGCCCTCCACGTGCCGTTAAACTAAACGTCGACGCCAGATCGCCGCGACTACGATCGGTGGTGCTCGCCGGCGATCTGCCTTTTTCGACGGAGTTGGAATGCCGGACCACCCAAGTCTTCTTCCTCTCGACGTCCTGAGCACGATGGTATGCTCGGATTCTCCATCCGATCAGCCACGGCGGCAGATCGATGCCACAAAGGCCGCGGCTTCTCCGCCGGCGATCTGCCTTTTTCGGCGGAGTTGGAATGCCAAACCACCCAAGCCTTCTTCCTCTCGACGTCCTGAGCACGATGGTGTGCTCGGATTTTCCATCTGACCAGCCACGGCGGCAGATCGAAGCCACAAAGGCCGCGGCTTCTCCGCCGGCGATCTGGCTTTTCCGACAGCCATTTCCGTCGAGTCAGGTACTAATATTCTTCTCCTCATTGTACTCTTCAATGCTATGTGTTTGGATTGGACCAATTGCTGATGAATTAAAAAACCCCAAATCGAACCTCATTGTGTGTTGTTGTAACTGTGTATAGGGAACTTTAAGCCTACATTTATTGATTAAACAGTTTCAGTTCGTGAAACAGTTTCAGCTCGTGAAACAGTTTCAGCTCGTGAAACAGTTTCAGCTCGTGAAACAGTTTCAGCTCGTGAAACATGAGTTTTAAATGAATTTTGAATGAAATTATGGTTCTGAAATATGATGAATCAAATTTGCAGGTAGAAACAGATCGAGGCAGTGGCGACTGTTGTGTACTCGTCGCGCGTGAGATGATCGGACGACGTTGTATTGTTGGCTACTCCTCTCATCTCAATGGCTTATTGTATTGTTATTGTTTTTTTTTAATAAGGTTGCTGTGTTCTTTTTAGTGAAACGGAATTCAGTAAAGGTGTAACTGTTTTAGTGAAGTGTAATTGTTTTAGTAAAGGTGTAATTGTTTTTTAAATAAGATGTAATTGCATTTTAGTCGAGGTGTAATTGTTTCATCACTTAATTCAGTTTCAGTAAGTGAATTCATAACTGAATTCTTCAATTTAGTGTAACTGAATTTCTGAAATTCAGTTTCAGTGTAATTGAATTCTTGAAATTCAGTTTCAGTGTAACTGAATTTTTGAAATTCAGTTTTAGTGTAATGAAATTCAATTTCAGTGTTTGATTTTAGTTTTAGTGAAATATTGAGTTTTAGCAAAAACTTCAATTTCAAAAAAAAAAAAAAAAAAAAAAAACAGTTTCACCAAAATACAGTTACAGTGACGTCAGCATGTGTCAGCATGCGTCAGTGCGCGTCAGCATGCGTCAGCGCGCGTCAGCATGCGTCAGAAGGGTAATTTAGGATTATAAGTTTTAGGGGGTTTTGAAAGAGTTTCTAGATGGGTGGGGGTTTAGACAAATTTTTTTGATGAGTAGGGTGTTTAAAATTAGGCACTATAAAATGTGCAGGATTCTATTGACTTTAATTAAACATTTTTCAGGCCAAGTTCTCTCCCTAATTTCGACCCAACTTGCAATTCTGGGCATCCCAAAAATGAAAAGCCCACTTGTTTTTGCCGCCCAACCAGGGCTCTTGTCTTATTGTTCCCCTTAAACTAAGCTTCATTAATTTAATTTCATACCCAAAATAATTATGACACGAGTAATAACGTTAATAAGAAGGTTGTGAAGGAAAGCACCTTCCGGCTGCTTGCTTACTAATTTAGAGATTGTTTTTCTTTTCTTTTGATGAAATATTAATTTAGAGATTACACAAAGTGATCGATTTTCCATCAGTGTCAATGTAAAAATTATAAATAATTAATTGTGTGGCAACTATGGTTCACAGTCATAATATATTAATGTCTCAAATTTGGCCCCATTTCATTTTTCTATACACGAGTAAGGTGTCAACTCTTCTCGAGGTAAATAATAATAAACACGAACTCACTGTATACCATTTTTTATTGTGTTATTGCATTTTTTTTTTAATGTAAAAACCATATCTTAGATTTGCGAAAATTCGGAGTATAAGGTATTACTTTAATACTGTAGCATGTTTGACAAATTCATAAATTAGCATTAATTTTCGGTCCAATTTTATTATATATATTCTCAAGTGATGCATTCCCTAGCTTTTTTTTTTCTTTTTCTTAATGTTATAGTAATATTTTGGCCAAAAAAAAATGTTATAGTATTAATATCTGGCAGCCAATATAATAAACATACAGATCGCTCCTAGACACTTGCAAATATTTTGCTCCAACTCCATTATATATAATTAAAGCATAAATGAAATAATTAGGAAAAAATAAAAGCCCTTATAATGTAGGGTACGTTCTCACTTATGCAATTATGATAACTTTGTTTTCTTTAAGAATCATCTTGTCTCTAAACGGCATCTTTGTTGGATATATTTATCGCGCCATACTTTGATCATATAATTTGCTTTGAGCAATATTTTGGACTTTCATATTAACTAATAATTAATATTGGATAATTATATCTTTCTCCTGGCCATAACACATGGTTTGAGTCCGTAAATTATGCGATGAATCACACTCTTACAGATGAAGAGTAATATTGGATATACTTTCAAAACATATGAAGAATATCCTCATAGTAATTATTATTAATTATTTTTTAATTAAAATGCCAAAGACTTGAAGAAGTTAATTAAATCGTTAAACCCATATTAATTAATTAACTTGGGACGCAAATCCTATGTCTCTTAATTATTCTCAATCCCATATTCTTAACGTTTGGATCTTCTTTAATTAGGTTAATTAAAAATTTGACAACCAACTTGTGTTGAAACAGACTTTTTTTAGGTTACTACCTTCTCATAGGGTGAACAGTTAGATGTGAAGGGCAGTCTTGAAGAGAGTTAAGTAAGGCAATCATCTCAAATCCTAAATTTTATAGATTTTTTGTATATTGTATTAGTTTAATTAATGTAAAAAAAAAATACAAAAATATATCTCCAATTAAAAATAAGAATAACCCAATTTTAAAAGACTCAATTATTCATTAAACGGCCTACGTACAATTAACTTAGTTATCTATTTACAGAAATGTACATCGAAGATCAAGGGTCCCATTTTTATATATAGTTTATCTCAATCTCCAAAATTTCAGGACGGGCCATGAATATGTGTCCACACTTATTTATTGTTTGTATTTACTTCCTTATATATAGAGACAAGATCATATAGCAAATGTAGAACTAAAAATTTATTGCTTACATAATTCACAAAAGAAGGAAAAGCTAGCTTTAATTATTAGTTGCATTAGTACTAATAATGCTCGATTACTTGATTTAGACTTTCCTAGCTTCTAATTAAAATATTGTCAAAATGCGATGATCCGGTACTATGTTTAATTAGTTGGGTGTTGACTGTTGAGGTTGAGCTTACATATTTTTCATAGACATGCAAGTGGCTAGTTTGATATATGGTCCAACTAATTAACTGGTGAACTAGCTGTAGTAGCACCATCACTACGTACTGTCAAATTCAAATTTTGGGGCAAGGAATAATTATTGGAACTTAGGCGTAAGCAATAATTAACTTAGACCCGACTAAACTGTTATTTTAGTTGCATAATATAGAATAGGAAAAAGTCAAATGTGCATTTCTTTTAATTACTTGCAGTCTGACTGCAAATATATTCCAATATATGGCTTTCTTCTTCATCTAGCTGAAAGGTTAGTTTCTCACCTTCTACCTTTCTAAATATATTTGTATCGAAGATGCTAATTAGGTAGGTTTACCAGCGTAAGTCCTTCCTGATATATGATGAGCAAATGACTTACCAATTAAATAAGAATAGGATGCATAATTAAATACATGTATGTACGAATGAATGTTCTCTTGTCAAACAATTAACAACACGTACAATATGCTTATGTTATCAAATTATGAATCTAAATTATTGGTTAGGTTGATTATTAATGATCTAAATGTATGATCTAGATTAACATGTGGTTAGGTTGATTATTACTCCATAAGTTTATATATACATTCAAACATATATAAATATTGGGTAACATTCAATTCGATCTCTTACTAAATATATGCATGACATGTTATGTTGTTGAACATCAGTCAGTCAAGCGCTATATGCATTAAAACAAAAGTTCTTCTCGTGATCAATAATAATTCATGATAACGTATCAAATTACTTCACAAGAGAATTAACATTTCCATGTTTATATAAATACAACAGCGCACATGATCTGTTTGGTTAACTAAAATAAAATAAAAAAGATTGAAATCAAACGATGCACACCCCAAACCATAAAGTGGGTGCCTTTTAAATATATTGATCAATCAAAATGATTAAAAAAAACAACCAAAAGGAATAGTAAATCATAAAACGAAGGAATTTATATAATTAAAAGATTATATATAGGGTAGGCAATGCACATAGTCCCAGCCAGAATACAAGTGATTGTTTATCCCTAAGTGAAGTGCCCGGCTAGCTAGCATATGAATGCAATATCGAAGCAATTGTGCAGAGGGATGGGGGAGGGGACTATGATGTCTCACCCATTGGAGTGATTAGTGGACCCCTGGCCTAGCTAGCTAAGCCCATTGACATATATGTATATAGCTAGCTTTAATAGGATTTGATGCATGCCTCGTTAAGCCATAAGTCTACCTGTACTTAGTTATGGTTGTCGATCACCTTTTTTCTCTTCTCTCCTATCCATCATCTTTACCCCACTCTACTTGGGTGGTTTAGCAAGTTAGAGGGGGTAGGGTTGCGGGACTTGGGTCATTTTACATATAGGTTGGGGATGCACTTCATGCAGTACTATAGGTTCATGATTTGTTACATTTTATGCGCTAAGAAATTAAGATTGATGATGACAAAATATACATTATTCGCCATGACTTTAATTAATTTCTTCATGCTCAAACAGTGACCTGACTATGTGTATCATATGCGTGTGTATATATGAAGCTTTTTGAAATTACAACTCTCTCTCTCTCTCTCTCTCTCTCTCTCTCTCTCTCTCTCTCTCTCTCTCTCTCTAACCTTATCCTACGTTTCATGAGCTAGCTAGATAGTAGTATTTGATGCATGTTGTTGTAGACGGTGATAGATTATTAGGACCACGGCGCTCAAAATTTCTTGAATGGACCACTAATATTATTAGAGTTCTTTATTAATAAGCTTAACATAAACTTTTTTTATTATAAACTCAAACTTCTAATATATTTATTTTTAAGCCACAAAAATATTTCTAAGCCATAATAAAAAAAATTAAGTATAGAGCATTTAATATTATTCAAACTCAAGCATACGTACAGTATTCAAGCATACATTATACCCAAGTTTTAGTTTAATTCTTTTTTGAGAGTTTAGGGTTTATGGTATAGTATTTAAAATTTAGGGTTAAAACCCTAAAACTCTAAATATGAAGTCATAAAACATAAACTATAAATGTTTAAACCTTAAAAAAAATACTATCATTCAACAAAGTGTAATTTTACAAAATTATAAAATGCATTTGCATTATAACAAAATAAAGTGTAACTCTTTACATATTGCATATATCATAACAAAAATAAAGTGTAACTCTGTGAAGATTACATACGGCATAAAAAAAAAAATTTAGTTTTAATCACTCCTAGCTAGCTTGTAACTTAAAAATTAATAGATCTTTGACATGAATTTATGAGTGAAACTTACAATTTTTGTGGCTTTTTACTAATTTACTTTATTATTTAAGCAGGCAGAGGCAGCAGGCACACTCTACCCCCCATTTGGTGGCTATCATGTCTTACATGCATCTCCACTGTGCCTTCTCTCTCTCTCTCTCTCTATACATATATATATATATAGAGAGAGGGAGAGAGAGAGAGGAAATAAGTAAATTGCAATGGGATAATTTGTTCTGATCTATATATATATAGTTAAAATACAGATAGAAATGTGGAAACAATTAGAACAAGAACGAGAGGTACATTGAGCATTACTTTTGTTTTGTTAAATTGGAAGGAGTGAACTCTAGCCTGACATTATTAATGTAAATGTAGTTTAGGCAGGTTCATGCATTATTTGGAGACAATTAGAGCAGGAACGAAAGGAGATATAGCTAGGAAACAAGTAGAGCAACAAAGAAAGGTTGATCGATCAAGACTCAAGAGTAATTAACACTTTCTTTTGTTACATTGAAAGGATCAAACTCTTACCTATTTTACTTCTAACCCGACATTTTTAATAAACAGGTAGTTTAACCAGAATATGTATGACCTTTAATTTTTAATATACTTATCTCATGTAATAGTAGGGATGATTTCATGTAAATATTTCACACTTAAACGAAGGGATGATATGGGCTGGGCCGAAACAAAAATCATAGCCAGCTGAAGGTTAGTGGGCTTTCGATGGGTTCAAGCTCTACCCATTGAAGTCCTGATAGCAAGCCATTAATCCAAACTCAACCCAACTGGGGCAAGAAAGATGATTGGGCCTTGAAACAACAATTTGGGCCCAAACGCCAAAGCGGTGTGTTCCCATCCACTGCCTCACAAAATGTGGTTGGTTGGGAACTTTGAAGTTTTAGAAGCAGAGAGACAAAAGGGGACGACTGACGAGGAATTGTGTAGGGTTTTAGTCTTTTAGAACAGTAGTTATAAAGGTTTCTGTTTCTCTGTTGGTTGTGGAGGCTGGAAGTGAGAGACCAATTAGCAATGGATTCGTTTTCATCACCATCGAGCGGATCTCCAATCCACGGCAACCCTGACCTTTTAAAGAACCAGGTTAAGAACGAACTTGCTGAGGCTTATTTCATGGAGTTCCTTGAGGTTCTCTCTCTCTCTCTCTCAGACTCTCTCTTTATCTCTCTTTTCCCATTTATGGGTTTCTTACATTCATCGCTATATTGGGTTTTTTGTTTTTGTGGGTTTATGTGTGTGCGCGCGTGTGTGTGTAACCTTTGAGTTGAATATGAATTTCGTGATTTCTCGTTGACTTGTTTAAGCCTTGAAATACAATGCCTGGTCTTGTTTCGTTTGATGTTTAAATGGTTTGGGTATGCAACAATCCATGATATTTGTTCTTTGTTTTTTTGTTTTTTTTTTTCCGTGTACCTGTGAAGCTTATTTTGAACTTCAAATATAGAGGTAGTAACTAGTTTGGGTATAAACGTTTGTTCTTTTAATCCTATTCATTTTGCCATGAGTTTCTTATGCTTAAAAGAAAATTATTATAATGAATCAATGGAACTACGCCTATCTTCTCTTCTGTAATTCCTACATGTGAGTCTGTTAGAAGTTAGATTGTGGGTAAAAAGGGGTAGCGAGTTTTAATAAACACTTAGAGTTGGTTCTTTCTTCAAAAAACTCAAATTCAGATCATGCCTATATCTCTCACCTCTGATTCCTTGTGTTTATCAGGAAAATATGCATTGGTGCCCACACGTATCAGTGTATGTTTATGTGTTTATGATTGAATATGAGTTATATTTTTTGGAAAGTTGTCTCAGGAAAAGTTCCCCAATTTTTGGATATGAGCTTCAAAAGAATTTCAGTAGGGGTAATTGCCCCCACTGAACTGTGTGTGTATATACCCCTTCATAGTTGGCTTAGATGAATGTGGTGTGTTAGTTTGCTAATATTTCATATATCTCCATATGTATGCATATTCTTAGAAATGATGCCCATATAAGGTCTTGAGTTTCACCTGTGTGATGTCATCATATGGTATTCTGTACCCAAATTTACAAGTGGTGTTGGTAATTACTTTCTTGTATATCAAAGGAAATTCTCAAGTTTTTAGTTTTTGTTTTTTATACAACTATTCTGTTGTTTTTCTTTATATGCAAGTGTAAATTTTCTCACTGTGACTTTCTGTTTTCCCAATTGTTTTTCATTTGTCACACAGACCCTGAGGGCAAAGTGCTTTGACAAGTGCATAACAAAACCAGGATCAAGCCTGGGTGGGAGTGAGAGTAGCTGCATCTCTAGGTGTGTGGATCGCTATGTTGAGGCCACTGGCATCATCACTAGATCTCTCTTTAGTTCACCACCGCAATGAAATTTTGGGGAATGATTTGCTTTCTTGAAGAAGATTGAAGTTGCAAATGTTATAAGAAACTACAAACGAAAGTAGAGATTGTTTTGTTTTGTATTCTATCCCAAAGATAATATTTTTCTTGGGAACAGGTGTTTCATTCACATTGCATGATACTTTTTGTGCTTGAATTTATGCACTATTTTCCTCTGTTGTCCCTCTCCTGCATATTGGTATAGTTCTCTTAGATAGTTGCTGTGTTGTAAGAGCAGTGTAGGTATCTGTAACTAAGGCCTCGTGCTTGTGCTCTGTCGATCAAGGATCAAATGATGGGTCAAATAATGCTTAAAGAATGAAACTAGGATTCTTCTAGCATACTAGGTGGTGTTAATATCAGGATTAATTACTCACAACTTTGTCCATGCACACAAAAGTGTTTCGAATTCACTTTATTTACAAACCCTCTAAAACTCATGTATCTATACCCTATGGTACATTAAAACGATCTATGAAATGAATGCATAACAACAGGCTACAAAATTTGCAGTCCAATGTGAAGTTCTGTCGGCTAATGTTTCTCTACACCATTTTTGCCTAAAAATCTCTCTCTGCCTCTCATAGACCATAGCCTTTTCAATGTCTTCATCTCCAGAAAAACTTACCTACAATTAGATGTATAAAACGTGTGTCTCACATCTACAATTAGATGTATAAAACGTGTGTCTTACATCTAGTGCATCATGTGATTCACACATAACCATGAATGTGAGACTCTATCGTAAGTAAGTTTTGACAGTTATTTTTCTTACAAGTACCCTCCAAAACTATCGAATGAACCACAACCCAATCAACCAAAACTCAATTTGGAGCTATAGCTTGGGCTTGGGCTTCTGGTTTACTGATGATCCCATGGCCCCTGCTATGATTGGACCATACCTAGCTTTTGATGCTATTGGGGTTGTTCTTCCATTTTGGGGTCTTTTCAGTCCAAATTTCATCATGCTTTGTGCTCAAATTGAATTGACTACTTTCTAAGTACAATGGGTTGCGGCCAATATATGTATAGCTGGCCGGGATAGCTGCATTTGACGCTAAGAGTGATGAAACTTCCAAACGAAATGTTGATTTATTTGTCTACTCCCAACTTTAACAATGAACCCAAACTATCCACACAACTAGCTCCTCATCTCACCTAGAATGTGTCAACCTATAGATTAAAAAAGACCGTGTTATTTATTTGTTTATCCTTCTAAATATTTCACACCATATATAGTCTACTTTGTAACCACCACATATTGATCGTTGAATCTAGGTAATGACGTTGGTATAGTGATGTCACTATGTCCAGTCAGATATTTAGGGCAGGACGTAAGGAATGACGTTGATATAGTGATGTCACTCTGATTACATCATGCAGATCGAGATCCATCGTGGGATTCATTTTATGATATGATGACATCTGGCCGGCTTCAACAAAACCCAAACTCATGAGTCATGAGTTTCATAATAATTTTGCTTCATAGACTCAATTAACATGCACGGTGGGCCTGCCAATCAATGCTTGTCTTCCTAGTTCTTCTAAGCTGAGCAAATTTTATTTAGGACCAAAATATTTGATTAATTCGTACAAATATTCGATATTAATTTATTAAATTGTTGTTGCCAACAAAAAAATTATTGAAATGCTGCAGTGCCAGAGCTGCATTTGTAGAATATTTTTATAATAATTAAATAAGTAGTTCCCATCAGAATGCATGCATTGCAGCACCTCATTTCAGTTGAATTCTTTAAGGCGCTGTTTGTTTGACTAGAATGTTCGAAAAGGGATTGGAATTGTAAGTCATTTCCTGATTATTTAGGAATGGAATGGTTTTGACATTTTCATTACGCAAACCTTTATTATTATTACAATATCTCCTCACACTTATTGTAAGAATAATAGTGTATACCCCACTTACATCCAAATTTTGTTTTTGTATAAAATAACTTGTAAAATATTTATGAGTTATGACATGTCCTGCACTCATGCATGTTACACCATCCCCATACATTGAGATTCGTATCAGGCTGGAATAGCTTCCTGTTTTTTTTTGTTTTTTTGTTTTTGTTCACAAGGGTGATGTGGCCCAAAAATGCCCACGATGCATGCCTTGCCATATTTGATGGTATTTTGGGACTAAATCTTGTATGAGGCATGCCCCAGTGCGGCATCTCTCACATGAGTTGTGGATCCCACCTCATGTGAGAGATGCTGCACTGGATCATGCCCCATCGAAGACTCTCTCGTATTTTGGCCCTGTTGTTTAACCGCACTTTTTTTATAAGACATCAATTCATCCAACATACATGCATTAACCAAATGTATGATTTCATTGAACTGTCAAGACTTATCATCAATTCATCATCATATATAGTAACTGCGTAATTGAATTGCCAACTTGTTATGGCCTCGATCCACATGGAGCTCCAACATTAGTTTTCATTGTGTGTGAAAAGAGTGAAAGAGTTGGGCACCGTTTCTTTGACTATACATTTGGCTTTCATTTCATCTATCCAAACTCTGCCTCAAGTTCTTGACTATAATTAATTCCTCTATTCAAGTCTTGGTAATTAAGCATTAGAGAATTTGTTACATAGCCATGTGGAAACAGAGTTTTCTGTACTTGAGGTTAATTATGGATGACGTTTGCAAAGGGATGTCACTCTGATAACATCATCAAAAACAAATTGCAAAGATAGTGGTGGAAATCTCATAATCTCAGCCTCATGTGCGTTAGCTAAGCTAACTGAACCCAACATTGTTGGGCCAACAATGACAAGTTGAAGACAATGGTTGAAGCACTACCACAAATACAGTGTCCTCCTACCATCCGTCACCAAAATGCAGGTCGGTACCGACCTGAATCTAGGACTAAATTGACGGTGTAGTGGAAATTCTTCGATACAATTTGATTTTGAGTACAACACTTCAATTCAACCCTTCATTTCTTGCACGCATTCCAGTTTTGCACATGTTAACTTATCATCATCATCATAGATTTTATTACAGTTTTGATTTTATTCCATTGTCCACACTATTGGAAATCATACAATTACATTTTTAATCTTTAAATGTTTGTAATTTTATTTTTTCACTATCAAATGTGATTGACATACAATATTGTGCCATAAATGCACCCACAAAACTAGTTCACCTAAATCAGGTAACAGAATATGACTTCCGTTGTATGTGTATTTTAACATTTGTCAACTAGCCCCACTGTACGAAAAGTTTCTACATTTCTATGTATGTATATATTTTATTTTTTAAATTCTACAATTTTGAAGAATATCCCTTAGCCGGCCGAACTGCTATAAATAAGGACCGAACCCCATTTGTCAATCTACCAATTTACTTCTTCAGATTGTCTTCTCGATCTTCAGTATTCTTAAGCAATATGGCCACAACAAAGCTACTGCTAACAGACCTCATATCTGGTGTGAACCATGTCCCCTCAAACTACATTCGGCCTATCTCTGACCGTCCAAATCTCGCAGATGTTCAGCCATCAGACGGCTCCAATATTCCCCTCATTGATCTCCAAGGTCTCCATGGCCCCAACCACTTTGATATTATCAAACAGATAGGCCAAGCTTGCCAAAATGATGGTTTCTTTCAGGTATACATATAATCCCATTACTCAATTTGCATGTAATTCTTCTTCCTCTAAAGCTTACACAATTGAATCACTTTCACTGACCACCCCATTTATTATGATCAGGTTAAGAACCATGGAGTGCCAGAGACAATGATCAGTGACATGTTGAGAATAGCGAGAGAGTTTTTCAGATTGCCAGAGTGTGAGAGGTTGAAGATGTACTCAGATGACCCTTCAAAGAAAACCAGGCTTTCCACCAGCTTCAATGTCAAGACTGAGAAACTCTCCAACTGGAGGGACTTTCTCAGACTCCATTGCTACCCTCTTGAAGACTATGTTCATGAATGGCCTACCAATCCCCCAACCTTCAGGTAAATGGGATGCCCCTGTAATAATGTTTTTTTGTCAAACAGTCTGGCAACATAATAATTCGAACCACACATTCAGTCAAGATTCAACCTAATCAATTATTAAATTCACAATCTCATAACATAACAATCAGTTTTGCCGAAGTCTGGCAATAACTAAAAGGAGTATTACTTTCTCTGTTTACAGGGAGCAAGTGGGTGAGTATTGCACTAGTGTGAGAGGACTGGTTATGACACTGCTTGAGGCCATATCAGAGAGCCTAGGCCTGGAAAAGAGGAGCATTGTTAAAGCTTTAGGGAAGCAAGGCCAGCATATGGCTTTGAATTACTACCCACCCTGTCCAGAGCCAGAGCTTACTTATGGATTGCCAGGACATACTGACTGTAATCTAATCACCATCCTTCTCCAAGATGATGTGCCCGGATTGCAGGTCCTTAGAAATGGAAAGTGGGTTGCTGTCAACCCTATTCCCAACACTTTCATTGTCAACATCGGAGATCAGATGCAGGTAAAGATCATATGCTCCAAACTGTTTGTTGTGATTACAAAAACCCACCTAATATTTCATGTCTTTCAAACACAAAATATAATACTTTGGAGTATTATTGTCAATTAATTTTGAGTTAGATATTCTAACATTAACATATTATCATTAGAACAACCAATTACTCTCGTCATCTAATATAAGTGATCGATCCATGCACTTAACTTAGTTTGACCACACGTGAAAGCGTGTTGAGATAGTAAAATCAATCTCACACTAAATCTCTTGGCTCATACTAGTTTTTTGCTCGTCTTGAGTCTTAGGCCAGTCTTGGGAGAGCCTAATGAGGCAATCGCTTCGAACTCCTAAATGTTCAGGACCCTAAATTTTATGGTTCGTTTTGGACCTTATACTATATATAATGTAATAAAAGGAAAAAGCAATTCTAATTCATTATAATTCTCTGTTTCCCATTTTTCTTGGTATCAATCAGGTAATTAGCAACGATCGGTACAAGAGTGTGCTCCATAGAGCTGTTGTTAACTGCAACAGAGACAGAATATCGGTTCCAACCTTCTACTGTCCATCACCTGATGCTGTGATTGAGCCTGCCAAGGAGCTGATCAGCCATGACCATCCAGCGGTGTACAGAAATTTTACATATGCTGAATACTTTGAAAAATTCTGGGACAGAGGACTTGCAAAAGAATGTTGCTTAGACTTGTTTAAACGACCCACCTGAGCACGTGTGCAATTACAAGGATGTCCCTAATAAAATGGTCTCTCTTTTTCTCTGGGTATAATAAAAATACTAGTGGAGCAATGCTTCTTCCATGCATAATCATTTAACCTTGCTGAAATTCTGATGTGCCACTACATCGTAGAAAAAACATTCTATATGAAATAGTTGAAGGTGTGATATAATTTCAACAATATATATGAACAAACAATGGGACTTGTGGTGAAGCATGATTTGAGTTATCATGGAATGCCTTTTAAAATTTTCTTATGCAATGTCTTTATCACATCAATTTATATGAACAATATTATTGGGTCCATCCAGCTTAGGACGTCCGATTCTCGCACGCAACATGTGAGGCCTATTACAAAAAGAATGAACCCCAGAGCCGCAAGCCTGCAACGCAAGAGCCTCACAGATTCTGTTTTTTCCTATCTTAAATTTCATTTTGGCTATTGAAGAAGAAGAAATGGAAAAGGGTCCACTTATCATTTTCCCAAATAGCATCCCAGCTCCCCTCTCACAACAACCCAGATGCCCCTTTGGTTCTTGATCGTATGCTTCACCTTCTCTTGGCCTATTCTGTCCTCACTTGCTCTATTACCATCCATCAAACAGATGGAGAGCTTCTCAGGCTCTCTGGGTTTTCACCCATCTCCAAATACTTCATTCAGAAACAGGACGGAACATCACTTGCACCATTACTAAATTTATGTCTAGTTCCTCATCTTAGCTAAAAGACTGTCTTTATTTATATAATTTTCTATATATATTTCACACCATAGTCTACTTTGTAGATATTTTGTACTCGGCAAGTGGATCCTCTACCAATTAATATTTGCCTACCACTGTCAGTGTGTCTCTGTCTAGGCCTTCTAAAGCTGAGCAGAATTTAGCTAGAAATTTAATTTTATTAAAATGTGATAATTGTGATGAAAAAGAAAAGTTGGTGAATTCATAAAGAGCAGAAAAAATTAGGTGAGTTCATACAGAGGGAAAAAAATGAAAGTGAAAAAATTAGGTACTATAAATTAGTACCGAACCCGATTTGCCCACATTACCAATTTACTTGTTCAGGTTCTCTTGTCTTCAGTACTCTTAGCAATATGGCCACAACAAAGCTACTGCTAACAGACCTCATATCTGGGATGAACCATGTCCCCTCAAACTACATTCGGCCCATCTCCGACCGTCCAAATCTCACTGATGTTGAGACATCAGACGGCTGCAATATTCCCCTCATTGATCTCCAGGGCCTCCACGGCCCCAACTACTCTGATATTATCAAACAGATAGGCCAAGCTTCCCAAGATTATGGTTTCTTTCAGGTATACGTACATATAATCCCATTATTCAATTTGTATGTAATTATTCTTCTTCTTCCTCCAAAGTATGCACCATAGAGTGAGTGAGTCACTGACCACACCATTTATTACGATCAGGTTAAGAATCATGGAGTGCCAGAGACAATGATCAATGACATGTTGAGTGTATCAAGAGAGTTCTTCAAATTGCCAGAGAGTGAGAGGTTGAAGCTCTACTCAGATGACCCTTCAAAGACCACCGGGCTTTCCACCAATTTTGATGACAAAAATGGATTTCTCTGCGTCTGGAGGGACTTTCTCAGACTCCATTGCTACCCTCTTGAAGACAATGTGCATGAATGGCCTACCAATCCCCCAACCTTCAGGTTAATGGGAAACCCCTCTAATAATGTTCTTTTGTCAAATAATTAGCAACAACAAAATGTAAATCATAAATTCAATTCAATCTAATTAATGATTTCATTCATATTAACATTTTAGTTTTGTCCAAGTCTTGTAATGACAGCAAGAAGAAGCACTTTCTTGTTACAGGAAGCAAGTGGGGGAGTATTGCACCAGTGTGAGAGGACTGATTATGACACTGCTTGAGGCCATATCAGAGAGCCTAGGCCTGGAAAAGAAATACATTGTTAAGGCTTTAGGGAAAGAAGGCCAGCATTTGTCTTTCAATTACTATCCACCCTGTCCAGAGCCAGAGCTTATTTTAGGAGCGCCAGCACATACTGACCGTAGTCTAATCACCGTCCTTCTCCCAGATGATGTGCCTGGACTGCAGGTCCTTAGAAATGGCAAGTGGGTTGCTGTCGACCCTATTCCCAACACTTTCATTGTCAATATTGGTGATCTAATGCAGGTAAGACGATATTTCACCTCAAAATAATGCTAGCTAGTAGCTACCTTTCCCAATCTCAATTATGTTTTGAAATTACGCAATCCCACCTAATATTCCAATCCTTGGAGCACAACATATAATATTATGGGCTAGTCGTTCGCAAGTCGGACCTATTTTGGCCACACATACTCCCATCATCTATTATAAATTATTTGAGCACACGTGAAAGAGCTTGTTGAGATAAAAAAAAACTAGGCTCTCGGCCCATCATGGACCAGTTATAAGGGTAGACAAATTAGACAATCGTCTTGAGCCCTTAAATATTTATACCTCAAATTTTATGAGCTTTATATATATATATATATTATGATGAAGAAAAATCACGTGTGCATAAACAAAGAGTTGGAAAAACACACAATTCTATTTTTTTTTTTCCCATTTCTCTTGGTATCAATCAGGTAATTAGCAATGATCGGTACAAGAGTGTGTCCCACAGAGTTGTTGTGAATTGCAAGAAAGAGAGATTATCGATTGCAACCTTCTACAGCCCATCACCTGATGTAGTGTGGGGGCCTGCCAAGGAGCTGATCAGCCATGACCACCCAGCGGTGTACAAGAATTTTACATATGATGGATACTACGAAAAATTCTGGAACAGACTAGTTGCAAAGCATCGTTGCGTAGACTTGTTCAAAGTCGAATCACCCACTTGAGCATGTGTGCAAATATGCAATGCTGCAATGTTATCTTGTTAGCTTTGCCAATTACTAATTAAATTGGCCCCAATAAAACACTCTCTCTGTTTTTTTTTTTTTTAATCCTAGATTGTTTGGTATTGCTACGAGAATAATAAGTTGAGAAGTATAATCAACTACAAAAAAACTAGTTAAGTGCTTTGTAAATTATATTTTAAAAAGTGTTTTGAGTGTTAAAGACTTTGGTAAATTAATTTTAATGTAAAAGTGTTGTGATTTTGAATAATGACTAAAATAAATTCTATATATACTAAAACAGGGTTCGGTCGCCACTGTTCACACTGTTCATAGCCTGTTCATCGTGAAAATTCCGTTTTGCCCTTCTAACAGCCTTAATTTACACGTGCTTCGCCTTTTGAGTTTTCCCCTTTTCTTCGGCCCTTTTTTGTAATTTCGTCCCTGTCTGTTTCTAGCCCATGTTGTTTCGAAATTTTTACATTGTCTGCCATTGCTTTATTTCTCTGCGGTTTCTTCTCACACGCTTTTTTTTTTTTGATCTGTTTGCCATTTTGATAATACCACAAATGCGTCTGTGCTTTATGGTCATTCGTGTTCTCTTGCTTTATCTGGGTTCATGGTTAATGTTTCAACCAGATGAACCATCTGCTGTGGGGGCTTTGATCCCACCTTCATGTATTCCTCCGGTTGTGATTCGAACTGGGTCGCACCTTCATTTATTTGTGTGGTTGTGATTCCGAGTGGATCAACAATCTGCCTTGGTTTATTTTGTCGTTTGATGTGTTGGGCTGGTTCAGTATTTCAAACAGATGATGCGATTAATTCATCGCATCGAAGAGGTCAGCCACAAATTTTTTAGGGTTTTTTTTTTTTTCTTTTATCTTTTGTCAAATCTCACTGACAACTTCACTGTTTCAGCTTCATCTGGCTTTTCGATTGCCGTTCGTTTGTGTTTCGGGTGGTGTGATTCAGATCCGTCCTTTCGTTTCTACCTGCTCCTTATCAGATAAGTTCCATCTCTCTCTTATCTCATTTTTTCATATCATTCTGCTTCTGTTTGCTTGGCTTCTCTTCGCTGCGTCTCTGTTTGCATTTTGTGTATCATTGCTCTGGGTGTGTGCTTGCATTTATTGTTATATCTTTAAATATCCATTTTTGTTTATTTTCTATTAGTTTTTTTCTGTGAGTGTTTCATGTCTGCCTCCTGTTTTTTTCTTTCTATTACGCCGTACTCCTGGGTTCTGTTTAGAAATCTTTACCTTGAAAAAAATTTATACACTCCATGAAAATAATTAGTTTATGCAGTTATTTAATTGTTCTCTTAATATAGTTCTTGCATGATCAACTTTTTTCAGCCATAAAATTAATTAACTATCATTTTTATTGGCTATATAGCTGCCTACACAGGTATCAACTTTCATTAGTATGCATTAGATTATGTTACTGCCTTTTTGTTTTTCGACCTTCCCTTTTTTCTCCTCTCTTTCTCTGTCTGAATTTAACTGGTTCCATTGCTTTGGTTTATATTGGCGCACATCAGAGTCTTTGACTCTTATCAAATATTGCTTTCTACATATCTTCTTAATTTTCTCTCATGCTATACATATTCCCATCAACCATTCTTATTTATCTTCCTTAACATTTTTTCTTATTCTAAATCTATTTTTTTTTTTCATTTGATAGAATAAAAATATTAAGATTTATGCCGCCACTTCAATTCTTTTTGTTTTTTTTCATGTTTGGCTTTCAAATAAATCAATTTCAATTGCCTCCGTTATACTTTTATGTCTGTACTTTTTTAATCTTTTATTTCTCTTATATCTAAATTTTCCTTTATTTTTATGTCATTGCTTGATTTTTAACATTCATGTGTATATTTTCTAGGTACTGCTCTCTTAGTTGTTTGAGCTTCATCTTGAGGCTGCGTTGTTGTGGCATTTGTTCTTGCTGCGCAAAAAGGTTAGCTTCTGCTACCTGTTTTTTAAATATCTTCGATATGCATTTGTTACTTATCATCTTAGACATATTCTGCTCATAAATAAATATGATTTTCCATTGATTGGTTGTTATATATATCTTCTTTTCAATTTGTAATCTATTTATATGTCTGTTTTGTTTTCCTCCACCTATTTATTGATTGCTTCAGGCTTTTTCCTTTCAATCTCATCGATAAAAAATCTCTTTTTGTTTTTTTAAATGTTTGGCTTTCAAATCAATCAGTTTTAATTGGCTCCCTTATACATTTATTTGTATACTTTTAAAATCTTTTATTTGTCCTATATCTAAGTTTTCCTTTATTTTTATGTGATTGCTTCACTTCGAACATTCATATGTATGTTTTGTAGGTACTGTTGTATTAGTTGTTTGAGCTTGATCTTCACGCTGCGTTCTTAAGGCATTTGTTGTTGCTGCGCAAAAAGGTCACTTTCTGCTGCCTGTTTTTTAAATGTGTTTCATATGCATCTGTTATTTATCATCTTAGAATTCTTCTGCTCATAGATAAGTATGAATTTCTTTTCATTGGTTGTTATATATATCTTCTATTAAATTTGCAATTTATTTATATGTCTGTCTTTCTTTTCTTCCAGCTATTTATTGATTGCTTCAGGTTTCTTTCTTCGAATGTGATGAATAAAAAGTCTAGGGTTCGTGCTAGATTTCTCATGTTAGATAAAGATGACTGTCCTCATATTTCAACTGGTGTGCAAGTTGCCCCTGAAAATGTCTGTCATGTTCTTTCTACCGCTGCCTCTGAATCAAATCCTCCAACTCATAGGAAAAAACACAAGTCTATTAGGAATACAACTTTAACGCATACTAATCCAATTCAGCCAACTACAGAACAGGTCCCTTTGGAACAATTGGACTCTGATTCTGATGTTCTATCCTCTGATGTAAATGTTTTACATTCTGAACTTCCACCCCTCAACTCCACATTGAATGAAAACACTGCAAATCACACCTATAGGAGCCAATCATTTTATCAGAAGAAAAGACAAAGTATGTTAAATATTTTATTAAAATTTATTTCAGCATTTCTAAATTATTCTCCTATCAATAATAATATGCATTGATACTCTTTCTTTCTTTTACACTTCTTCTTTCCATAGGAATGATTCACAAATATGTAGATTTTGGAGATAAGGATTATAAGTGCATTTACTGTGGTGCACTTTTTTGGCTGAATGAATCCATTGCTAAAAAATCTATAGACAAACAGCCTTTGTTCACTCTCTGTTGTTTGCAAGGAAAAGTTAAACTTCCAATTACCAAACCAACTCCCAACTTTTTAGACAATTTACTTGATCCGAGCAAAGGCCAAAAAAGCTCAATATTTAGAGACAATATTAGGGCATACAATTCTATGTTTGCATTCACTTCAATGGGAGCCAAAATTGATCATTCGATTAACAATAGGCCGGGTCCTTACATTTTTAAGATTAGTGGGCAGGTTCATCATTTAATGGGATCATTGTTACCACCGGAAGGTGAGTCTCCAAAATTTGCCCAGCTCTATATCTATGATACCTATAATGAAGTTATGAATCGCCTTAATGCAGTTAATTGTAAACAAAATAATACAAATCTTGATCCAAAAGTTGTTGAAGGCCTTATTAAAATGTTTGACCAATCAAATGACTTGGTAAAATTCTTTAGAACAGTCAGGGATAAGTTAGAAAGCACTTCTATTAATGATATGAAAGTCAGAATAATGGGAAAACAATTAGATCATGGCAAACAATATGAAAGCCCAACATCTGATGAAATTGCTGGTCTCATAGTGGGAGATATTGGTCTGTTTGACTCAAATAGAGATATTGTCATAGAAAATCAAAGTGGAGAGTTGAAACGAATAACAAAATTAAACCCAAAATTCATGTCTTTACAATATCCTATTCTATTTCCTCATGGTGAAGATGGTTATAGCCCTGATATTAAATGGAATCATGATTTTAAAGGTCATCAGCCAAAAACAGGAAGGGTGCCTATGAGAGCCTTTATAGCCTATCAAATTCAGGAGAGACAATTTGAATTTAGTACACTGTTGAAAGGTGGTAGATTATTTCAACAATTTTTAGTGGATGCCTATGCAACTCTTGAAGAGGATAGATTAGATTTCATTAGAAAAAATCAAAAAAATCTCAGAAGTGAAGTTTATAAAGGCATTTATGATGCAGTTTCAATGGGTCATACAAATGCCACTGATCTAGGACAGCGGATTATATTGCCAACCTCACACATTGGAAGTGCTAGATATATGATTAATAATTACCAAGATGCTATGGCAATTTGTAGGCATTATGGAAATCCAGATCTTTTTATTACCTTTACTTCCAATGTCAAATGGCCTGAAATTATTAGAGAACTTCTTAGAAAACCTGGCTGCAAACCAGAGGATAGGCCTGATATCATTGCTAGAATATTCAAAATCAAACTAAATGACTTGGTTAGTTACATCAAATCAGGACAACCTTTCGGACCACTTGCAGCAGGTGAATTTCATCAAAGATAATTTATTCTTTGTTGATTTTCTACCTTTTTAAATACAAATTTAATTAATCGTGTCCTTTTTTTCATGTCTGTTGCATCAAACAGAAGTTCATACGATTGAATTTCAAAAAAGAGGCTTGCCTCATTGTCACCTCCTCATTTGGTTAGAACACGATTTCAAGTCATTGTCTGCAGCAGATATTGACTCGATAATCTCAGCTGAATTGCCAGACAAAGCTGTGGATCCAACACTTTATCATATTGTAGATCAGTTCATGATCCATGGTCCATGTGGTCATTTAAATCCTAATTCTCCTTGCATGCGAGCAGGAAAGTGCTCTAAATTTTTCCCAAAGCAATACAAAAGTGAAACTGTTTTTGAAACCAGTGGTTTTCCTACGTATAGGCGTCGCGATAATCCTAATAGATTTGTGCTCAAAAATGGAATTAAACTTGATAACAGCTTTATAGTGCCTTACAATTCAGAGTTACTGCTAAGATATAATGCTCATATAAATGTTGAACTGTGTTGTCAATCAATGCTCATAAAATATTTATTCAAATACATCAACAAAGGTTCGGATAGAGCTAGGGTAATAATTGAAAACAAGCCACATGATGAAATATTATCCTATCTTAATTGTAGATATATATCACCATATGAAGCTGCATGGAGATTATTTCAATTTCCCATTCATTCTAGACAACCTGCTGTTGAACGATTGCCTATACATCTGCCTTTAAACCAAAGTGTTATCTTCGCTGAAGATCAATCACTTGATTCAATTCTTAACCGAGCCACAATTCAAGATACGATGTTAACCAGTTGGTTTCAAGCAAATAAAAACTATCCTCAAGCACGAAACTTATCTTATTCAGAATTTCCTTCTAAATTTGTATGGAATTCTCGCGATAAGATTTGGACACCTAGAAAACAAGGGAAATCTATAGGGAGAATAGCCTATGTACACCCTGCAGCTGGAGAATTATATTACTTGAGAATGCTTTTAAATTCCCATAAAGGTGCCTTTGATTTTGATGATATAAAAACTCTTAATGGCATTAAACACCCATCATATCAGTCTGCATGTAGGTCTTTAGGTCTGTTAGGGGATGATAAGGAATGGATTGAGGCCTTAGAAAATGTTGTTGACGCAGCATCATGCTCTGAATTAAGACAATTATTTGTTACAATCATTTTGTTTTGTGATGTAGCAGATCCTGCATTCATTTTCAATGCTCATTGGCAAAATATGTGTGATGACATGTTATATAATCTTAGAAAAACATTTTGTATGCCTAATCTCATTGTGCCACAATCTGAATTACAAAATTCACTTCTGTATGAGCTTGAGCTATTGTTTAATGCATCATCTAGCAGCTTAAAAGATCATAATCTTCCAATTCCTGATGAGCACAGCATGTTACAAATTAGGAACAAATTGTTAAGGGAAGAATTAAATTATGATCTTCATCACTTAGCCAATCAGCATTCTGTTTTAATCACTCAACTCAACAAAGAACAAAGACACGTGTATGATTCTGTTATCACTGCCATAAATGAAAAAAAATCTGGTTTGTTTTTTGTTTATGGCCATGGGGGAACTGGAAAGACTTTTTTGTGGCACACAATCATTAATAAAATTAGATCTCAGGGTCAAATTGTTCTAGCTGTTGCTTCATCAGGTATTGCATCATTGCTCTTACCTGGAGGCAGAACAGCTCATTCTAGGTTTCAAATTCCCCTCAATCTGACTGATTCTTCCACATGTCAAATAAAAAAACACACTCATCTCGCTAAATTGATTGAAAAAGCTGCCTTAGTTGTTTGGGATGAAGCACCAATGAATCATAAAGACTGCTTTGAAGCACTAGATAAATCATTATGCGATATTTTATCGGATTTAGATAGTTCAGGTCAACCTCTCCCATTTGGTGGGAAACCTTTTTTACTGGGGGGTGATTTTAGGCAAATACTGCCAGTTATTCCAGGTGGAACAAGGGAAGAAATAATACATGCCACTCTTAACAGTTCATACTTATGGCCCTCTTTCAAAATTTTTTGTTTGAAAGAGAATATGAGGCTGTTAAGAGAGGGGTTAAACATTCAGGAAAGAACAAAACTTGCAGACTTTGCTGCTTGGATACTCAAAATTGGTGATGGTGAAATCTGTGATATAAATGATCAAACAGATGAAGAGGTCTCTTGGGTAGAAATTCCTGAAGATTTATTGATTGACTCTTACACAAATCCAGTTGAATCAATTTTTTTAGCAGCATACCCAGATTTTCTTACCAACTTTGACAATTATGCTTACTTAAGAGAAAGAGCCATAGTTACACCTAAGAATTCTACTGTCACTGAGATAAATAACTATGCCATCAATTTATTACCTGCAGAAGCCAGAACTTATTTAAGTTCTGATTGTCTATGCTCCTCATCTGGAAATTTAGAAAATCTTACCATGATGTATCCCACAGAATTCCTTAATCAGCTTGAATTCAATGGCTTACCTCCACATACTCTAACTTTAAAAATAGGCATGCCCATCATGTTATTAAGAAACTTAAATCAATCTTCAGGGCTATGTAATGGAACTAGGTTAGTCATAACCCAAATGACTAATAGGGTTATTGAAGCAAAGGTACTAACTGGTAGCAACATAGGCCATAAATTCTTTATACCTAGAATCATCCTCACAGCAACAGAAAAAAAATGGCCTTTCACTTTTAAAAGGCGTCAATTCCCAATTAGACCAAGCTATGCAATGACCATAAATAAGAGCCAAGGACAATCCCTTAAAACAGTTGGTTTATATCTTCCCCAGCCTGTCTTCACCCATGGACAACTATATGTTGCATTGTCTAGGGTTACATCAAGGGAAGGCCTTAAAATAATTATAGACAACAATGGAGAGATGCCAAATAAATACACTAAAAACATTGTCTATAAAGATGTTCTCCAAAATTTAGTTTCAGGTTTCAACTTCTCTCCGTGCATATCTAAACATCTCTATATAATTTATACCTATACTTATTTAGCAGAATATATTTCTTCCTTTACTTGCACAAAATGTCTTTGTTTTTTCAGCCCACTGATGCAATGGATACAAGTCCAATAAGGAGCTTGCAACCTCATCAAGACAAACTCAGAATTAGAGTTCGGATCTGCAGGACCTGGAGGCCAAAAGTCTTTGGATCTGATCACCAATTTGCTGGTTTAGAATGCATATTGGTTGATGCAATGGTAAATAAACTCTCCCCATTACTTATTCTACTAATGTACTTGTTCCTTTAAACAAATCTATTTTTAAAAAACAGATTATTTTTGCCTAAATGTACATCAGACATACTTTCCCAACCCCATTTTTCAATGTAAAAACATCTTGCAAAACTGTTTTCATCCTAAATAATGTAACTTAAATAGCTAACAATATTTTTTTCCAAACTATTACATATGAAAAATCAAATGTTCAAAAACAATACTCCTCACAACCACTTTATACTACTAACATTATCTAAATATCTCAACAAAATTAAGCTAATACTGCCTACCACCATCTTTTTTAATCAAAATTACAACATATAATTAAAGCATCATTTCAACCTTTTAAATAACAAAACTCATATATAATTACTTCAGATCTTCACACCCACAATTATCTGCTGAAAAAACCTTACACAATCCCTCTACAAATTGTCTCCACATGTGAAATATTGAACTACCTACATTTTGTCTTTAATACTAAATACTAGCTTTATTCAATTATCAAAATTAATATGCTCCACACATACCATGAGTAATGTAACTAAGTTTATATAGCACAGGTATAACTTACTATGCTGTCCACATAACTCATACAAACCAATCAATTCTATGCTCCATTTTCTCATATTTCAATATCATCAATCATTTGGTATTTGCACTTTTAAGATTTATGTATTTTCTTCATTGCTGCAATTCTATCATGATTAATTAACCTTATTTTTCTTCTGAAACAAGGGTGACGCAATTCAAGCAACAGTCAAAGAGATTGACTATGATTGTGTCGCTCCAAAGATACAATCAGGAGCTGCCTATGACATAAGCTGCTTTCACACAATCAAAAGCAGATCAGTCTACAAAGTTGTTCCTCATGCTGCTGCTATCATTTTCAACGAGAGAACCATCTTCAAGAGATTGACAGTTGTTCAACCAAAAATTCCAGCACACCGTTTTCATCTCATGGATTACAATCAACTATCCGCACGGATAAATACAACCACCATTCTAACAGGTGCTGATCAGAACACATTTAATCCCATTATTTTCATTCCCTTTTTTTATTCTCTTACACCACTCAAATTTTAATTGCACACTTCTCTTATACACTTTAAACAACTGACTATCATTTTTTCATGCATTGGAAGATGTGATGGGACACATAACTGCAATACAGCGTTTGGAACAAAAGATGATTGAGAAAACAAGGTTGGAGAGCAAATGTGAAGTGTATATAGAAAACATCAGGTACAACCATTAACCAAAACCTTACAAACTTGACGCTTTTATGATCACCATTCAAACATTTTCTCCTGCATTTATTGTTGCAGCCATCAAACAATTAGAATTACACTATGGAGCGATGCAGCAAAGAATTTTGATCATGCTGCTATAGAACAGTTGCCGCCACCAACTTTTATCGTTTTCACAAGCGTCAAAGTGAAAGAATATCAAGGTAACTGATACCTTTTCTCAACTTCCTATTATTTGCATCTCCAATATTCATTAAAAAAACTCTTTAATCTTTCTTTTAACCATGCACAGGAAAACCTGTTCTTAGCAGCACTAACTCAACCTTGTATTTCATCAATCCACCAATACCAGAACTTGAATCCTACAAGATTGCGTAAGATTTTTATAACTTTTTCAATATACGAGTTCTACTTTTTTAATATAACTCTCTAATTCAATCTTTTTTGCAACAACAATTCAGTTTCAAAGATAATGCAGTGGCTATCAAAGTACTCCCACCTTCAGCAATGGTACACCTTCCTTATCAACAATTAAAAGAGAGTCAAAAGGTGCATATAGCGGAATTGAATATACTTGATCCAGATTTGCACAAGGTAATGCACATTCACAACAAAATCTTATAACCATCTACAATTTTTTTCTTCTTTTGATTATCAGCCACAAACTCTCGATAGTTTCACATTTTTAACACGATTATTATACTATACTCTTTCATAATATCATAACTTACACACTTTTACTGGTTTGGCATCTTTACTGATGTTCACATGTCTGCTTGCCTTTCTGAAATATAAAGTCTCTAAATATTTACTCACTGCCTAACTACATTGCTTTACACTGGTTACCAGCGATGCATATCCATTCTAACCAACTAATTAATCACAGGCACTTGCACAATACAAACTTTCTCAAACTGACTGTCCTATACCTGTACCAAATACACCTTGCTAAACAATGCTTACACAGACCTATCTATACCAATTAACTACAAATATTAATATTAACTAACTGCCACCTGACAACTAAAGTCCTTATAAAATAACTATAACTTACACATTAGCAACATGGACATAAAATACTTATAATCATGTATTATATTCCCACAAAATGAAACATTGAATATAACATCCTTATAATTATGGAACATCAATTTTGACATCAAATGATTACAATTTATTTCTAAACCCTGTTTTCCACAATTAACTATAAAATGCTAACAAATATTCAAAAAATGTTTACACTTATTCAATTTGTTTTTAATGTTTTCACTAATACCAAAAACTTTCTACCCATTGTCCACAAACTCAACCATTTCTACACAACTAAAACCATTAACTTTCGCGCTTCATATAATATGTTAAACAAAAGTTTTATTCAAATTATTCTGCATTTAAACCATTTCTAATCCTGCATATCTGTTGCCTAACATAAACCACCAAAAATCAAAATCTCCTCTCAATTAAACCATTATCAAATTGTCTATTTTTTCTTATACACTTCATATAATTTACTTAAACAGCCTATTTTCCTAATTGCATCATCATTGTCATTTATGCACATCTTTATCAAAACAAATAGGTCAAGCCATACATTTTAAATCTTTCATTTCATGTAAAAATGTTCAATACCCTGATTATGTATTTGCAACAACTTATAGGACAAACTGATTATGTGCCGTGCAACCATTACACGGTTCAACACAAATGCTGGATGGTGGTACAGAGCATGTCCAACTTGCCACAAACAAGTCAAGCCTTCACCTCAGAGTGATGAACTCCTTTGTCCAAGACACGGCACCCTCAGCACACTTCCTATTCCTTGGTAACCAATTTTTTTTTCTTTCTTTTTACCTTTACCAAACAATTATAGACTGTATACTTCATACAATATAATCACTTTGTCTGATTATTAGCTGTACATCAAACGCATTCTTACAAAATACCATGCATACTCCACATTTACAAAACCTATATTTGCCATCTATAACACACATCCATAATCACTATTTTCATCAATAACAAATCCCTTAACACACACCTTACATAATTAAAGTATATATAATCACTTTTCTGCATGCACTTCATAATATTACCAAAATACAATGTTCATAACTTTCAGGCTTATAACATTTCCACAACTACAAACAATCAAATAAAAATTAAACGCATCTATATACCACAGAATAAAATATGTTTAACCTTCTTCTACTTTCTTAACTTGCATTCTTCAATTGAACAATGGCTGCTGCCATTGAAAATACAGGTTCAAGGTCAGCTTCATCAATAACAAATCCCTTAACACACACCTTACATAATTAAAGTATATATAATCACTTTTCTGCATGCACTTCATAATATTACCAAAATACAATGTTCATAACTTTCAGACCTAATAACATTTCCACAACCACAAACAATCAAATAAAAATTAAACACATCTATATACCACACAATAAAATATGTTTAACCTTCTTATACTTTCTTAACTTGCATTCTTCAATTGAACAATGGCTGCTGGCATTCAAAATACAGGTTCAAGGTCAGCTTCGCAATTGCAGATGCAACTAACACAACCAGTGTTATCATAATTGGAGACCCCGCTGAACAACTCTTTGGAATATCATGCTTCAGCTTGGTTGTTGAACAGGGCTTTAGTGACCAGAATCAATTCCCAGATCACATCCTTCGACTTAGAGGCCAAACTAAAAATTTCCAGATCAGGTTTGGCAGCATGAAAAATGATTTCAAAAGAAATGACCTTCTCATCCACGCTGTTTTTGATGATGAACCCCAAGTCCTTGAACAACCCTCTCTTCCCACAGATCAACAGATGGTTATACATGAAGCGGAAGAAATGAACCAAAAAAATCTTCTTTCCACCCCATCTCCTACTTTCAAAAAATTCCCCCCAAAAACACCTTCTGGTTCATCAAGGACTTCCACAAAATACCCCACTCTCCCATCACCCAAAAAAGCTGCAGTCAAAAGGGCTCTTTTCACTTCTCTAATGAATGTGAGGAAAAAATTCAAAAGGTACCCAATCTGTAAAACCTCTAACCCCTCATCCTAATACTATTCAACTTATAACACATTTCTCTGAATTCTAACATGCATTATTTTTTTCCCTGTTGTTCCAAAAACCATCTCCAGCAGAGAAGCAGCAATTAAAGAAATCACTGGCGCAGAGACAGCTACAAATCCAATACCCACAGAGGACATTTCAAGCCCAGATGACATTCCTCTCGTGGCCTTCAAAAAAAAAACAGCAAAATCCACAGCCAGGTATAACCCATGCTCAAATGATGACGTACAATACTCTTGATCACCACTGCATACTTACACAATTTTTGGTGCAATATTATTACATTCAAATAAACCCAACCAAAAGCTACACTTCATAGCCATAAATTGCTTGGTTTAGTTACTAATCTTCTTAATCATCAACCATTGTTTTTTGCTACTTATGATGCCATGCAGAAATTAGGTTATTTCTTTTCCAACCAATGGTAAATAGTTTTCCAATTCACTGCATGGAGAATACTTGAATTTGAAGGAAAATTTTTTTACAGGACATGGGCAAAAAAAAATGAACTTGGGCTATCTATATATAAAATCAAGTATATACTCTGCATCTTATATTCTCATAACCTTTTCATGGTTGAGACTTGAGAGAGAAAAGTAATGAAAATAAACTTTATCGAGTCCTTCACTGACATATCATGATGTATCAATTTGACCAAACATATATTCTTACCTGCATTATTCATTTTGTTTCATCTTATACATATTGCAGTCAACCATCAATTTTAACATTCATTCTTTCATCCTCATCATTTAATAATCATATATTATTTCTTTTACCTCAAAAACAAATCACACAACAAACAAAAAAGACAATTAATATCTGCTCTTCATTCCTTCTTTCTTAACTTTAACCTAACATCTTCCAATTTCTAACACTTTGTATACTCATCAAAAAATGCAGCACAGCAGAAAAAATCCCCTCAACAGAAGCTAACAGAGAAGACAAAAGCCCCACAGCAAAAGAAGGAAAAACACATGATGAGCATCTCCCCTTGCAACCAACCAACCCTCATCAGAAAGCAAGCGAGGACAAGTCACCAAGCACAATTTGAATCCATTCTCAATCACCATAAATGGCTTTTTTGAACAATCAACCACTGTACATCCCTTTATGTTTTGTTCAACATCACACACATTCCTCACATGTATTGTAATATTTTTTGAATCCTGTTTGCACTTTTAAGATATCATCAATATCTTAAAACAACAAACAGCCATGCCTGGGGATCAAAGGCACTTAAACACAGCCTATGAAAGGCACTTATATTTTGAATGATCTGACACGCAACAACTCATCATATATTTACAATGTTCATAACTCTTTTAACATCTCATCACAACCTTAACAAAGCAAACACATCTCTCTTTAAAACGTTTTATCAATTGTTGTTACCCGCAGCAACGCGCGGGCAAAAATTCTAGTATGATACTAAAAATGCTTTTTATTTATTTGCTTAGTATAAAAAAAAAGTATTTTCACTTGCATTTATATTTTTTTTTTCCTGCAAATTTAAATTAACCTTCATTTTCCTAAAAACAAAACCATAAAATAAATATGCCTATAAATTTATATTATTCTTTTCTTTGATTTCGTGTGTTGCTTATATCTCCAAATGAGATATGAAATTATTCCCACGCCCCTCAAACAAATAGTGGGATGTGTGGTGAAGCATGATTGGATTATCACTATATAAAAAAAATCTACCTATCACAAGTGTACGGGTGTAGATATTATTTGTATCTTTCTCTTTTATTATGTGAGTTGAGAAGATACAAAAAATGTATACATCATTGCATGAAAGTTTTGCTCTATCATCATCTCGTGGAATGCCCTTTAAAATTTTCTTTGGTTTATGCCTTGAAAAAAAAAAAAAAAAAAATCTTTCACCCCGTCAAATTGACCTTTCTCTTTCAAAAATTTATTGGGTCCATCCAGCTTAGTAGGGACGGACACAATATGTGAGGACTATTCCCACAGCTGCAATGCAAGAGCCTCACAGATTCTGTTTTTTACTTTCTGAAAAGTTAATTTTGGCCATTGAAGAACAACCAATGGAAAAGGGTCACTTGCAACAATATCAATTTCTCAATTCTGAAAACCTATGACTTTGAATATAAACTGGTGCAGTCAAGCCACCAAAATGGAAGTTATAAAACCGTGGCCAAATTCACATAGGATACAGACTAGTCTAATCTCTACATGCACAATTTCTTCATTTTGAGGATTAAAAATGTTCAGATTCTTGATGTTTTTATAAACAATTTCATCTCTCATGGCTATATATAAAGATGATTTGGCTTCTGTAATAGAAAAGTCTCCCTCCTATTCTGGTATGAAATCAAATTTTTGCTTCCCATCAGACAATTTAGTGTAGCTCCATTTAATTCACTATGCATGCTTTGTTCACTTCTGGAAGAATTTTGCTTCAGGTATAGAGCACATTGCGGGAGATATGTTTGTACGCATCCCAAAAGCTGATGCCATTTTCATGAAGGTTAGGTTTGTTAGAATTAATCAAATATTTGGTTAAAGGGAATATTCCAAAACACATGTCCATTTCAGCTGAAGACGTACTGATTTAACTAGTCTTAAACACACTTGAAAAGATTTCATGCTTGGGTTTCAATAATTATTGATACTGATTTTTGTGGTTACTGACTTACTGTTTTTCACATTGGCTATATATTTACTTACTATTTTCAACCTAATCAGGATTCTCCAAATAAAAATTATAATCGTATGTGATATTTATTCTCTACATTGCTCTATAGTGGGCCTATTAATTAATATTTGTTATGTGTGTCTCTGTTTAAGCCTTCTAATTTTAGCGAAAAATTTAATTTTTATTAAAATGTGATAGTTGTGATGAAAAAGAAAAGTTGGTGAATTCATAAAGAGGTAGAAAAATTAGGTGAGTTCATAAAGAGGTAACAAACAAAATTAAGTGAAATACTACTAGGTACTATAAATTAGAACCGAACCCCATTTGCCAATATACCAATTTAATTATTTCTTGAGGTCCTCTTGTCTTCAGTACTCTTAGCAATATGGCCACGACAAAGCTACTGCTAACAGACCTCATATCTGGTGTGAACCATGTTCCCTCAAACTTCATTCGGCCCATCTCCGACCGTCCAAATCTCACTGATGTTCAGACAATAGACGGCTCAAATATTCCCCTTATTGATCTCCAAGGCCTCCACGGCCCAAACCACTCTGATATTATCAAACAGATTGGCCAAGCTTGCCAAAATGATGGTTTCTTTCAGGTATATATGCATATAATCCCATTTTTCAATTTGCATGTAATTCTTGTTCCTCCAAAGACCATCCCATTTATTATGAATTTATGATCAGGTTAAAAACCATGGAGTGGCAGAGACAACGATCGATGACATGCTGAGTATAGCAAGAGAATTTTTCAGATTGCCAGAGAGTGAAAGGTTGAAGATGTACACAGATGACCCTTTAAAGACCACCGGGCTTTCCACCAATTTCAATGTCGAGACTGAAAAACACTCTAGCTGGAGGGACGTCCTTAGATTCCATTGCTACCCCCTTGAAGACTATGTGCATGAATGGCCTACCAATCCCCCAACCTTGAGGTAATTAAATGGAATTAACACCCCTCTAGTCCTCTACGAATGTTCTTTCATCATAAATTCAATTCAATCACGGATCAAATTCACAGTCGGATAACATAACAGTTTTTAAAATAACGAGCACTTTCTTTGTTTCCAGGAAGCAAGTGGGTGAGTATTGCACCAGTGTGAGAGGACTGGTGATGACACTGCTTGAGGCCATATCAGAGAGCCTAGGCCTGGAAAAGAAGTCCATTGTAAAGGCTTTAGGGAAAGAAGGCCAGCATATGTCTTTTAATTACTATCCACCATGTCCAGAGCCAGAGCATATTTATGGATTGCCCGGACATACTGACCGTAGTCTAATCACCGTCCTTCTCCAAGATGATGTGCCCGGATTGCAGGTCCTTAGAAATGGCAATTGGGTTGCTGTCAACCCCATTCCAAACACTTTCATAGTCAATATCGGTGATCTGATGCAGGTACGACAAAATCTCTCCTCAATTATTTTTTTAGATTACAATAATTGATGACTTATTGTGCCAAAACCAGTCTCTAATCTGGGTTTACTCTACAAGTCAATAATTGATGTACTACAGGACAAGTCATTTATCGGTTAGGCAATAGAAAAATCAATATCAACCGAATTTTCTATTGCATTGCCGACACAATGTCCAAAAACCCGGGACCCATACTCAACCCGTACTGACTATTTCAATATAATAAAGGTTTTTTAAATTTTCATCACAAGAGAATATAATAAAGGTTTTTTTATCATAAATGATCACTCAATTCTTACTCAAATATCAATTTGATTCAAGGTATTTTGGCTCAATGTGCTATTTCATCTTTATTACTTTTTATTGTATTCCGTCCAAATTTTTGTCAAATTTAGTCACGTATGGTGCACTTTTTCATGGGCAAAATGGTCTTCATTTGTGATAAAAAACCTATACTAATATATGAATAAAAATTAGCTATTAATATATCAATGGGCCTCTATTGCAATGCCTATTCACTGGTTCACTGGTAGCATTGAGGATGTTCTAAATGATTGAGAACACATAAAACTCAAATTAAATCATAGGCCGGTTATGAGGCTAGTCAAGTGAGACAACTGCCTAAATATTTAGGCCTTTAAATTTTATGAACCTCTTATATATTATTGTTAGAAATTTAGAGGGTGTTTAGGATACTTGTAGCTAATGGCTTGTGTAAGCTTCTATTAGCTACTTATGTTTGATATGAGAAATTTGGGTGAAAAATATTAGAGTTGAGTGGAGACCTTAGTTAGAAATAGGACAATTTTATTTAGAAGTAGAGGAGAAATACAAAGCTTTAATAGATGTCTAGGACAATAGGACTTAGGAGTAATGGCTTTTAGTATTGCCTCTTGCTTACACTTAGATATGGGTACATGCTATATATATAGAGAGTAAATGAACCTACTTGACTTCTCTAGAACATCTATTAGCCATATGTTACTAGTAGGTTCTAGAGTATACTACACTTTTAATTATATTCTAGTATATTCTTATATAATCTTATTCTAGACTCTTTTTTTATGTAGAATTATGTAGACTTCTCTAGCATAATTTGTCATGGGCTTTAAAAGAATTTTCTAGAAATTTCTAGTTGGTGTGGAATAGTGTAGATAATTCCACAAATGTGCATTACTTTTTTTAACAATTATGATAATTTTTGTGTGTATTGATCGAAAAGATAAATCACCTAAATACACACAGAGAGACAGAGAGATCGATCGGTGGCCTCATTTTTATAATTTGCCTAAACCCTTGAAATCTTAGAACCACCCTAAGCCTATGTTACTTTGTTGCTCATCTTTGGGATTTCGCCACCATGTAGCACAAAAAAAACACACAAAATTCTTTGTTTTTTTTTTTTTCACATTTTTTCTTTTATCAATCAGGTAATTAGCAACGATCGGTACAAGAGTGTGCTCCACAGAGCTGTTGTGAACTGCAACAGAGAGAGATTATCGATTCCAACCTTCTACACCCCATCACCTGATGCAGTGATTGGGCCTGCCAAGGAGCTGATCAGCCATGACCACCCACCGCTCTACAAAGAGTTTACATATGACGGATACTACGAAAAATTCTGGAATAGACAAGTTGCAAAGGGGCGTTGCATTGACTTGTTCAAAGTCGAATGACCCACGTACTTCAGCATGTGTGCAAATAAACAATGCTGCAATGTTATCTTGTTAGCTTTTCTAATTACCAAAATGTCCCCAATAAAACGGTTTGATGAGCGCTAGCTTGAGAGAGTCAAAGACCCCATTCTTTGACCACATTAAGATCAGATTGATATTGTTTTGAGTTTGATATTGTTTTGAGAATAATTAGCTGCGAAGGAAACCAGCTAAGTGTTTTATAAATTATGTTTATAAAAGTAATTTGAGTGTAAAAAGCTTGGGAAAGCTTTAAGAAAGTAACTTTAATAAAAACAGCCAACCCCACAGCTGCAACGCAAGAGCCTCTCAGATTCTGTTTTTTCCTATCTTAAATTTCATTTTGGCCATTGAAGAAGAAGAAATGGAAAAGGGTTACTTATCATTTTCCCAAATAGCATCCCAGCTCCCCTCTCAGAACAACCCAGATGCCCGGCCCTTTGGTTCTTGATCGTATGCTCTATTACCATCCATCTCCAAATACTTCATTCGGAAACAGGATGGAACATCATTTGCACCATTACTAAATTTATGCCATGACAAGGTCATCATAGTACAATATTTACAAACCTTGTTAATTTGGTCATCTCCATATATCTCCATTTTGTAAATTCCTTAAGCCTTGACATGGCAGGTAACATTTGTAACAGTTCTGGAAGGAGGACTTCCATTTAGCCAGACCTATGGAATGAATGTGGTGATGCTAAATTTGGTGGACTACCTCGGAGTCTCGGACTATTGGTTTGGGCCCTCCCTATTTAGTTGTGCTTTCTTTTGGGGTCTTTAACCCAAATTTCATCATGCTTCTCAAATTGAATTTGACAACTTTCCAAAGTATAATGAGTGGCAACCAATATATCGCTGGCACGGTCCCATTGTGCCTCATAGTTGGGATAAGTTGCCAAAGAGTACTTGGGTACACTACAAGAAATTAGAGCAATGTTCATCTTCATTAGTTGCACAGAAAAATGTGGCAATTGAGAAATAGGGACAAAAGTGCCTTGATTTTAACAAAAATATGTGGCAATTGGACAATAAGGACTAAAGTTTCTTATTGCCACTCCTTGTGCAACCAAATGATAGTGAGTTTTGCACACATGTCAGTGTGTTTCTATCTAGGCCTTCAAAAGCTGAGCAAATTTTAGTTAGATATTTAATTTTATTAATATGTGATAGTTGTGATCAAGGAGTAATATTTCGGTTTCGAGGAAATTTTCGATGAAAATTTCGATGGAAATTTTTGTGAAAATTTCGATTCCGATAAAATTAGACAAAAATGACGAAAATTGCTATCAAAATATGGAAATTTTGAATGAAACTTGACCATATGTTTATTTAACATATTATCTACTACATTGATAAAAAACATTGAAAAAATAAAATAATATAATAGATTTCATGTGATATGTAATGAATATAATGCGCGCTGGAGACAATACTGTTAAAAAAATACTTCATTAATTAATAATTACATAATAAAATTACACGAATAAATCACCAATGTGGCAACGGAAAGTAGCAAGCTTACTCAAAGAGACTTGAAAATTGTCTTCGATAGTTAAATTAAGCCGAATTGGGTTAAAATAGAACCAATCCAATGACAGCAGCGGCGATAACAGTTTACCTAAAATTTCAATTTTACAAATTATCGAAATTGGAAAACCAAACATTAAGGAAATGAAACTTCATGATAAGAGGATAAATTTTTTTTTCATAATTTATGTTTACAACTAAACGAAACACCAAAATGACCAAATCAAACTCCAAATAAAATCTCAAATCTTTTTTTTTCTTTCCAATTGCCTAAAGACTCCAAATCTCAATCTACCTCTAAAAAAAAAAATTTCTTTCCTTTTTTTTTTCTCTTTTTTTTTTTTTTTTTTCCTTTTCCTTTCTTTTCTCTTCTTTTTTCTCTTTCCTTTTCCTTCTTCCCACGTGACTTCCTTTTTTTTTTTTCTTTCCTTTTCCTCTTCTTCCCCAGTAGCCTTCGTCTTCGTCTTCTTCCATTTCCAGTGGGCAGTGAGTGGCCTTCATCTTTTTTTTTTTCTCCAGTTTTTTTTTCTTCTCCCTTCATAACCTCTCTCTTCCCTCTCCCACCTCCCTCCTCCCTTCCTAATCTCTTTCTTCCCTCTCCCTCCCCGGATCTCTTCTCTCCCTCCGACGGCGGCGCGGCTCTGCAACACGTACCCTCTTCGATCTCTTATCTCCCTCCGGCGACGGTGCTCTCCTCCCCTTTCCCTCTGGTCTCTGCCTCCCCTCTCTCTCTCCGGGCTCTACATCGAAAATTTCGCCGAAATTTCGAAAATTTCGGAAAACTTCGGCCAAATATTTCGAAATTTATTTGATATGGTGTTAAAATTTTCATACCCCTTAAAAACGAAATTTTACCCCTTGGTTGTGATGAAAAAAAATAAAAAGTTTGTGAATTTAGAAAGAGGTGAAGAAATAAGGTGAGTTCATACAGAGGTAAAAAAAATTAGGTACTATAAATAAGGCGACCAAACCCCATTGGCCAGCATACCAATTTACTTGTTCAGGTTCTCTCGTCTTCAGTACTCTTAGCAATAATGGCCACAACAAAGCCACTGCTAACAGACCTCATCTCTGAGATGAACCATGTCCCCTCAAAATACATTCGGCCCATCTCCGACAGTCCAAATCTCACTGATGTCCAGACATCAGACGGCTCCAGTATTCCCCTCATTGATCTCCAAGGTCTCCATGGTCCCAACCACTCTGATATTATCAAACAGATTGGCCAAGCTTGCGAAAGTGATGGTTTCTTTCAGGTATACATATAATCCCATTATTCAATTTGTATGCAACTATTCTTCTTCTTCCTCTAAAGTATGCACCATAGAGTGAGTGAGTCACTGACCATCCCATTTATTACGATCAGGTTAAGAACCATGGAGTGCCAGAGACAATGATCAATGACATGTTGAGAATAGCGAGAGAGTTTTTCAGACTGCCAGAGAGTGAGAGGTTGAAGCTGTACTCAGGTGACCCTTCAAAGACCACCGGGCTTTACACCAATTTTGATGACAAAAATGGCAATCTCTGCACCTGGAGGGACTTTCTCAGACTCCATTGCTACCCTCTTGAAGAATACGTGCATGAATGGCCTACCAGTCCGCTAACCTTCAGGTAAATGGGATTCCCCTCTAATAATTAATCTTCTTTTGCCAAAAAGTTGGCAACAACATAGTATAAATCAAACATGCAAATCAATCTAATCAATAATTATATTTACAGTCTGAAAACATAACATATGACTGAAAGAACAAAGTTCACAAACACTTTCTTTGTTTACAGGAAGCAAGCAGGGGAGTATTGCACCAGCATGAGAGGACTGATTATGACACTGTTTGAGGCCATATCAGAGAGCCTAGGCCTGGAAAAGAAGTCCATTGTTAAGACTTTAGAGAAAGAAGGCCAGCATATGTCTTTGAATTACTATCCACCATGTCCAGAGCCAGAGCTTATTTATGGATTGCAAAGTCATACTGACCGTGGTCTAATCACCATCCTTCTCCAAGATGATGTGCCTGGATTGCAGGTCCTTAGAAATGGCAAGTGGATTGCTGTCAACCCCATTCCCAACACTTTGATTGTCAATATCGGTGATCTCATGCAGGTAACACCGTATCTCGATCTCCTCAATTTTGTTTTGAGATTATAAAATCCCACCTAATATTCCAAGTTCTTTTTTTATTTTTTTGGCCGGTCACCTAATATTCCAAGTTCTAAATTCTAATCATTCATGAGTCGGACCTAATTTGCCCTACATGCTGTCATCATCTACGTAAGAGCATTCCCAACTAGGGTCCTCCCAACGTTGCACACTTGCATGAATGGAAAATTCAATAGCATTAAAATGACTGATGCTCTCTAATCTGGGTTTACTGTACATGTCAATTATTGATTTTGATTCTTCTATTGCATGCCGACAAAATGTCCAAAAACGCGTGACCCATACTGACCGAATGCAATCCAATGTGGTCCAGCTGACTTAAATTTTTAAGAGGATGTACTATAATATGACATCAATAATTGCAAAAACATCAATAAACCTCTATTGTTGCCTAGTGGTAGCATTGAGGATCTTCTAAATGATTGAGAACACGTGAAAGAGCGCGTTGAGATAATTAAATCTCAAGTTGTCTCTCAGCCATGATAGTCGGTGACAAGCAAGGCTAAAATTTTGATTTTGACAAAATTAGATAAAAATGACAAAAATTATTATTAAAATATGAAAATTTTGAATAAAATTTGACCATATGTTTATTTAACATATTATCTATTATATTGATAAAAAATATTAAAAAAATCAAATTCTACAATAGGTTTCATGTGATATAAATAAATATAATGTGCACTGTAGGTAAATATTATTAAATAAAATTAGTATATACTTTATACTCTATAATCTATGCACTAAATCCTATATACTCGATTTATATTCTTTAGGATATGGTATAAGATATTAGGGTTTAAGCTTTTTAGGATATTTTTAATTATTTTCTATATAGAAATGTATTATGGTTTAGAGTTTAAAAACAACTAAATGAAACCCCAAAAGAGCCAAACCAAACCCCAAACCTTTTTTTTTATTTCCAATTGCCCAAAGGCTCAAAACCTCAATCAACCTTAAAGCCTTTTTTTTTTTTTTTTTGCTCTTTTTTTTTTCTTTCCTTCCTTTTCCTCCCTGCCCGTGACTCTCTCTTCCCTCTTCCCTCTCCCCTCTCTCCTCTCATTTCTCTCTCCCAGCCTGCGTGCACAATAGATCTCACATCCCTCTATCTTCTCCCCCAACCCAGCCCATCCTCGACACACCTCCCCTTACCCAGCCCATCCCTGACAAACCCCCCTCACCCAGCCCCTCCCCGCCCCTTTCCCCCTAAACCCAACCCTTCCCTGCCCCTCTCCCCCCAACCTAGCCCCTCCCCTACCCACCCTACCTCACCCAATCCCAAGCCCATATTTTTGGCGAAATTTCTCGAAATATTAATGAAAATATGTTGATATTTTGATAAAATTTCCCCCTCTTGAAAAAACAAAATTTTCACCGAAATTTTTGAAATTTTCCTCCTTGGTTACAAGGGTAGGTAAATAAGATAACCACTAGACTTTAAAATTATATAAACTAACATATTATGATGATTTTTGTGTGTACTTAGTAAAAATATAAATCACCTTAATGCACACAAAGATCGAAACCTCATTTTTATAATTTGTCTCGACCCTTAGAATCTTAGAGCCACCCTAAGCCCATGTTACTTTGTTGCTCGATCATATTTGGGATTCCCCACCATGTAGCACAAAAAACACACAATTCTAATTTATTTATTTATTTTCCATTTTTCCTTGTATTAATCAGGTAATTAGCAACGATCGGTACAAGAGTGTGCTCCACAGAGCTGTTGTGAACCGCAACAGAGAGAGAATATCGATTCCAACCTTCTACTCCCCATCACCTGATGCAGTGATTGGGCCTGCCAAGGAGCTGATCAGCCATGACCACCCACCGCTCTACAAAGAGTTTAAATATGATGGATACTTCGAAAAATTCTGGAATAAGCTAGTTGCACAGGGGCGTTGCACAGACTTGTTCAAAGTCAAATGACCCCTTGAGCATTTGTGCAATTATGCAATGCTGCAATGTTCTCTTATTAGCTTTGCTAATTACCAAAATGCTCCCAATAAAACGGTCTGATGAGTAATGTTAGAGAGAGTTAAAAGACCTTATTAGGACTAGTTTGGTATTGTTTTGACTTTAATTAGCTGTGAAATAAGAGTATTTTGTTTTTGAAAGTGGTTTGAGTGTAAAAAGCTTTGGTAAAAGCTTTAAGAAAATAACTTTAAGAAAAACAGTGAACCCCACAGCTGCAATCCAAGAGCCTCACAGATTCTGTTTTTTACTTTCTTAAAGTTAATTAATTTTGCCCATTGAAGAATAACCAATGGAAAAGGGTTAATTGCAACATCAATTTCTCAATTCTAGAAACCTATGACTTTTCAATATACATTGGCCCAGTCAAGCCACCAAAATGGAAGTTATAATACCAAGGCCAAATTCACATAGGACATACAGAATATTCTAATCTCTACACGCACAATTTCTTCTTCATTTCGAGAATTACAAAAGTTCAGATTCTTGATGGTGTTAAAATCTCTCATGGCTATATAAAGATTTACAAAAACAATAAATCCTTAGCTAATATAGACTCACTCCCAATTCCAAGGCAACCTGTTACCAACATTCCAAATATTCCCTACTTTGGAAGACCAAATTCCACATGAACTTGGAGCAAAACCAGCTGAGAATGTTCACCAATGAAGAGGATACTCACTCCCAATATGCTATGCAACTAGCAAGCGCAGCAGTGCTGCCTATGGTGCTTAAAGCAGCCATAGAGCTTGGTGTGTTTGACATAATACACAGAGCTGGCCCTGAAGGCCTGCTTTCACCTTCCCAAATAGCATCCCAGCTTCCCCCACACAACAACCCAGATGCCCCTTTGGTTCTTGATCGTATGCTTCGCCTTCTCTCGGCCTATTCTGTCCTCACTTGCTCTGTTACCACCCACCAAACAGATGGGGAGGTTCTCAGGCTTTATGGGTTGTCACCCATCTCCAAATACTTCATTCGGAACCAGGATGGAACATCACTTGCCCCTTTTCTAAATCTATGCCATGACAAGGTCATCATAGATAGCTGGTATATAGTGCTATATACAAACCCTGTTAATTTGGTCATATCCATACATCACCATTTTGTAACTTCTTTATGAAATTATGTCATGGCAGGTATCATTTGAAAGATGCAGTTTTGGAAGGAGGACTTCCATTTAGCCACGCCTATGGAATGAATGTGGTGGATTACATTGGGAAAGATGCTAGATTAGGTGGAATATTCAAGGACTCAATGAAAGAGTTTAACCCCATCTTTATGAGGAAGGTCCTGGACACTTACAGGGGTTTTGAAGGCCTAAATACACTGGTGGATGTAGGTGGTGGTGATGGTACCATCCTTAACATGATTGTCTCCAAGTGCCCTGCTATCAAGGGTATCAACTATGATTTGGCTTCTGTGATAGAAAAGTCTCCCTCCTATCCTGGTATGGTATCAAACCTTTGTTTCCCCCCTCCCCTCTCCATCAGACAATTTAGTGTAGCTCCATATAATTCACTGTGCCTTGTTAACTTCTGGAAGATTTTTGCTTCAGGAATAGAGCACATTGCAGGAGATATGTTTGCAAGGATTCCAAAAGGAGATGCCATTTTCATGAAGGTTAGATTTGTTTGAACTAATCAAACATTTATTTAAAGAGCATGTTCCAAAACAAATGCCTATTTTTGCTGAAGACACTGATTTAACTGATGCAATGGCTTTTATAAACAGTGGATTCTGCACGGTTGGGATGACAAACATTGCTTGATGATACTGAAGAATTGCTACGAGGCCTTGTCAGACCATGGGAAAGTGATACTGGTGGACATGGTGATATTAGAAGCCCCTGAAACCAGTCTTTCTGCTAAAAACTTGTATCAGTTTGATATGTTCATGATGAATACCAATCCGACGGGAAAGGAGAGGACAGAGAAAGAATTTCAAAGTCTGGCAAAAGAAGCAGGGTTTTCAAGCATTCGAGTGGCATGTTCTTTTTTTAATTTTTCAGTCGTGGAGCTGTTAAAAAATTAGAATCCAGATGGATTTGTTTTGTTTTTCTGTAGCTACCATTCTGTCTATTTTAATTTCTTTCACATTTTTTCATCTGAACATCCAACTTCCAAGTTCGTTTTAGACATGCAACAAGTTCTCAAGCTGTACTGAAAACTCCAAACACTTCTAGATTATGCAAGCTAGAGCATCATCATTCCTATGGTATAACCAACTCCACTAGCAGTTTAATAATGTGACTAATGTCATTAGAGAAAAAAAGAAAATTGTAGCAGATGCAATTGCAGACACAAATAGCATACAGTGTGAGCTCATAGGAGTTAATGCAAAGAGAGATATATTGAACAAATTTTTTCCTTGAAAATATTATGTCAATTTAATAAGAAACGAATTCCACATGGAAGAGCAAGCCAAAGAGATGGTATATATGAATATACTATCCTTCAACTGTGGAAAAAAATTGAAGTTCAGAAAACACCCAACCAACCTAGGTACAACACTCCAGCTATGACAGATCATTTCCCCCTCTCTCCAAATCTACTGACGCTCTATCTGAATCGTTACATGACTGATATTATATTCTCTCCTGATATAGTCCACAACCTTTTCCAGTACCATGTCAGTATCAGCATCCGGCTTAACAATAACATGGCAAGCCAGTAACACCTTCCCAACAGTTATGGCCCATATGTGCAGTTCATGAATGGCAACTACCTCATCCATCTCACAGAGACCTTTCTCAAGCTTTGTGGCATCAATCTCTCTAGGAGTGCTCTCCATCAGAACCTCCAGAATGCTCCGCAACATCCTGATTGTTGTCCCCAGCACAATTAATGAAAATACAAGGGTGCATATCAGATCAATAATCTTCCACTCAGGCTTATACCATATCATTGCTCCACCAATCATCACTCCAACACTCTGAATGGAATCCCCAAGTACATGAAGATAAGCCCCCTGCACATTGATATTTCGTTGCTTCTTCTTTTTAACTCCACCGTCTGATTTCTTTTCACCTTCACAGCAAGGCTTGAGCAGAGGTTCTGTGTGATCTTCTCCCTCAGAATGATGGTGCTCATGATCATGAATGGCATGCACCCCATGATGATGGTGATGGTGATGTGTCGTCACAGTAATCCCATGGTTATGTGTATCATCCTGATACTCATTGCTATGATGATGATCACCATGATCATGATCATGCCCACCGTGTCCATGACCATGCCCATGCACATGCCCATGATCGTGCCCATGCACATGCCCATGATCGTGCCCATGTCCATGTCCATGTCCATGATCATGACCCAACAAGAGCGCCATGGCGATGTTAACCACTAAACCAAATGCAGAAACAAGAAACATGAGAAAGCCCTGAACTTCACCAGTATCATTGATAAGTCTAGCAATGGCTTCATAAACAAGGATCCCAGCAAGAAGCCATATCATCTGAATGGAAACAAGAGCACCTAGTATTTCAATCCTGAAGAAGCCATAAGACTGACGAGGAGTTGCCTCCCACCCTGATGCCCAAAGCGAGAACAGAGAAATTGCAAATGCTGCAACATCTGACAATAGATGAGCTGCATCAGTCAAAATTGCAAGACTGTTCGCTTTAATACCCCCAACAACTTCCACACTCATGAAAATGACACAGAGTACAACTGCTATCAAAAGCTTCCGCATGGAGGCTGACCGTTCCTGTGCATCCTTGGAACTGGTTTTAGCATCTGAAAATCCACAGGGTCCTTCCCCACAAATCTTGCTCCCAACCAAGCTTGTCTCTACAGCTGGCACATCTCCACGTACTTCAATTATATGCCCATTTTCAGAATGTTGCACTTCCATCTGAAAAGCAACAAGAAACAATAAGGATTAAGACTTCATCAATTTAGTTAGCTGGAAAATCCTTCTGTGAGATACAACCATAAGAATCACATAGCAATTAGAAAAACAAGCTTGAGAACAATAAAAGTAGAGAAGGACAACATACAACCAACTCAACAAATACAAGATGAAAAACAACTAAGATAGAAAGATAGCAAGCACATGAGTAAACATTAGATTGGCTATCATGCAAATCAATACAAGCAAATACAAAAATGTGAATTTCTTATGCCACCATCATAACTAGGTTATTTGTAAAACAGCCCAACACAAGTATCCCAACCATAGTAAAAGGTTGTGGTGTACTTCTGCCCAATCCAATACTTGCCCAATTGTCCTTCAGACAACCAATTCCAGCCTATTTATTGTCCATGTGCATCTTTTCAACAATTATAATCACAGGTTAGATAAGAATATGAACAGCTCCTAGAAGTAGAGCACTTCAATCCTAAAATTTGTTTTGACACCAAAATTCAAGGATCATGCATCAAAATATGTAACCCGAAGCGAACACACACAATCAAAGGGGAAAAGCACTGGAATTTGTATTCTTTAGAAGCATGTTGAGTTAGTATCCATAATATCACTCACCATGATCCTTTTGATGACAAATTTATGGTTTGAAAGCAGAAACAGTATTTATCACCACAAAATTTATTCTTATACCATAATTAATATCTAATTGGCTGAAGAAAAAGTTAGTATACAGCAAAACCAAGGTCCTTAATTTATTTAAGAGACAAAGGAGAGACTACAATTAACCAAGGAACCAATCACAGAGAACAAATTAAAGCAATAATTAAGAATGCATACCTTAATCAGAGAACAAAAAACATGTATTCATAAATTATAGAAACAAGGATAACACCAAACGCATTATCAAAGACACCACCCAAGAAAGCTTATCTATGAAACCAAAAGAACAACAAGCTTTTGTACTCAATGGTTCCGTATGTATCCATATAACGAAATAAAAATCACGAGATCCATCCAGCAATATGACGTCAAAAGCAAACAAAACAGGGCAAAAAACCGAAAAAAACAAAAAAAAACAGCTAATCAACGACACCCAAATGGATAAACTTACTTTCCCTCTCTCTCAGGATCTGGGTTATTCAAAAGGCATTGGATTAATAGATTCCATCAAAACATAAAAAATAAACAATTGCATAATGAACCCACAGAGAGATAAAGAAAGAGAAAGAGATATACCTCAGAATGCTGTATTGTTGAGGAGGGAAATGTGAAGCAGATATAGGGATCTTTGGGTGTATATAACAGATAATTGGAGCTAATGGAAATTGTGGTGGTCCTCAGATTCTCTGAGCACTGTGAAGGTGGCCTTTGGCTTGAAACATAATATGATAATAATACGAGAGGATATATAAATACTAAATACAATGCCCACAATCCCTAATTTCCCTTTCGGATTCGGTCTACACTCTTAAGTCTAGGGTTTTTGTAATTTTGTTTTGGGAAGAAGATTCTGTGTCCTTTTTTCTCGATTATGATTTCTCATTTGTTTGCTAGTCATTGAATATCAATAAAGGACGTCTGCTCTACCTTTCTTACCCCTTTTGGGCCGCCATTCCCTCGGTTTTTTGGGTATTTAAGTCAAATCAAGGTTCTTAACTAAGTAATTAAGTATTATTATCGTTGCCTTGTTAATTTTTTATGATGACGAATTATATTAACTAACCCACTCAACAGACAATTCATTACCTGGTCGGACCATGATTACCCTTAAGGTTGGTGAAAGGACTGAGTTGGACATAACGGCGTTTTATACATATAATATAGATAATGTTATCAACCTTCTTTTTTAAGTCTTTTCTTCTTTAACTTTTTCTTTATTTTTTTAGTTTTATAATGTAATTTCATGATAGAAATCGTTTATTTTTTAAATTTCATATTAAAAATTATTTTTAGAAGAAAAAATTAATCAAATCGGAAATCATTTGATTATGTAACTATTATAAAATAAACAGGTAATGAATCTAATTGTTACTAAAATCTTGTGTTTATTTTATTACAATTACATGACCAAACAATTTTCGATTTAATAAATTTTTTACTAAAATATTTTTAAAGGATAATCTAAAAATGAACCGTTCTAAGAATGAAATACTGCGAAATAAGAATAATAATAAAAAATTAAAGGAAAAAGTATATAGTATATAGCATTTACCTATAATATATAGTTGGTGACTTGGTGTTGTTTTTTTTGTTTCTTTTTTCTCATTTGATTATGTAACTATTATAAAATAAACAGATAATGAATCTAATTGTTACTAAAATCTTGTGTTTATTTTATTACAATTACATGACCAAATAATTTTCGATTTAATAAATTTTTTACTGAAATATTTTTAAAGGATAATCTAAAAATGAACCGTTCTAAGAATGAAATACTGCGAAATGAGAATAATAATAAAAAATTAAAGGAAAAAGTATATAGTATATAGCATTTACCTATAATATATAGTTGGTGACTTGGTGTTGTTTTTTTTGTTTCTTTTTTCTCATTTATATTTTGTGGTGGTCTTGTGACTGCATGATTTTTCTGATTAACTAATGTGTTCTTGTGAAAGTGATTCTCCTTGTAGGATATGGCTTATTGGGCCCTGCAGAGTAGATAATATCTTATTAGATTCACGAAAATTTAATAATATCCAATCAATTGAGGGCAAAGAAAGACCTAGTACATTCATTATGTTTCTCTGTAATTCTTTAAAATATTCTCTATGATTGACTAAATAATGTTCCTACTTCCTAGTAGAAAAAGAATCACTGCTTCTCTATATGAAGAGTCACTCTCCAACCCTACAAGGGACCTCTCTCTTAGTCAAGGCTCTTAAATGTCTATCTGTTTTGATTGTAATTAAGATTTGAGTTTATTCAAACACCTACATACCAACTAACTTTTGTTCTAATGATATTTTTCTTTATAAATATTGAAGCATGTAAATACCTTATTTGAATTGGTTTCAACATCCTTCACTACGAATGCATTGAAAAGATGAATAAGCACTGGTAAATGGCAAAATTACAATTGGAATGCATCTGTCAAATATTAATATTTTTGTAGTTTGGGTATGCCAAAAGTAGCTCTGGAGAAAGAAAATAAGGCATCATACTTACTCTTTGAAAAATAGACTATTCATCTCCACAATTGAAGATAAAACATTTTATTTTTTGTTATTTATAAAAGGAGCAATTGATAGCAACCTAGAATGTACTATGAAAAATAGACTATTTATCTCCACGATTGGAGATAAACATTTTATTTTTTGTTATTTATTAAAGGAGCAATCGATAGCACCCTAGTATGGACTATGGACTATGGAGCAAGACAATGACTAAAGCAACTTGTGGATGACACCTAAGTTCCCACCGAAATTTGTCAAATGATGAGGCTGAGTAATAAAACACTTATTCAAAGTCAAGACTCATCAACCTGCTTGAAGTAGTAGTCGCCTTCCTTTTATCTTCCAATTGATTATCGATATAATCATTAGAGGTATGGACATGATAATTGCGATTACGCACCAGATTCAACAAATATGACAGTATTTATACCCAACAACCAAAACTGGAGGTGATAGTATTACATACTGACTTTCATCAATCTTGTACAAACTTACAGATATGAGTTTAAAGACACAGCCTAACCAAGGAAACAAAATGTTGACAGCACTATAGCAGAAGTTCCTTCTTTTTGGGTTCGAGAATAGGAGGGTCAACATCGATCCCCATATTAGCTGCAGTACCTGCTATAATTCTCATTGCTGATTCTATACTTGTGCAGTTCAAGTCTGGAAGCTTTTCTTGTGCAATTGTACGCAACTGGTCAATGGTGACCTTCCCCACTTTCTCCAACTGTGGGTCTTTTGAACCTTTCTCCGCTCCTACATACCAGTCAGCAATCAGCATAGATAAACAAATATTGTACCATTATGGATATCAAATGCTGGCAAGGACTAGCATTTAATCAAGGAAATTCTATCATGTAACTGGTCCTATTATGAACAAATATAAGATGACAAGCTTTAAGAACAAGCCAAACTAGTTCAACCTGCCCAGAATGGTGATATTTCTCAAAACAGTGGCCAATAATTGATGTATATGCATGTATGACAGATAATCAAACCCAATTACTACACTCATCAAAAAACTAATAACCAAAACCACAAGATTATGCATAAAAGTAAGCATGGAACTAATCCTTAGTTTTTATCCTGAGATTTGTAGAATTCTAGAAATAGTTTCAAAACCGCATCTATTCTTCACTGTGTAATGGTAACTAATGAACTCTATGGCTCAAATGACATGAGTTACGATGTCAAATTAATTGGTAGATGAAACCTCAATGGCCAATGAAGACATGTAACTCCACAGCCTCACATTAATCAACAATGTTAAGTGGGTCAGCCAATGAAGACATGAACACCACTATAAATATTTTCAATTTACTACAATCCTCCTTTAAAAAAATGGTTTGGTGATACGATATAAATTTCTCGAAACAACTTGTGAGTGAAAGATACAAACTAAAGCTTAGCACAAGAATTTCTCCTTACCCAATATCCACTAGATGAGCAGCAATTACCAAACTAACATGGTAAGATGTCTTCCAATACAGTTAAATGGCAATGCTTGAGAAAAACAATTACATAAGAAAATCAAGAGAAACCCCATCAAACAGTTAGAGGGCACTGTGATAGAACACAAAAGAAGCATACCTGCGGCCTTAAGAAGCAAAACCGAAGCAGGTGGTGTCTTCAATATGAAAGTAAAACTCTTATCCTGGCATCAAAAAATCTGATAACAAGGTCATAATTCTGCAAACATTAGCCAAACCAATGAAACAAGTATAGCAAAAGTGCAACACAGACTGACATCGTAGACGGTAATTTCGACGGGAATGACATAGCCGGCCTTGTCAGCAGTCCTGGCATTGTAGTCCTTACAGAAAGCCATGATATTGACACCCTTAGAACCCAGCGCAGGCCCAACTGGCGGTGCCGGAGTGGCCTTTCCGGCCTCCAGAGCCAGCTTTATCATTCCGACCACTGCAAATTGCAAAGCCATCAAAACCCATCAAGGAAACGAGTTGAAATTTGTCAAAGACGAACCCACCAGTGAATGTGAATGTGAATGTGAATTAGTTACCTTTTTTGGATTTTCCACCAGGCTTGGCTTTTGGGGGAGCCATGGCGGTGACACTGAGTCGCCTCCGAGTTTGGAAATGGAGGAACGTGTTGGGGGTTGAAGAGAAGCTGCTGCTTATGCTTATGCTTATGGGTGAGCCCCAAAGCGAAGAAGAGAGGTGGGCATTGTTCTTTGAAGAGAAAGAGGGCAGGAGATGATGATGGGCAGACAATGAAGACGCCATGATGCAGAGCTTGAGTCACTGAGTCTCAGCACAAGGCAAAGTTTTGGATAGAACCCAGTATCCTATCTTCCACAGTACGACCCCAATCTCTATAATGCGCGCCAAACGACGTCGTACAAGAACATAGTAATCTGCCTTACGGTTAGCAGTTTACAGTTAGGGGGGGGTTATGCACACCACCCTAATTCACTAAGTTGACCACCCCACTTAAATTT